>NC_133175.1:5917500-6250399 GCF_040802235.1 Manis javanica
GATTTTGGCTTTTTTGATGTTTTTCTCACAATTAGATTGGGTTTATGGGTTTGGAGAGGAATTCCACAGAAGTGACATGCTCTTCTCATCACAGGATATCAACATGACTTACTGCTTGTGATGTTGACCTCGATTGCTTGCTGTAGTCTGTCTTTGCCTGGTTCCTCCACTGTCAAGTTTATATTTTCACCTACCACACTCTATCCTTTGGCATTGAGTTGCTAAGTTTAGCCCACACTTGGAGGTGGAGGGGGAATTAAGCTCCACTTCCTGGAGGGGAGAGTATCTACATACATTTTTTGTAGTTTTGCTGTAAGGAAGATTTGTCCCTTTGTCACCATTTATTCATCCATTCAATCATTTATTTATATCAGTAAGAGATCATGTACATTTATTTTATACCTTGGATGATAATCCAATAAACATTATCTTGGTCAAACTGTCACAGGTTTGCTCACTGAAAGCTTTTTCAGGTTGCTTCTGTGTCCCTTTGACATGCTCCCAACCTTTTGTTTTTGGAGAACTTCATTGCTTCCTGATGCTTCAAGATGCTCCAGGATCATATTATATTTCCATCCATTTGTATATGCTGTATTTACATTTGCTTGTATCCCCCAATATATTCTGTTTTTGTCTCTAAATTTCTTTTCTGAACCTGTTGTCAGGAGATGATTTTTAATTCCTACTCAACTGGGAACTCTAATTCCACATTTATTATTTATTTCTAAGTTTACTGTGTCCTGTGACTACAGTATGTAGAATCTTTGTCTTTTTTCTTACTAAGAGCATTTTTGAATTCAAGTACATGGATAATAGTTCTGAGTGATACATGCGCATTTGAAAAGAAAGCATAATTCCTTGTCCTGCTGAGTAAGTTATTATCATTTGACAGTTTGGTCTACATGATTTATTGTATTACTTGGCTCCATACTTTTTAAAAATAGATTTTTGTTTATTTGATTTGTCATATTCTGATAGCAGAGTGTTGAGATCACCAATCACATTATACAGCAGATCCTTGATGTATGAGGAATACAACCCAAAGCATGTATTCTGAGACCATATTTTTCATCCATAAATGCCATAAAGATATAACTGAAAATATAAAGTTTCTCCTTCATACCCTTCATGGCGCTGACCATGAGTGGAGAGTAACAAAACCAGGTTACATTTGATCCAGTTCAGTTCATTCACTAGCTGTCATTTGTTTTAGCAGAATTCTAATTTGCCCATGTACCTTCTGAATTCATTCATTCAACAATTGTTTCTTAAGCACCCATGTGAGTCAGGCACTGGGCCAAGGGATAAGGACACAGAGATGACCTACACACTCATAGCCTCTGTGCTCATGAGTTTCATGGCTGGAAGCTTACTTGCAAATTGTTGAAGCTATAGTAAAACTGTAAATTCCAAAAATCTCTTTTATATGGATAATTTACTTGGATAGTCTATGTTTAACTTTTCCCTCAAACTTCTTTTTTCAGTTGTTCTTTTCTGTACTTCTCTGCTATCTTATTTACCTTATTAGACTTGCATTGTACAGCATACTTCTAACGGATGTGCCCTGAATTTATGTCTTTGATGACTTTTTTCTATGAAATCTCCTGTGAAGCCCTTTCTTTCCTTCCTGGAAATATGTATTAGGTGGCTCTTACGTGCCAGGCACTGTTTTAGACATTGGGGATGCTGTGACAAGTGAAACATAGTTTCTATTCTCAAAAGCTTTCAAATTAGTGGGAAGAGACTTGCCTAAGAGCAAATAATTATGCTGTAATATAATATGTCAAGTACCATAGTAGAGCCAACAAAAGGCTATGGGAGAATGGAGGTTGGGGTTATTAATTCTGCTGAGTGAAGGCTTCACTGAGAAGGTGATATTTGATGTGGGCTTAAAAGATGACTAGACTTTACGAAGTAGAGAGAACATGTACGAAGGCAAAGAAATGTACAAATGTTCAGGAAACATGAAATAGTCCAGCATATTACTTTAGACTGTGAGAGTGGGTGATCAGAAGTTAATAGGGGCCAGAGTGTGAAGGTCCTTTGTTGGCCTTCATGATGGACCAACCGACTATTAGGTGTGGGGAGGCATTGAACTCCTTGACTGATAGCCTAAGGAATGAATTTTTGAGAGAAAGCAAGTGGCTGATACTGACAAGAAAGTGAAGGCTTGAATTGCAATCCATCTCTTCTTTTACTCTTACAGGTATAGCCTTATTCCCATGTGTGCCCTTGAGGCTCTTCTGGAAAAGTTCTGCTCTCATTTCCTGTTGTTTCCTCTTCCTGGACAACCCAAACAGGTGAGAACGATTTTCCAGTTCCCCTTTTATTCAGTCACCTTCTGGTCACCCTCTTTGAGGTTTCAACCCACCCAATTAACCCCTTGGTAAGAGGCTTCTTCCAATCTGATAGGCTCCCAAATAAAATCAACCACTTTCCCTATATTACCAGCAAGCTTCTTGGCTGTGCTAAGGAGTATGAACTTTATCCTGTAGACCAGCATTTCCAACACTGTATTTAGAGGAACTTAAAATGTACCATGAGATGGTAATTGATGTTATTCGAAACAAGTGTTCCATTGTCAGAGAAGTTCAGGAAATGCTAAATACTTCTTGGATAGTCACAATGTCCATTAGTATAGTAAAGGCACTGAAAATATTTCAATAAATACATCTAATTTTGTTTAATCCAGCATCTCTCACAGTTATTTAGTGACAGAACCATTATTGATTACTATGCAACATTCATTAGCATCCCTCATAAGTAAGTTCCCTCAAAACCAATATATACAACTTGAACATCAACATGTTCTCACTACCCAGAGCATTCACAGTACCCAGAGCATAATTTAAGACACTGGTAAAAGCATTGTGGGAGCAATAAAGGACTTTAAACAGATGACTAACAAGTAAGACTTCAGCTTTAGTAAGAGCACCTTGGCAGCAGTGTGATGAGTAGATTGATTAGGCAGGGCTTTCCTAGAGGGAGTGGCAATAGTCTAGGACTGTTGGTAAGGGCTTTGACTATGTTGAGACCGTGGAGAAGGAGAGAGGAGGACAGGTTGTATTAATACTAAGGTGGTAAAATTGAAAGGATTTGATGCCAAAACATGGAGTTGGGTCGGGGAAGATGGTTCACCTGGTATTGGGTATGTTGATGTTCAAGTTGTATATATTGGTTTTGGGGGAACTTACTTATGAGGGAAATCTGGGGTAGAAGTAGATATTTCAGACCTGAAACAGTGTGAAGTGAGAAAAGAGGGTGGGACTCCACCACAACCCAATATTTAAGGTTAAGAAAAGGAAAAAAAGGCTAATCTAAATGGTCTTTCCCCCACATTTTCTTACCTTTTATTGAAATATAACTGACATGCAGTATTGTGTAAATGTAAGGTGTATGCCATGATGAACTGACATACACATATACTGCAAAATGATGGCCACAATAAGATCAGCTCACACATCCATCACCTCACATAGCTGCCATTTGTGTGTGTATGTGTGTGTGGGGGGGGTAGTGAGAACATTTAAGGTCTATTCTCTTGGCAATATTCAAGTTTATAATACATTATTGTTAATTATATTCATCATACTGTACTTTAGACCCCCATAAAATATTCATCTTACAACTGGAAGTTTGTATGCTTTGACCAACATCTCCCCATTTCTCCATTCCCCAGCATCTGACAACCACCCTTCTATACTCTGCTTTTATCAGTTTGGCTTTTCTTTCTTTAGATTCTAAGTATATGTGAAATCAGCTTTTGTCATTTTCCTGTGAGTTATTTCACTTAGGATAAGGCCCTCAAGGTCCCTCCATGTTGTCCCAAATGGCAGGATTTGGATTTCCTTCTTTTTATGGCTGAATAATATTCCACACCACCACCGCATCTTTATCCATGCATCTGTCAATGGACACTTAGGTTGTTTCCATGTCTTGGCTATTGTGAATAATGCTGCAATGAACATGGGGGTGCAGACATCTCCTTAAGATAATTTCCTTTCCTTTGGATATGTATACCCAGATGTGGGATTGCTCAGTCATGTGATAATTATACTTCTAACATTTTCGAGGAACCTCCATACTGTTTTCCACAGTGGCTGCACCAATTTCCATTCCCACCAACAGTACAGGAAGGTTCCCTTTCTCTGCATCCTCACCAACACTTACCTCCAGTCTTTTTGATGACAGCCATTCTAACAGGGGTGAGGTGGTATCTCACTGTGGTTTTGATTTGTTTCCCTCATGATTAGTGATGTGGAGCATCTTTTCATGTGTCTGCTGGCCATCTGTATGTCTTCTTTGAAAAAAAACATCTACTCAGGTTCTCCACCCATTTTTAAATCAAAGTATCACTGTTTTTTAAATATTTTGCTACTGAATTGTATGAGTTTCTAAATGGTGTTAACTTTTGGCCCTTTGCTGTGTTTTTAAGTATGTCTTTTTTAGATTACCTTCTGAAGGAAGATCCATCTGCATTTTTATTTACTCTTTTAAAATTCTCAGAATACAGCTTTAAAGAAAAACTTTTAAATAGAACTTAGTAAGGATTTAAAATATGCATATAAAGTGGATTTCCCATAGTAGGCTCTCAGGATGCTAGCAAATACTTTGGGATTATGGCATTAGAGGACCATCATGAAGACAAAGTGACCTATGTGAAATGCCTTTTCCAGCTGAAAGTAATCCTGAGTATGATGCCTTTGATCTATCCAAAAGGCATGTTTGTTAGCTTAATGGAGTGGACATAAGCTAAGCTTTACATCTGGACATAGAACATTACCACACAAAAACTTTCACGTGGGTGTTTATAGCAGCATTATTCATAATAGCCAACCCAAAAGTCTATCTGGTGGTGAATGGATAAAAGGATGTGGTATATTAAGTACAATGAAATGTTATTCAACCATAAAAAGAAGTGAAGTATTGATATATGCTACAACCTTGGGCCAACCTTGAAAATACTAAGGTAAGAGAAAGAAGCCAGTCATAAAAGACCACATATTCTATGACTCCATTTATATTAAATGTCCAGAAATGGCAAATCTGTAGAGTCAGATAGTAGATGAGTGGTTGCCAGAGGCTGGGGGAGGCGGAGGAATAGGGAGTGACTGCTAATGTGCACTGGATTTCTTTTTGGGGGTGCTGAAAAATGTTCTGAAATTAGATAGTGGTAGTAGTGCATGACTCTGAATATACTATTCAGTTAATTTAAATCACACTATTTGTGATTTGGGGTTTTATTGTTTTTTGTTTTTCTGCTACTGAGTTGTGTGAGTTTCGAAATGGTCTTTTACCTTTTGCTCTTTTGCTGTGTTTTTATGCGTGTCTTTTGAATATCACACTTCTAACAGGTTAAATTTATGGTATACAAAACACATCTCAATTAAAAAATGGCAGTAAGACAAAACAACAACCATAGTGGTGGCTGTTCAGGCCACTTGGCTATAGCTTGAGTCCTTGGGACCTGGGGGTTTGGGCTCAGAGAAGAAAGCCATGGGGAGTGGGACAAAGAGCAGTGGCTGGGCCTAAGGGGCCTCAGGATGCCCCCGCTGAGGAATGACTAAGTGAAGCTCTCCAGGGACAGCCACTGCAAGGGCTTCATGGCAAGACAGGAGTTCCTGTGCCCTCTCCTGCCCCACAGAGCCCACCCTCATCATCCTCGCTCCACCTTTGGGTCAGCAAGTAGCAAAGCAATCTCCCCTCCAAGGTGCCTGCCCTTGGATGCACTGCCCCTTGAGTCACTGGAAAAGCAGCTTTTGGGGCTCTGAGTGGCCATAGTATATCTTATGCTGGTCAACCAGTTTGTGCAGGGCATCTGTATAGAGTGTGTGGTATTTGTCTACCATCTCTAGGCTCAGATTTTAAATTTTGGGCAGTGTCAGAGGCTCCCCAACTGCCAAGAGAGATGGAAAAAGAGAAGGGCAAGTGTTAGAATCTTCTCTTCCTTTAACCTTCTCCTTCCCTGGGCCTAATCCTCTCACATCCCAAGTCAGCTCCCAGCTTTTCTCCCACTGCTTGGCTCTTCTTTGGTGGGGTGGGGTGGTGAGGGCTCGTGGCCTTGGGCTGAAAGCAGCACTCACCCACAGTAATGATAGGCAGTGGGTAAGGCAGGAGCCCACTGCAGCCTTGGTAGAAGCCTCGTCTATAGAAGACACAAAAATAGCCGAAGATAATGTCTTAGAGGCATTGGAACTTGTACATCCTGCTGTCCTTATGGAACAGCACCTGATCATACACCTCAGTTTCTACAAAAGTGAAGGTGGGGACCAGATGAGCCCTGTGGGAAAACCCAAACTTATTTCCCAAACACTGCCTAGGCTGAGAACCACCCAGGAACCCAGGAAGGTTTGTTCCTGGCCAGACTCCCATATACCATACAACCCCTGTGGCATAAAGTATTTCTTCTTGTGCTAAACAGGGTTCCCATATTTAATGTCTGGTGTCCTGAAATTTCCAAGGCTGGTGAGAACATTATCTCCGAGACAGGATCACAGGTTATGGGGGTACAGGGAAGGAAGAGAAGTTTGGGCAGAGATCTCCAGAGACTCAAATCACATATAAAAAGCTTCAAAGAGGTGTCCTGGAAGGGAATACCTGACTCTGTTTCCACTAGGAGGAAGCACACAAATGACAGTAAGTGTGCAGATACATGTTTATATGATTTCCCCTCACTCACAGGGACTATGCATAAGATATTCTGTCCTTGGGCCTTGGATTAGAGCAGAATGAAGTTTTCCTCTCACAGACCACAGGAATCCACCCTGATGGTGCCCTAGGAAGAGAATCAAGCTACTGAAGTCTTCCTGTGAGAGAAACGAGAGCACAGTCTCTCTTGTACAAGTCTTTGTGCATTGCTAATAACAACCTCTTAGCACTCTGGCATGTTCCCTTACTGGTTCCTCACGGGAGACAGAGTAGAGGACACAGTGGAGGGTTAGTTTTTTTTAATCTTACAGATACGGAATCCCAGGTTCCAAAGGGGGAAGGTCACTCTGGTAGTCAGTGAGTGGCACGATCTGGACTAGAATCCTGGACTCCTTCCTCTCAGCTCAGTCTCTCTCTCCTACATTATGCTCCGAACTGATGAACAGGCCACTGAGGCAAGGTCGTTGGAAGAAATACTTCCCTTTTCTCTGAGTCTACAGTAGGACAACTGTTCCTGTGTCCAATGAGCTGGCCTGCTGACCTGATGCCCACCCCACCCCCAGCTCCAGCCTGGGGCTCTTGCTCTTTACCTCCTCTTTACCTTAAGTCAGAATGGCTAACATGTATCTGTCACTTACTGTGTACCAGGACATGGTAGGTGTTTCATGTGGATTAATTCACTTAAATCCCATGATAATCCTATGGAGTAGATACAATTATTAGTAGCCACATCAAGAAGATGAAAATACCAAAGCTCGAAATAATTAAGTAAGCTGTCCCAGAGTGTACAGTAAGCCCTGAAGCCAGGATTTTAAGTCAGGTCACTGACTCCAGATCCTATGCGCATACTCAGCATAATGTACTGAGTACATTACACTTCCCTTCCCTTTAACAAGCAGATTGAGATGCTGATGTTGATAGAGACAATGTGAGTGTCATCTGTATAGTAGGGGAGCACTAGCCAAACCTCTCGATAATGAATCCCGACTTCTGGTTTGGCTTCCTGAGAACTGGTTCAGCCAACCCAGGATGAGTGGATGACCTAAAGCTTTTTGAAATTCTATGGCCATCTCCCCTACTCACTAGTAAGTTCTATGATGGCAAGACTCATGCCTGATTTATCTTGGCATTGCTTACGAGGTCATGCTGCTCAGAGGCCACCCACCCCACCTTGGCTGGAAGGCCTACCTGTGCCAGAGGGGTGTGCAAACAAACCCCTTGCACTTGTGGAGGAGGATGGTGGTGACACTGGGCACACTTTACAGGGCCTCTCCCACCCCTCCCATGACAGTGCCCACGAAGTTGCCAGTGCCATGGTTTAGCAGGTAGTTGATGGCTGCCTGACTCATGGAGCACACACCGGAAAAGGATCAAGGAGCAGAGAGAGGAGCAGAATGATCAGGAGAGAGGGAAGTGGTTGGAAGGGAACACTCTCTGCTCTACTCCTCACTGAATTGAATGCCCTCTGCTCCCATGCACCCCAGGGGGAGAGTCAGTGGGATGGGACAAAGGGTGTGGAGAAGAGAAGGCTGTGGATAGACACAACACGTTTTACTTTGAGGCAATATCTCCATTTTACAGGAGGGTCCGGGTTGCAATACAGTAGGAAGGTTTCCAGTGAGATAACTGTCTGAATTCAGCTATAATTCTACCCTTTTCCTTTTCCTCTGTTACTATTAATAGCAGCAGCTATTATTCACAGAGCACATACTCTGTGGTAGGCACTATATTGAATGCTTTACTTGTATTGTTTCATTTAGTTATCACACCACCTCTGAGGTCACACTATTATCAACAGCACCACTTTGAGACCAATAGAGGCTCAGTAGCTTGCCCCAGACCACACTGTAAGTGGCAGAGCCAGGATTCAAAGGCAGGCAGGTTAGCTATGGAACATATGCTTTTAAGTACTATGTCATAATGCTGGGGACTGGGGCTCAGGCGTAGAGATGGGACTTTTAACTGCCATGCTGTAATGGTGAGGAGGGGGCTCCAGTGGTGGGGAGGGGGGCTCTGGGGTATAGATGAGGTTTTTAACTACTATGCTATAATGATGGGGAGGGGGGTTGAGGGGTAGAGATGGGGCTTAAAAAGGTGCATCTCCAAGCAGAGAAATAGGCTGGAAGCTCCACTAAGTATGATTGGTAGCACCTTTGGCCATGAGATAGTCTCTAACAAAGGGGATCCTGAAAAACCAGGACATGTGGACAAGTGGGACATGATGCCTGGGAAGGTTTTTGAAAAGCCTGTGGCCTCAGTACAGAAGTTTCAGAAGGCACCGAAGATCAAGAGGCCATGAGGGTGAACCCCATGATGTAGTTGTGCTCAGGTGACAGGTCCTTGGTCTTCAGGATCTGCAGCTATGGAGAGAAATGCCACACATGGTAAAATGAGCCGCATGAGAAAGCAAGGTTGAAGACACTGCAGGGATTAGGGTATCCTCCACAGCAGAGCTTCTCAGTAGACAGACCATAAGTGGGACTCAGGGGATCAAGATATTAGTCTGTGGAATGACAAAAGATCCCAAATAGTCAAAGCAATCCTGAGAAGGAAGAATAAAGCAGGAGGGATTTCACTTGCCAACTTCAAGCTCTGCTACAAAGCCATAGTAATCAAGACAATTTGGTATGGCACAAGAACAGACCCACAGACCTGTGGAACAGAAAAAAGAGTCCAGATATTAACCCAAACATATACGGACAATTAATATAAGATAAAGGAGCCATGAATATACAATGGGGAAATGGCAGGCTCGTCAACAGCTGGTGTTGGTAAAACTGGACAGCTACATGTAAGAGAATGAAACTGGATCATTGTCTGATCCCATACACAAAAGTGAATTCGAAATGGATCAAAGACCTGAATGTAAGTCATGAAACCATAAAACCCTTAGAAAAAAACAGGCAAAAATCTCTTGGAAATAAACATGAGCAACTTGTTAATGAACATACCTCCTGGGGCAAGGGAAACAAAGGCAAAAATGAACAAGTGGGACTATATCAAGCTGAAAAGCTTCTTTACAGCAAACGACGCCTCAAAAGAACAAAATGGTATCCTACAGTATGGGAGATTATATTAACAAATGACAGATCCCTTAAAGGGTTGACATCCAAAATATATAAAGAGCTCATGCACCTCAACAAACAAGCAAATAATTCAATTAAAAAATGGGCACAGAATCTGAACAGACACTTCTCCAAAGAAGAAATTCAGATGGCCAACAGACACATGAAAAGATGCTCCACATTGCGATCATCAGAGAAATGCAAATTAGAACCATAAATAGATATCACCTCACACCAGTGAGGAGGGCCACCATTCAAAAGACAAACAACAAATGTTGGCAAAGATGTGGAGAAAGGGGTACCCTCCTACACTGCTGGTGGGGATGTAAATTAGTTCAACCATTGTGGAAAGCAGTATGGAAGTTCCTCAAAAAAATCAGAATAGAAAATACCATTTGACCCTGGAATTCCACTCTTAGCAATTTACCCTAAGAATACAGGAGCCCAGTTTTAAAAAGACATATGCACCCCTATGTTTATCACAGCACTATTTACAATGGCGAAGAAATGGAAGCAACCTAAGTGTCTCCATCAGTAGACGAACAGATAAAGAAGATGAGGTACATATATGCAATGGAATATTATTCAGCCATGAGAAGATAACAAATCCTACCATTTGCAACAACATGGATGGAGCTGGAGGTATTATGCTCAGTGAAATAAGCCAGGTGGAAAAAGACAAGTATCAAATGATTTTGCTCATATGTGGAGCATAAGAACAAAGAAAAAAACTGAAGGAACAAAAGAGCAGCAGACTCACAGAACCCAAGAATGGACTAATGGTTACCAAAGGGAAAGGGACTGGGGAGGATGGGTGGGAAGGGATGGATAAGGGGGAAAGAGGGGCATTATGATTAGCAGACATAATGAGGGGGGGCCAGGTGGAAGGCAGTACAACACAGAAAAGATAAATAGTGCTTCTATAGCATCTTACTATGCTGATGGACGGAGACTGTAAGCCCAGAGGATCTGCATAGCAGTACATTTCTAGAACTGCTCCCTGGTATTTCTCCTTACCAACCCTTTCTAGTGCCTGCCTAAGTAATTTTATTGAACTTTGAAAACCCAACTTAGAGGTCACCATATCTCTAAAGCCTTTCCTTACCTCTCATCTGAACTAATTGTATACCTTGTACCAAACCATAAGTGCATACTCTTCAATCCTCCCAGTATATGTGGGCTCCCTAATGGCAGAAGATGGAATCCTACTCACTTTCAATCAAAATTTGTTAAGTGGACCCGTACTGTATTTGTGTCTCAGCCTGCATCATCTGGTAGGTAACGCTGAAGGCATCCAAAGTATCTTCACAGGTAGCACAACGGCCTGGTAGCAATATGGGATCCTGAAATATGCCTGCCTGCACTGCAACTTCTCTGGAATGCTCATTTTATTTCTGGACAACCCAGTAAATGCCTAGTGTTTGGGGAACCATGAGGGATGCTGGGGAAGAGACACTTACTGTAATGCGGAAATAGTCTCTGATGTGGGTCCATACACTCCAGTTCTGTACCCAGGCTGAATATCTACCACCTGACACAGAAGTATCAGGAAGGGAGGGTGTGTGCCACCACCACCTCCCCATCCTGCTTACCCTGGAGCTTCCCTAACACCATGGAGGGAACATGGCTCTGCTGGAAAGAAAGCAACCTTGGATGGTTCTGGCTGGCCCAGCTCCCATGGCTCTGGAAATTTGGATGAGGAGCCTATGGCATAGTGAGTGGGACTCCCTGGTCACAGGTTAAGATGAAACATTCTTAGGCCCTTTTCTGTCTAGGTCCATGAGTCTTACCTTGCTCTGGGGTCTTCCAGTCCAGGAAAACCGGGCAAAGTAAAGGGCTGGTAGAGGCCACAGGGTGTAAACAGTAGAAAAATGACAAATGGCTGCAAGATCCAAACTGATGAGGGAGTAGGTCCTACCAGATTCGGGTTGCTGGCAGACCGTGGCCATGTACTGCTGGCCCCATTAAGAGCTCTCTAGGCTACACAAGCCCTGGCCTTCTGTACAACCTAGCTCCTGCCAATCCATGACCACTTGTCCTTCAAATCTTTTCTCTAGCTTCTACCACACACCAGCCCTATTTCTCTGCTTACCTGACATCCCTGTCTGCTTGACTTCTGCCTTCCATCAATTATCCCCCCTGTGCCCATTCGTCCACCCTCTTTTCCATCTGGCCTCCTGTGTCCCTTCCTATCCATCATGATTGAATGTTTGTTACACTGGCAGCCCACTCTCTCTGGCCCATGAGCTATCCATGTCTCCCCACATCCTGCCCGCGCAGCATCTGCACCCCTCTACTATTTCCCATCCACCATTCTCATCCTCTTTCCCATTCACCATTCCCTCCATCATCTCTGTCTCCTCCCCTGTTACCACCTACCCCTGCCAGAATGGAAAACTCTTTGGTACAAGCACAGGCTATACTTCTCTAAGTCTGTAATGCTAATGCTTCCTCTGTCCCACTTCCCATGCTTCCTTATGATCATGATCATATCTCTGGGCCTCATTTCCCTTTTACAGGTAGTGATAGGAGGGCTAGGAAGTGACTGAAATTATCTACATGTACTCATATCCATCATGACCCTGTTGTGCCCCTCATGTCTGGCCTCACTGTTCTCTGGGGCTCTATCTCTCCCTCCTCCAGGCACTCACAGAACCCAAGACTGCTTGGCTTTCCTCTGTACTACCATCTGAGATAATAAAAAACCAGAGATGAGACTTTCCATAAGCATACAAATTACCTCTGATCTGGCCATGACCCCTGACTCTGGCTTCTCACCACACACATTCGGATCAGTACTCACCTGTGACAAGGTAGATCAAGGGCCAATGTATAAGCATCAGACTCTGTAAGTGCTTAGGTTTCTTGAAACAAGGAATGATACCCAAGAGTGAAGGAGGTGAAGATTCCAGAGCAGTGTTCCAAACCAGTGGTGCCTCCACCTCTGGAAGCTCACTCGGTAGTGAGAGCATATGACTACCACAAAGTTTCACTTGCCGCCTTTCCTCCTTGTTCTGCCCCACACACATCCCCCACTGCAGGCAGAAGGCTCTGGAGCACTAAGGACTGCCCCGTTAGGTCTGAACCCAAGCCTTGCTTATTTGCCCTTTGAGTCTCTTTCCTGGCATTATTAGGACACCAGAATGGAGGAATGCTATCCAGTCTTAGTGACTCAGAGAGCCATTGAAAGGAAACATTTCTCACAGAGCACTCTGAGATTATAGGGGTTGTGACCTCGGGGAGAAGACTGGTGGGAAGGGAGCTCTGGGGTCTGTGGGGTGGGGGGTGCCCAAGGGTAGGTCTATATTGAGACAAACTATTGTCCTGAGGCATCCTGGTTTGGGGAAATGTCCCCTTTTTAACTTTCTATTATAAACATTTCTAAGCATATGTAAAACTAGAGAATGCAACAAAACTTCAAATTTGCACTCATAGTTTGTGTTCATGTTCTACAGCTATTAACATTTTGCCATACTTGTTTCATCTGTCTCCCCACTCTTCTTTTTTCCTTGGAAAATCTCAAAGCAATTCTAAGACATAATGTGATTTCATCCCTAAATACTTCACAACATGTCTCTACAAAAATATGGATATTTTCTTCCATAACAATGCCAACTGTCACCCTTAAGAAATTTCATAATTCTCTAATAATACCTAATATTCACTCCATATTCAAATATCTTTTTATACTTGGTTAATATGAATCAGGATCCAAAGAAAGTACACTGATTATTTTTGGACCTTATGTCTCTTCAGTCTCTCTCTCTGTCTTTAAGTTTTCATTGTAAAATAAAACCTAGGTACAGAGAACCACCTAAAAACAAATGTATGGCTCAATGAATTATTATAAGACAGTGGCCTTTCAGGTGTCACTAGGTCAGGAAATAGAACTTTTTCACCTACACTAGAAGCCTCTCATGCACCCATTCCAATCACAACCCCCTCATCCTGACATTTAGAGTCTTTTCGTAGTATTTCTATGGTTTTATTTATTACACAAACTTCCCTAATGGCTATGGTTTAGTCTTGCCGATTAAAAAATGGATATGTCCCTTAAATTGTCTCTTTTTTAAACTTTTTATTCTGGAAGACTTTCAGATTTATGGGAAATTTGCAAAGATAATATGGAAAGTTTCCCACACCCTTCATCTAGCTTCCCCTATATTAACATCTTATGGAACTATGATACAGTCATCACAACTAAGAAGCCAATACTGCTACATTACTGTTAACCTAACCCCAGACTTTATTTGAATTGCACTGGTTTTTTTCCTACTAATGTCCCGTTTCTGTTCCAGGATTCTTTCAGTTCCCATACTGTACTCAATCATCATGTCTCCTTAGTTTCTTCCAATCTGTAATGGTTTCCTGGTCTTCCCTTGTCTTTTATGACCTTGGCATTTTTGAAGAGTTAAGTCTGTTTTAATCTACAGGACACCCCTCCATCCCTTTCTCTTCCTGACAATTTATCTGTTGAAGAATCCATATTCGACCTGAAGAATTTCCCACAGCCTGACCTTGCTGACTGCATGTTCTTGGTGTATTTCACCAGGGTCCTCCATATTTCTCACAGATTGGTCACTGGATTCTAAGACTGCATAAGACTCCAGGTTGAGTCCTGTGGAAGATCTTAATTTGCTTTTAATATGGAACAGTCCCCTGTCCTACCCTTCTTTTCTTCCCAAGCCATGGACTTGTTGAAGACTGTTCTTCTGATAGGGAAAAATATACAAGGACAGCAATCTAGTCCAGGTGGCGCCCTTCTGCTTCTCAGCAAAAACAATCCAACACTCCTTTAATTCCTGCTCTGCCATGCATTCCCTCCTAAGCTCACTCCCTAAACTTGCTCCCCACTGCTTACTTGCTGTGCACTTAGAAATGTTGCAGATAAGGAAGGAGAAAGATATATATTGCTCCCCTTGCCTTTGTTAGGGGCCCAGACCTTGGGAGATTACTCCCCTCTGAGCCTGCTGGTGTAAATAAAATTAAAGCCTCAACACTCCAAGACCTCTGAGTGCTGCTTGGTTCTTTGGTCAGCGATCCAGTCCAGGTTTTTCCAAGTTTTTCCGTGACATTAGGTTCCCTGATCGGGAATCCCAACCGTGCTGACCCTTTGTTACCATTGGTTTGGGGCAACGGCAGGGCGGTGATGGAACAGGAGATAACAATGGAGAAGATGCGCCCTGCCTGATGTTTCATCAGTCTCCAGCCAGATTGTTCCGGGCTGGCCTCGCTCCACTGTTCCCTTCAGACTCAAGGAGGCTTGGGAGGTGAGGACCTGGTTCCAATGTTGAATCAGGTAAGGTCCCAGGGGCCCTGACCCAGCCAGTTCCCACCTTTTGGGGTGGAAGATAAGCCTTATCACCTTCCAGAGACTTCTTAGAAGTCTCACAGGTAGACATTCCCGGGGGTGGGGGTGAGTTTAAACTCTAGTCTGAGTGTGTGAGTGAGTGCGCAGGGCCGCTGAAGCCATTCAGTCTTCTCTGAATCTGTGATTCCACAGCCTGCACTACAGAATCTGAGTGGGCCCTTCACCATATTCACGGTTGGCTACCATGACATAATGGTGACTCAGCTTCAGCTGACCTGGCCGGGGACTTATACAGGTGCACCTTAGTCAAGGCTGATCAAAGTCTCTCAAAGGAGCACAAACAGACAGGTGCCTGACTGGTCTCCTCTCTAGAGGAGGCACTCCTCTTTTGTCCATTGTCACAACACAGTTACATGGACACGTCAGGGGTCAGGGCACAGCAAACCCATAATTCTTGACACCATCATCAAGAATTTGAGGAAGGGATATTTTTTAAGAAACTGCAGAATAAAATTAACTCTCAGAAGGTTAAAAACCCTGTGTAAATCTAAATGGCCCGCCTTTAGTGTAGGATGGCCTTCAGAATGGGCCCTAGATGTCCCAACAGTCTGCCAGTTCCAGTGGGTCATCACTGGAGATCCAGGTCATCCTGACCAGGTCCCATATATTAACTCCTGGTTAGAAGTTTCCCAGACCCTTCCCCCTTGGGTGCAATTCACTTGCAACAGGCAGGGACAAGGTAGGGTCTCAGTCACCTCAACAAAGAAGGCTACAAAGAATCAATAGAAGCCTGAGCCATTTGAAGATTCTTGCTGGTGACCCAGAGGAGACCCAGAGGAAGAGCTAATATTGCCCCTACCTTATGCAACCCTAAGGCCAACAGCACCCAGACCCTGGTCCCGGATACCCTGCTGCCATCGGCTTCCCTGCCAACTCTAGAACCAGTGAACCTACACTGTCCCAGACCAGCAGCCACACTACACCCACAGCCAGGAGCAGGAGCCCTTCAGATGCCAGTGTAAGAGACACGGAAGCCTGAAAGATGTAATAAATATGGGACCACCCAGCCTAGGCAGTCCATGTATTACTACCAAGCCTTCTCCACAACTGACATCCCATCAGAAAAGCCATAAGCCCTGGTTGATCTCATGAAATTCCTCTTCCAAACCCATTGACCAAAATAAAAAAAACTGTCAACAGCTTCTCTGCACCCAATTCACAACAGAAGAGAGAAGGCAGCCGGGGTCCTTGATCAGAGTTCATGGGCTGAAATTGCTGTCCCCAAGGAACACCCTGAGTGGAACTTCACCACCCCTGAGGGACAGCACCAGATCTTCTGATATCAGGATGCCCTCCTCCAAGGGATAGAAACCAGGTCCAAAATGCCTATGAACATGACCAAAGTTTCTTCAGTCACTCAACAACCAGGAGAGTCTCCTGCGGACTATTATGAAAGACTGTGTGAAGCTTATAATATCTACACCACCTTCAATCCTGAGTCACCAGGGAGCCAATAAATGGTCAACACCTCATTCATAGCTCACGCCACCCCAGACATCAGACAAAAACTCCAAAAAGTTGAAGGCTTTGTCAAGATGAGTATCACTCAGCTGATTAAAATTGCCAACAAAGGGGAAGGGAGCCAGGATGGCAGCGTGAGCAGAGCAGTGGAAATCTCCTCCCAAAACCACATCTATTTTTGAAAATACAACAAATACAACTCTTCCTAAGAGACCAGAAGACACAGGACAACAGCCAGACGACATCCACACCCGTGAGAACCCAGCACCTCGTGAAGTGGGTAAGATACAAGCCGTGGCCCAGTGGGACCCAAGCGCCCCTCACCCCAGCTACCGGTGGGAGGAGAGGAGTTGGAGCGGGGAGGGAGAAGGAGCCCAGGACTGCTAAATAGCCAGCCCTCGCCATCTGCAACAGAGCGCAGACACAGTGTGTGCGTGGGGTGCTGTAAACTAGTGAAACAGGACAGTAAGAACTGTGAGTGGGTCCGCACAGCTGGCACCCCTGTGACAAAGAAAAGAGAGTGCTTTTTGAAAGTCTTAAAGGAACAAGGACCCACAGCTGGACAGAAGCATCCAAGGACATGTAGCCCGGCAGCTGGAAATCCTGGAGAACTCTGGGCACTCTAATCCCTTGGCCAGCAGGGCAGCTCAGAGGCCCCTCACAGAGATAAACAGCCTCCCGGCCATTTCCCCTCCAAAGTGGATCTGCCATATTGGAGCAGAGGCTGAGGCAGGCCACACCCACAGCAACTGTGGAGCTAAACTCCATAGTGGCTGGGCAAGAATCAGAAGCCCCATCTGTGCACAGCTGCCCAGCACAAGCTTCTATAGGTCACTGTTCTCCCAGGAGCGAAGGCCACAAACCAACATCCCAGCCATCACTTGTGCCATCTCCGAGAACTATCTCTATCACCATGACAAGGCAGAAGAATTTGATACAGACCAAAATCACAACCCCTGAGAAGGAGACAGACCTAGCCAGTCTTTCTGAAAAAAAAATCAAAATAAAAGTCATAAACATGCTGAAGGAGCTGCAGAGAAATACACAAGAGTTAAGGGATGACGTCTAGAGGGAGATTACAGAAGTGAAACAATCTCTGGAAGGATTTATGAGCAGAATGGATAAGACGCAAGAGGCCATTGATGGAATAGAAACCAGAGAACAGTAATGCATAGAAGCTGATGCACAGAGAGATAAAATGATCTCCAGGAATGAAATAATATTAATAGAACAGTGTACCCAATCCAAAAGGAACAATATCCACTTTATAAGGTTACCAGAAGAAAAAGAAGAGATAAAAAGGTATAGAAAGTGTCTTTGAAGAAATAATTGCTGAAAACTTCCCCAAACTGGGGGAGGAAATAGTTGCTCCGACTATGGAAGCACAAAGAAATCCCAACAGAAAGGAACACAAAGAGGACAACACCAAGACACATAATAATTAAATTGGCAAAGATCAAGTTCAAAGATAGAGTATTAAAAGCAGCCAGAGTGATAAAAAAAAAAGTCACCTACAAAGGAAAACCCATCAGGCTATCATCAGACTTCTCAACAGAAACCCTACAGGCCAGAAGAGAATGGCATGATATATTTAATGCAATGAAACAGAAGGGCCTTGAACCAAGGATACTGTATCCAGCACGATTATCGTTTAAATATGAAGGAGGGATTAAACAATTCCCAGAGAAGCAAAAGTTGACGGAATTTGCCTCCCACAAACCACCTCTACAGGGTATCTCAGAGGGACTGCACTAGATGGGAGCACTCCTAAAAAGAACACAGAACAAAACACCCAACAAATGAGGAATAGAGGAGGAGGAATAATAAGGGAGAGAAATAATCATCAGCTGTGTTTATAACAACTCAATAAGCGAGTTAAGTTAGACAGTAAGGTAGTAAAGAAGCTAACCTTGAACCTTTGGTAACCAGGAATCTAAAGCCTGCAATGGCAATAAGTACATATCTTTTAATAATCACCCTAAATGTAAATGGACTGAATGCACCGATCAAAAGACACAGAGGAATAGAATGGATGAAAAAGCAAAACCCATCTATATGCTGCTTACAAGAGACTCACCTCAAACCAAAAGTCATGCACACATTAAAAGTCAAGGTATGGAAAAATATATTTCATGCAAACAACAGGTAGAAAAAAGCATGTGTTGCAATACTAGTATCAGACAAAATAGACTTCAAAACAAAGAAAGTAAAAAGAGATAAAGAAGGAAACTACATAATCATAAAGGTGTCAGTCCAACAAGAGGATATAACCATTATAAATATATATGCACCCAACACAGGAGCACCAATATACGTGAAACAAATACTAACAGAATTGAAGGAGGAAATAGAATGCAATACATTCATTTTAGGAGACTTTAACATGCTGCTCACTCCAAAGGAGAGATCCACAAGACAGAAAATAAATAAGGACACAGAGGCACTGAACAACACACTAGAACAGATGGACCTAATAGACATCCATAAAACTCTACACCCAAAAGCAATAGGATACACAATCTTCTCAAGTGCACAAAGAACATTCTCCAGAATAGACTACATACTAGGCCCCAAAAAGAGCCTCAGTAAATTCCAAAAGACTGAAATCCTACCAACCAACTTTACAGTCGACCAAGGTATAAAGCTAGAAATAAACTGTACAAAGAAAACAAAAAGGTTCACAAACACAGGGAGGCTTAACAACATGCTCCTAAATAATCAATGGATCAATGACCAAATTAAAATGGAGATCCAGTAATATATGGAAACAAATGACAACAATAACACAAAGCCCCAACTTTTATGTGATGCAGAAAAAGCAGTCTTAAGAGGAAAATATATAGCAATCCAAGCATATTTAAAGAAGGAAGAACAATCCCAAATGAATAATCTAATGTCACAATTATCGAGATTGGAAAAAGAAGAACAAATGAGGCCTAAGGTTAGGAGATGGAGGAACATAATAAAGATCAGAGAAGAAATAAATAAAATTGAGAAGAATAAAACAATAGAAAAAAATCAATGAAACCAAGAGCTGGTTCTTCGAGAAAATAAACAAAATAGATAAGCCTCTAGACTGACTTATTAAGAGAAAAAGAGAGTCAACACACATCAACAGAATCAGAAATGAGAATGGAGAAATCATGATGGACCCCACAGAAATACAAAGAATTATTAGAGAATACTATGAAAACCTATATGCTAACAAACTGGAAAACCTAGGAGAAATGGACAACTTCCTAGAAAAATACAACCTTCCAGCACTGACCCAGAAAGAAACAGAAAATCTAAACAGACCAATTACCAGCAATGAAACTGAAGTAGTAATCAAAAAACTACCCAAAAACAAAACCCCCGGGCCATATGGATCACCTCGGAATTTTATCAGACATACATGGAAGACATAATACACATTCTCCTTAAAGTTTTTCAAAAAATAGAAAAGGAGGGAATACTCTAAAACTCATTCTATGAAGCTAACATCACCCTAATACCAAAACCAGGCAACGAGCCCACCAAAAAGAAAACTATAGGCCAATATCCCTGATGAATGTAGATGCAAAAATACTCAACGAAATATTAGCAAACCGAATTCAAAAAATACATAAAAAGGATCATACACCATGACCAAGTGGGATTCATCCCAGATATGCAAAGATGGTACAACATTTGAGAATCCATCAGCATCATCCACCACATCAACTAAAGGACAAAAATCACATGATCATCTCCATGGATGCTCAAAAAGCATTCTACAAAATTCATCGTCCATTCATGATAAAAAAGTCAAAAAAATTGGCATAGAGTGCAAGTACCTCAACATAATAAAGGCCATATATGATAAACCCACAGCTAACATCATACTGAATAGCGAGAGGCTTTAAGCTTTTCCTCTGAGATAGGGAACAAGACAGGGATGCCCACTCTCCCCACTGTTATTCAACATAGTACTGGAGGTCCAAGCCATGGCAATTAGACAAAACAAAGAAATACAAGGAACCCAGGTTGGTAAAGAAGAAGTCAAACGGTCACTTTTTTTAGATGACATGATATCGTACATAAAAAAACCCTAAAGACTCCACCCCAGAACTACTTGCACTAATATCAGAATTCAGCAAAGTTGCAGGATAGAAAATTAGCACACAGAAATCTGTGGCTTTCCTATACACTAACAATGAACTAACAGAAAGAGAAATCAGGAAAACAATTCCATTCACACTTGCATCAAAAAGAATAAAATATCTGCGAATAAACCTAACCAAGGAAGGGAAAGACATATATCCTAAAAACTACAAGACTCTCTTAAGAGAAATTAAAGAGGATGCTAACAAATGGAAACTTATCCCATGCTCCTGGCTAGGAAGAATTAATATCGTTAAAATGGCCATCCTGCCCAAAGAAATATACAGATTCAATGCAGTACCTATCAAATTACCAACAGCACTCTTCAATGAACTGGAGCAAATAGGTCAAAAATTCATATGGAACCACCAAAGATCCCGATAGCCAAAGCAATCCTGAGAAGGAAGAATAAAATGGGGGTAGGGGGAATCTCACTCCCCAAGTTCAAGCTCTACTACAAAGCCACAGTAATCAAGACAATTTGGTACTGGCACAAGAACAGAGTCACACACCAGTGGAACATAATAGACTCCAAACATATACGGTCAACTAATATATGATAAAGGAGCCATGGACATACAATGGGGAATTGACAGTCTCTTCAACAGATGGTGCTCACAAAACTGGACAGCTATATGTAAGAGACTGAAACTGGATCACTGTTGAACACCATACACAAAAGTAAATTCGAAATGGATCAAAGACCTGAATGTAAGTCATGTATCCATTAAACTCTTAGAAATAAACAGGCAAAAATCTTATGGACATAAACGTGAGTGACTTCTTCATGAACATATCTCCCAGGGAAAGGGAAACGAAAGCAAAAATGAACAAGTGGGACTATATCAAGCTAAAAAGCTTCTGTACAGCAAAGTACACCATCAACAGAACAAAAAGGTATCCTACAGTATGGGAGAATATACTCATAAATGACAGATCTGATTAAGGGTTGACATCCATAATATATAAAGAGCTTACACACCTCAACAAATGAAAAGCAAGTAATCCAATTAAAAAATGGGCAAAGGGGCTGAATAGACAGTTCTTAAAGAAGAAATCCAGATGGCCAAAAGACACATGAAAAGATTCTCCACATTGCTTGTCATCAGAGAAATGCAAATTAATACCACAATGAGATGTAACCTCACAGCAGTAAGGATCGCCATCATTGAAAAGACAAAGAACAACAGATGTTGGCGAGGTTGTGGAGAAAGGGGAACCCTCCTACACTGCTGGTGGGAATGTAAATTAGTTCACCCATTATGGAAAGCAGTATGGAGGTTCCTCAAAATGCTCAAAATAGAAATATCATTGACCCAGGAATTCCACTTCTAGGAATTTACCCTAAGAATGCAGCACTACAGTTTGAAAAAGACAGATGCACCCCTATGTTTATCGCAGCACTATTTACAATAGCCAAAATATGGAAGCAACCTAAATGTCCATCAGTAGATGAATGGATAAAGAAGATGTGGTACATATACACAATGGAATAGTATTTAGCCATAAGAAGAAAACAAATCCTACCATTTGCAACAACATGGATGGGACTAGAGGGTATTATGCTCAGTGAAGAAAGCCAGGCAGAGAAAGACAAGTACCAAATGATTTCACTCATATGTGGATAATAAGAACAAAGGAAAACTGAAGGAACAAAACAGCAGCAGAATCATAGAACCCAAGAATGGACTAACAGTTACCAAAGGGAAAGGAACTGGGGAGGATGGGTGGAAAGGGAGGGACAGGTGTGGGGTAAAAGAAAGGGGGCATTATGATTAGCATGTATAGTGTGTGGGGGGCACGGGGAAGGCTGTTCAACACAGACAATATAATTAGTGATTTTACAGCATCTTACTATGCTGATGGACAGTGACTGTGAAGGGGTATGTAGGGAGGTGGACTTGGTGAAGGGGGTAGCCTAGTAAACATAATGTTCTTTGTGTAATTGTAGATTAATGATACCAAAAAGAAATTGCCAGCAAAATATATCTAAACAGAAGTTCCAGCTGACAGAGGCTGAAAGAGAAATGAAGAAAAAGGCCAGCCTCCTGGCAGCTGCCCTTAAAGAAAGAGAGATGACCAAAAGGCATAGAAAAGCTGACTGCCAATAGGGGGGTGGCCTAGGACACTCCCCCACCAGCCAGGGACCAGTGTACTTAGGGTAAAGAGAAGGGCACTGGAAGAATGAATGCCCCAAATGAGGCAAAGCCCTGAAGCCCAGTTGCTACCAGGAGGAGCCCCATGGGGAAAGGCTCACTGGCCTGGCAGGAACAGACTCAGACTGACAAGGACTGGGGTCTCTTGCACTCAGCCCCCATAAGCCCATGGTCAAAATGAAAGTGGGGGACCAAAACATAACTTTTGTGATTGACACAGGGGCAGAACACTCTGTAGTCCCCTTCCCTGTAGCCCCCTTCAGTAAAAAGACTGCAACTATTCTTGGAGCCACAAAGACAGTGGCAATACCCCCTCTCACAAGAGGTGACAGCAGGCATCCAGGAACACGTGATTAGACTGCGAGAGGCAGGCATTCTAATCGAGTGGCAGTCACCCTGGAACATCCCACTTCTACCATTCAAAAAGCCAGGAGGGGGTACTGGCCTGTTTGAGACCTGCGAGCCATTAATAGAGTGACTATTTCTTTACACCTGGTGGTCCCAAACCCGTACACCCTCCTCAGCCAGATCTCAGAGTCTGCCAAATGGTTCACTTTGCCTAGACTGTTTCTTTACACCTGGTGGTCCCAAACCCGTACACCCTCCTCAGCCAGATCTCAGAGTCTGCCAAATGGTTCACTTTGCCTAGATTTAAAGATGTCTTTTTCTGCCTCCAGCTGACCCCCCAAAGCCATGTCTTGTTTGCCTTTGAATGGACTGAACTGAATATGGGGTGGCAGATGCAGTTAACATGGATGCGGCTTCCACAAGGGTTCAATAACTCACCCACTCTCTTGGGAGAGGCACTGGCTGTAGACCTTGCCAGTTTTCCAAGGAATGCCACATGCTGCCTCTCCTGCAGTATATATATGAACTCCTCTTTCCCCCCAAATGAAGAAAGGCATATGACAATTCCTGGGGGCCACCAGGTTCTGCAGAATCTGGATTCCCAGATTCTCGGCAATGTCAAGACCCCTTTACAGTGTCCTGAGGGGGCCAAACTGAAAGCCCCCCTTTCTAGACAAAAGAGGCAATAGCCACCTTCCTGGAAATAAATGCTGCTTCAGAACAGGCACCAGCCCTAGGCCTGTCATATCTAAAAAGCCCTTCAATGTCTTCGTACATAAAAAAGTAGCAATTCTGTATTGCAAAGAACATCAAAAGGAAAACAATCCTATAACACAGAGGAACCAGCTAGCAGATAAAGCAGCTAAAACAGTGGCCCACAAAATACAGATAAAGCTCCCTCCCTCACTTTGGCCTTAACACGCCCACTGGAGGCCCTTCCATCCAACCACACTAGAAAAGAAAAGGACTGAGCCATAGCTGAAGGAGCCACCCTAAGAAAAAAAAAAAAAGATAAATGCTGCCTGGCAAACGCATCTTTGTCCGAACTGCAACTGGAAGGCATCTAGTCAGCAAATACCATCAGCTCACCCACCTAGGAAAAACTTCACAAGAAGCCCTCCTCAAAAAAAAAGCAATACTACATCAGCCAGTTGCTAGCATTATGCCAAGCAGTAAGTGAGCAGTGCATGACTTGTGCCAGAAATAATGCTGTATCTGCACCACGACCCCCACCCAGGGTCCAAAGAGCAGGAATTACCCCCTTTGAAGACCTTGAGATAGACTTCACAGATATACACCCAAGCAGAGGGCTCAGATACCTCCTAGTAATACTGTGTGCATAGTCTGGGTGGGTCAAAGCCTTTCCAACCAGGACAGAATGAAGCCAGGAGGCAGCCAAAGTCCTCCTGAGAAAAAATGTGCCCCAGTTTAGCTTATCATCTACAATTCACAGTGACAGTAGACCTGCCTTTGTAGCAGATGCAGTAAATTTTTCAACATTACCTGATAACTCCATACTGCATACAGACCACAAGATATAATCATCCAAGAAATATGAAGCCACTGAAAAAAGGGAAAAATAAAACGCTGAAATATTATTACCCTAACTTTTTAACTATCTGAAGATACTCAAGTACTTATTAACAAATATGTTCTAATAAAGAAAGCTGTATTTTTTCTAAAAACACAACACCTCTATTCCCTTAGGAAAGGTAGCACTGAACATCATGGTGTGGTGAATACCCTTCCATGGCATACTGCCTTGTTCAACTATACAACATACCTGAGTTTCAAATCCCATATCCAGCATCCTATCAGCTTCATCCAAAACTAAGTATCTATTACAAAAAAACACCCAATTTAGGATCTGATGAGAAACTTAACAGTTGAATATAGCTATGTCTTTAACTAAGCTTGATACATTTATCCAACATTCTTACTACACAAAGTAACACATGAAACACACTTAGGTTACACAATCCAAGAAGACCATTACTTGACTGTGTACAAATACAGGCTAACTGTTATTTTTCAAAGACTATGTACAAAGTTGAAATAATTCATGTTTTAATCTCAATACTAATAACTACAAAATGACCACGAATATTAAAAAAGCTTCATCTCAGAGGAGGGGCCAAGATGGTGGGGAGAGAAGGGCAGCAGAAATCTCCTCCCAAAACCATATATATTTTTGAAAATACAACAAATACAAGTGTTCCTAAAAGAGAGGCCAGAAGATAACAGTACAACACACAGTAAGGCTACATCTACAGCTTCAAGACCTGAGCACCTCATGAAGGAGGTAAGATACAAGCCAAGGCCCGGCAGAAGCTGAGCACTCCACCAAACCCAGCCCACCAGTGGGAGGAGAGGAGCTGGAGTGGGGAGGGAGAGGGAGCCCAGGTCTGCTAAATACCAAGCCCTAGTCATCCGCACCAGGATCGCAGACACACAGTGCATGGTGTGCTGGATATAAGGGAAATGCAACAGTAAAACATGTGAGCAGGTCACCACAGCTGATGTCCTAGGGACAGAAGAAAAGCGAGTGCTTTTTGAAAGACTTAAAGAGACAGGGGCCTCACAGTATCCAGGCACACTCATCCCAGCAGCTGGGAATCCTGGGGAACTTCAGGCACCATAACACTAACACCCTGAAGTGCAATGCATTTCTGAAGCCCCTCATGCTGATTAAACAGCCTCCTGTCAATTACACTTCCTGAGTGGTCCCACTGTAGCAGGGTAGCATCCTGAGTGTAGCTGTGCTAACAGCAGCTCCCCAAGGCCTCCTCCACAGTCACCTGCACCAGACTCAGAGGCTCCATGGCAAACAGCAGCCCAGCACTGACAGAGGAAGCCAGGACAGGGTGCTTAGGGTAGCCGTTATTGCAGAAGAGCACACCCAGGGTGCCTACCTCTCCCGGCAGGGGCCGGGGATGCCCTGATGACTGCACCACCTGTGGCAGCTCAGGAAATAAAACCAGAAGCTGTTTCTGGTGTTTGGGTAACCAGCACAGGCAGCAGAGAAAGGCAAGGTGACCAACAAGCAGGAAAGTACTTTGTGACACAAGTGCTACCTGCCTACAGCTACCTCTACTGCCATGAAAAGGCAGAGGAAATGAGTGCAGCCCAGAATTACCCAGACCACCCCAAGAGAGGGTCTGGGGAGATAGATTTAACCAAACTCCCTGAAAAACAATTAAATATTAATGTCATAACCATGCTGATGGACCTGCAGAGAAATATGCAAGAGCTAAAGGATCGTTAGGAGGGAGAATATAGAAATAAAACAAACTCTGTAAAGACTTGAGAGCAGACTGGCTGAGGTGCCAGAGGCTATTTATGGAACAGAGAGCAGACAACAGAAATACAGAGAAGCTGAGGCAGAGAGAGAGAAAAGGATCTCCAGGATTGAAAGACCATTCAGAGAACTGTGTGACCAAGCCAAATGGGACAATATCCACATTAAAGGGATATCAAAAGAAGAAGAGAGAAAAAGGCATAGAAGAAATAATTGCTGAAAATATCCCAAAACTGGGGGAGGAAATAGTCTCTCAGAACATAGAAGGCCATAAGGGACCCAGGGAGGCAACACCAATATGCAAGATTAAAATGGCACTGACCAAGGACAAGGCCAGAGTTTTAAAGGCAGCCAGAGAGAAAAGTTCTCCTACAAAGGAAAACCATCAGGCTATCATCAGACTTCTCAACAGAAACCTTACAGGCCAGAAGACAATAACATGATATATTTAATGCAATGAAACAGAAAGGCATAGAACAAGGAATATTATATCAAGCACAATTATCATTTAAATATGAAGGATGCATTAAACAATTCCCAGAAAAGCAAAAGTTGAGGGAATTTGCCTCCCACAAACCACCTCTACAGGGTATTTTAGAGGGACTGCTCCATATGGGAGCACTCCTAAGGCTAAATAGATTTCACTAGAGAAAATAAAATCACAGCAAAGAAAGCAGACCAAGCAAACACTAACTAAATGCAAAAAATAAAATCAACTACACACAAAAGCAGTTAAAGGAAACCCAAGGAGTACAGAAAAAAACACCTAACATATAAATCATGGAGGAGGAGGAATAAGATGGGAGAGAAATCATCATCAGACTGTGACTATAATAGCTTAATAAGGCTGTTTGTTAGACAGGTAGTAAAGACGCTACCCTTGAACATTTGGTAAATACAAATCTAAAGCCTGCAATGGCAATAAATACATATCTTTCAATATTCACCCTAAATGTAAATGGATGGAATAAACCAATCAAAGGACACAGAGTAACAGAATGGATAAAAAAGCAAGACCCATCTATATTCTGCTTAACACACACCTCAAACCCAAAGACCTTCACAGACTAAAATTCAAGAGATGGAAAAAGACATTTCATGCAAACAACCTGGAGAAAAAAGCAGGTGTTGCAGTACTAGTATCAGACAAAATAGACTTCAAAACAAAGAAAGTAACAAGCAATAAGGAAGGACATTATGTAATGATAAAGGGGTCAGTCCAGCAAGAGGATACAACCATTATAAATATACATGCACCCAACACAGGCGCACCAGCATATGGGAAACAAATACTAACAGAACTAAAGGAGGAAAGAGAATACAATGCACTCATTTTAGGAGACTTCAACAGACCCTTTACTCCAAAGGACAGATCACCAGCAGACAGAAACTAAGGACACAGAGACACTAAACAACACACTAGAACAGATGGACGTAAAAGACTTCTACAGACCTCTACACCCATACACATTCTTCTCAAGTGCATATGGAACATTTTCCAGAGCAGACCACGTATGAGGCCACAAAAAGAGCCTCAGTATATTCAAAAAGATATAGATTTTATCATCTACCTTCTCAGACCACAAAGGTGGAAAACTAGAAATAAAGTGTACAAAGAAAGCAAAAAGGCTCACAAACACATGAGGCTTTACAACGTGCTCCAAAATAATCAATGGATAATGACCAAATTAAAAGAGATCAGGCAATATTTGGAGAGAAATGACAACACCACCACAAAGCCCCAACTTTTTTGGGACACAGTGAAGGCAGTTCTAAGAGGAAAGTGTACAGCAATACTGGCCTATTTAAAGTAGGAAGAAAAATCCCAAATGAATAGTCTAAAGTCACAATTATTGAAACTGGAAGAACAAATGAGTCCAAAGTCAGCAGAATGAAGGACATAATAA
Source organism: Manis javanica (assembly GCF_040802235.1). NCBI lineage: Eukaryota > Metazoa > Chordata > Mammalia > Pholidota > Manidae > Manis > Manis javanica. The sequence goes on from NC_133175.1 coordinate 5,945,877, forward strand.
AAATCAGAAATAAATAAAATTGAGAAGAATAAAACAATAGGAAAAAAACCCAATGAAATGAAGAGGTGGATCTTTCAGAAAATAAACAAAATAAGCCCCCAGGCAGACTTAGTAAGAGAAAAAAGAAGAATCCACACACATCAACAGAATTAGATGTAGGAAAGGAAAAATCACAACAGACCCCACCAAAATACAAAGAATTATTAGAGAAACCTATGAGAATCTATATGCTAACAAGCTGGAAAACCTCAAAGAAATGGACAACTTCCTAGAAAAATACAACCTTCCAAGACTGAACAAGAGCAAAAGAGAAAACCCAAAGACACCAATTACTAGCAATGAAGTTGATTCAGTAATCAACAAACTACTCAAGAGCAAAACCACTGGACCAGGTGGATTTATGACAGAATTTTATCAGACATACAGAAAAGACAGAATATCAATTTTCCTTAAAGTTTTCCAAAAAATAGAAGAGGCGGAAAAACTTACAAATTCATTCTATGAAGCCAGCTTCACTCTAATACCAAAACCAGGCAAACACCACACAGAAAATGAAAACTACAGACCAATATCCCTGATGAACATAGATGCAGAAATACTCAACAAAATATGAGCAAACGGAATTCAAAAATACATCAAGAGGATCATAAACCATGACCAAGTGGGATTCATCCCAGGGACGGAAGGATGGTACAACATTTGAAAATCCATCAACATCATCCACCACATCAACAAACAGAAAGACAAAAACCAGATGAGCATCTCCACAGACACTGAGAAAGTGTTCAACAAAATTCAACATCCATTCTCGATAAAAACTCTCAACAATATGGCTAGAGAGGGCAAGTTCCTCAACATAATAAAGGCCATATATGACAAACCCACAGCCAACATCATACTTAACAGTGAGAATCTGAAAGCTTTTCTACTAGGAAGGGGAATAAGACAGGGATGCCCACTCTCCCCATTGTTTTTCGACAATGTACTGGAGGACCTACCCACAGCAATCAGACAAAACAAAGAAATAAAAGTAATCTAGATTGGGAAAGAAGAGGTCAGATCAAATTGTCCTGTTTGCAGATGACATGATATTGTACATAAAAAACTTAAACATTCCACCCCAAAACTACTAGAACCAATATCTGAATTCAGCTAAGTTGCAGGATACAAAATTAATACACAGAAAATCTGCTGCTTTCCTATACACTTACAATGAACTAGGAGACAGAGAAATAGGAAAAAAAATTCCATTCACAATTGCATCAAAAAGATTAAAATACCTAGGAATAAATCCTAAACAAGGAAGTGAAAGATGTATATCCTGAAAACTAGAAGACACTCAAGAGAAACTGAGGTCACTAACAAATAGAAACTCACCCCATGCTCTAGCCTAGGAAGAATGAATATTGTCAAAATGGCCGACCTCAGTAAAACAATCTACAAATTTAATGCACTCCATATCAAAATACTACAGGATTCTTCAAAGAAGTGGAGCAACTCTAAAATTCACATGGAACCACCTAAGACCCCACACAGCCAAAGCAGTCCTGAAAAGGAAGAATAAAGTGGGGGCATTTTGCTTCCCAACTTCAAGCTCAACTTCAAAGCCACAGTAATCAAGACAATTTGGTACTGTCACCACAACAGACTCAGAGACCAGTGGAACAGAATACAGAGTCCAGATATTAACACAAACATACATGGTCAACTACTATACGATAAAGGAGCCATGGCCATAAAATGTGGAAATGACAGCCTCTTCAAGAGCTGTTGTTTGCAAAACTGGACAGATACATAAAAGAGAATGGAACTGGATCATCATCTAACACCATTTACAAAAGCAAATTTGAAATTATCAAAGACCAGAATATGTCATGATACCATAAAACTCTTAGAAAACAACATATGCAAAAATCTCCTAGACATAAACATGAGCGACCTCTTCATGCACGTATCTCCCCAGGCAAGGGAAACAAAAACAATGATGAACAAGTTGGACTATACCACGCTGAAAAGCTTCTGTACAGCAAAGGACACCACCAATAGAACAAAAAGGCATCCTATAGTATGCGAGAATATATTCATAAATGAGAGAACCAATTAAAGGGTTGACATCCAAAATATATAAGGAGCTCATGCACCTCAACAAACAAAAACCAATAATCTAATCCAAAAATGGTCAGAGGAGATGAACTAGAGAGTTCTCCAAAGAAACTCAGGTGGACAACAGAGATATGAAAAGATGCTATGCATCACTAGTCATGAGAGAAATGCAAATGAAAACCACAATGAGATATCACCTCATGGCAGTATGGATCACCAGCATCAAAAAACAAACGACAAATGTTGGCAAGGTTGTGGAAAAAGGGGAACCCTCCTACAAAGCTGGTGGGCATGTAAATTAGGTTCAACCATGTGGAAAGCAGTATGGAGGTTCCTCAAGAAACTCAAAATAGAAATACTGTTTGACCCAGGAATCCACTCCGAGGAATTTACCCTAAGAATGCAGCAGCCCAGTTTGAAAAAGACATATGCACCCCTATGTTTATCGCAGCACTATGCACAATAGCCAAGAAATGGAAGCAACCTAAGTGTCCATCAGGATATGAATGGATAAAGAAGACAGTGATACATATACACAATGGAATATTATCCAGCTTCAAAAAGAAAAAAATCCTGCCATTTCCAACTAAATGGATGGAGCTAGAGTTTATTATGCTCAGAGAAATAAGCCAGGAGGAGAAAGACTAGTACCAAATCATCTCACTCATATGTGGAATAGAAGAGCTAAGAAGAAACTGAAGGAACAAAACAGCAGCAGACCCAAAGAACCCAAGAATGGACTAACAGTTACTAATAGGAAAGGCACTGGGGTGGATGGGTGGGAAGGGAGGTATAAAGGGGTTAAAAAGGAAAGGGGCATTAAGATTTGCATGTATAATATGGGGGGTGGTGGCACGAGGAGAGCTTTGCAACAGAGAGAGGAGTAGTGATTCTAAAGCATCTTACTACGCTGATGGACACTGACTGTAATGAGGTTTGCAGGGGAGGCTTGGTGATGGGGGGAGTATAGTCGATATAATATTCCTCATGTAATTGTAGATTAATGATACCAAAAAAAAGCTACATCTCAGATACAGAAACTAACTTACTAGCAGAAGTCTAATCCAATTTTTCCTCTTTCCATCATATCCAGTAGACGCCCTGGAGTGTCAACTAACAAGTGACACCCACGTTCTAAATCTCGAATCTGCTGACCAATATCAGCACTACCATAAACCACACAAGGGTGAACTCTAGACCGGTATGAAAACTGTAAGCAAAGGATTCATTGGGTAGTCAGAAATGTATCACTAATTAAAAACAGCAACAATAAGCAAAATGCATATTTACTTTTCTGGCTTCCTCATAGATCTGTACAGCCAGTTCTCTTGTAGGAGCTAAAACTAAGGAAACTGGGTATTGTTTACGGCATCCATACCTTCCATTTTCCTAAAAAGGAAATTTTATGAATTAAACTTAAAACCCAAAATTTGTTTATTCTTTAAAAAATTCTTGACATCAAAATTCCCTGTGTAACGTAAAAATTACATGCAAAACTGGCTTTCTGTTGGATAATCAGACTGAAAACAAAATTTAAAAAAAGAAAATAAAGTACACTTGGCATCAGTTAGAAAGAAGGGTCCCAACAAATATTTTGGTAAGTCTTCCAATGAAAACACTTCTTACAATGATTTCTATACTTTACAGCCCTCAAAAGTCTCGCCTGGACCATCTCCATAAATCTGACTTAAATGGGTAAGAGAAATGCTGCTGTTTTTCCAGAGCCTGGAAGAAAAACATTTTATGAAGTATTCCAAACACCCTCTTGGGTAAGAAAATTTTACTCTATGCCTAATTTTCTGGAAAACATGATATATTTACACACCTAAGCAAAAAGTGCCAGCTGAGGAACTTCTGTGAACATTTTACACAATGCACTATTCAAGTCTCTGCATTTTAATTTACACAGAAACAACCATTTTGCTTTCTCCTGCATCCACTTCCACTTCCATACTGTTTTGGTATATACACTGTTGGAATGTGAAGTAGGAGTCAGCCATTCTGAAGAGTCCAAAAGAGGGTTCTCGGGGCCAGCATGTCTCTGCCATTGGAAAATTGTACTTGTTTTAGGAAAACTCATTGAGAAAGCAGGCAGTGACATTAAGCTAAAGGCCACAATAAGGTATAAAAGATGGGCAAGCATGGTGATATTGTTGGTTTAGCCATATCTGTACACAGTGGACACAATCAGTGTGACAAATCAGATGAAGATGGTTGGTTAAAACCTCTCCACAAAGTGGACGCCTGAAGCAGTTAGTGAAATGTGCATTAACTGTCATAAACCTTATTATACACCTAGTATAATACATATATCAGTGATTGAGAGAACTTACATCAACTTTAAATTCAAATGACTCAAAATTTGTAATACATCCAAGCAGAAGTTTTAATACTGTTCTGCCATCTATAACCCATCCTAAATTAAGAATAAATTACTATTCCCGCCCTCCTCCATTCCCCAATTCCCAAAATACTCTCTTCCTCTCCCCAACCTAATTGTTATGGATCACAGGATCTTCCCTTGTTCTGTTGCAGCAGTATCAAACTGACAATTTGTTACAGACCTCCCCAAGATACCCTGAGGAGACACACTGATTCCATCCAACGGATCCAAAGACACAGGTAAAAAGACACGTCACCAACTAACCTTTACCTAGCTCAAAACCAAGCTAATAAACACAGTACTCAGGTGTCCCTACACAATGTGCTACTTTTAGCGCTAGTCTAGGTAAGATACTGACTTCTAAACTGCATCAAGTGGGCTTACCTGTTTGGGCACAAGCCATCAAGTCTCTCTTTTCTTTAATAATGGGAATGGCATGCTTTTGCACTGGAGTTGCATGAGTGTAACAAGTTCAATGTTCCCCATGATAATTTCTCCCAACTCAACATCACTGAACTGTAAAGAAATTTTATCAGATCAAATATACACAAAATGAGAAATACACATTCCATTGTAATTTGATTTATAATACAAGAATGGAAGAGGTCAACAAAATGCCTACATATTCATGACACAAGGTTTCATTGTATCTGCTTTCATTTAAGGTAAAATCTTCAAGGTATTTTTTAAGAAAGCGGACTAATGTACAAATAGTGTTGGTTCTTCATTAGACCCATTTTTTATTTCAGGATTACTGATAATGGGAACATTAAAAAATATCAGTCTCTCCTTTTTCACAACCCAATGAAATTTTTAGTAGTAACTTTAATAAAGAATTGTTAAGAAAGTAAAACAAAGCCACTTAGGCATTCAATATATAGGGAACAATTATTTCCAGTTGCCTCTACTGGTATATCATCATACTTCTCAGTTAATCCCAGTGTTTCTTCCAGAAAAGAGTTCCCTGAAACCAAATTATTATAATGCATATTATACTAGCGAGTAAGTTGTCATAACAATCAACACCTTTCAAAAACTTACTGCTCCAAGCGTTCACTTGGTGGAAATGGTTTTGACCAATCATCTTCATCTGATCTGTCACCCCAACGACTTTGTCCACTGCATTCAAATATGCTAAAGCCAGTGCTGACACGACTGCCAACACCATCATAGCCACTTCGTCCACGATCATCAAACCTAACCAGAACAAGCAATTTGCCAAAATATGTCATTTAGCCAAAACCATGTTACCATCTTTCTAGGAGTATATATTAGTTAAACATTTTTGTCACAAGGACATTTCAGATGCCAAAATTCAATATTAACATCTCAATTTGTGAAATAAGGTCCTCTACTTAACCAATGGTTATACATAGTGGATATATTTCCAATTTTAGAAAACCAGTGTTGTTCTTTCCTTTTTCTACAATTGTGCAGCTTAGAAGAAGTCTCACATGCTAAGAATTAAGTTCTACAATACGTTTAACTAGTATAAACTTTACATCTGAATTTTGAAACGGATTAACCCAAAAATGTAAGATAAGATAAGATAAGATGGAATCTTAAACTTGTTTGTAAAAAATAATACAGGAACAACCAAATACTAAATTTGTAAGATCAGTTTATCAAAATTGTTCAATCATAAAAAATGTTTAAACCAACAAAAGAACCATACATGATTAAATAAATAAAAATAACACTATCAAATTGCATATTTCTACTGCAAGTAAATTAACATATTAAATCAATAAAGATCTTTGAGCTAACAATAGCAAACCAACATTTGCTTAAAATATGCAATAGAAGAATGGTCCATTAAGGATGACTAAAGATCAACAAAATAACACAGTAATTTACCTTCCCCTTGATCTACTTCCATGATCACTGAAGTAACTGGTGTTTTCTCTGTATCTCGAACCCAAAACTGCAGTAGGCATCCTTCTTTACAACTCCACCCTGATCGGTCTTTATCATCTAATTCTCCCAAACAAACACAAAAAGAAAAAAAAATATGTCATAATTGTGATCTTTCCAAATAAGGAGGTTTCTCTCTTCTTTTAAAATTTCATCCTTGTGGGACACCAAGGGTCAATGGATTTATTTATGTAAAACACTGGAAAAGAGAACTGAAAGATTTAGGTAGTTGGTTTTCAGCAGCAAATAGTCATTTTACTGCCTGAAATCCTGTTTTCTGCTAGAAATTACTGCACTAAACAAAGTAACCTCATGGTCTTAACAACAATGTACTAAATGAACACGCCCTTAAAATTAAGTTTACATGTAACTAAAGTACATTACTTTTACATTGACCATAAAACACACAATTTATATTCCATTCAAGTATCATGGTTTGCTATACTCCAAAAACCGAGGCTTATTACAGTAAGATTATTTTGAAAAGACCATAGTATTAAAGACCAGTATTAAAAGCTGAGACTGCTCTCTCAGAGAAATTTTAAGTGCCTCTCCCAAATCTTTACCTTCAGAAGTAAGCAAGTAGCTAGGGCAGCTCTACCGACGCATTTTAGTTATGCCCAACCCTAAATATAGATACACTACATTATAACTGAGAAACATATCAGGTATACTAGGACAAAAAATTACAACTTTCATAATGGCTGAAGCACTAAATTCCAGGCACTGAATTATGCTTTATCTACTTCTTATGGGCTCTATGCAGTAAATAAGTGGCATTGTGAAAACAGGACTTAGTCAATTAGAAGACTTGGAGAAGGCAACTTCGTAGGAACTTTATCAGCAGCGATATAAATATGAGAAGTCAGTTGAACATCTTCAATACATAAGCAATGTTCTAGCTGACTCTTACAAGAAATAAATTAAGCAAATGGAAATAGCATAAATGGAGTTTTAATATTTCTGTTTGACTTCACTGCACTTTTTAAATGTCTTCAAAGGTACCCACATATAAAATAAAGCTACCTGTATTCAAAAACTACCAGTGGGTTATTTTAAATGATCTTCAACTTAAGGAATAAACCACAAAACATTTACAACAGATAGATTTTTCAGTAAGAACTCAAAATTTAGAAAACATGTACCACATTTGTCAAAACTTTTAACACCCTCTGAACTTCCAAAAAGGTTCCTCAATCCGTTCTCATGAAGATCTCCCTTTTTTTGAATTTACCTTACATGAGGTATTGGTAAGCACCTCCCCATTTCAGTATTAAAAAACCAAAGTAACAATTGGTGTAAACGTTATTTGCATAGGTACACTTACATAAACTATTGTCAAATACTAGAGTACAACAATGTTGGATCAAGCTTGGTGAGAACGTAAGTATATCAAGGAAAAAAGAAAACGCCAATATCTCCCTTGCCTAATTTCCTAACTGAACAAGACTCTAAGGCACATCTACAGACACTGAAAAATTATGAGTAAACTCACTCCACTAGCTGATAAAAACCAGAATCAGACACTTTATTAAATTTATAGCTCCTCCATTTGACAGATGGATGAGCCACGGACGTTAGCAGGATGATTGCTGAATTTTTACGATCTGTTCCAAAAACTCCTGAAGGTACTGACAACTGCCTTTAAAAACACTTAATATGCTCTGGAGGCTATGCCAGCAAGATACACTGAGGAGAACTCATTAACACTTTTCATAATTCTGCAGTTACTTTGAAAAAAAAACCCTAACATTAGCGGAATTACCTTCTGGTAGACCTACACACACTTAAAAGTTTAATTCAGGAAAACTACAGACCTCAAGCTATAGTTCATCTTCTCCCTTATTAAAACACCCCCCAACCCTTACTTATTTACCAGTCTTTATTCTTTCCTTTCAGCTTTAAATATTTTTCCTGACCTTTCCCTTCTTTCTAAAATTTCAGTCACCCAAATCATTCTAACAATATATTTAATCAGCTTTCACCACTCTACATTAAAAAGTCAAAAGTAAAATATATTCAGGGTTTTCATAACATTTTAGGCAAAACCTTTCAAATGAAGCAGTTCAGGCAAAAAGCTAAGATCAGGCAACCTATCCAACTTACTGGGCGTGCACAAGCTTGTACTCCTGCAATTAACTCTTCTGCAATAAACCTGTAATAAGGTCGCTTAATACATGTGCAGTTTTAATATATATTTTTAATAGAGACACACACATTTTCAAAGTGAAATCAATCATGTTGTCATTGTTTACAGATACAACCCCAGACTAGTGGGAACTCTCAACAGTAAAATTATACTAGTGAACATGGGTCAAAAGAAGTAACTCTGACTTACTTAAAATTAGATGAACCTTTTCAAAGTTAGGAAATGCTTTTTCTTGAACAAGAGAAAATGTGTACAGACTTCCCAGTTACCTCATTTTCCCGAAGCTAACTCATCTCTAAACATACAAAAAGTTGGATACAGTGTTGCTGTTAATCACCTACCTTTAGATGCTTCTCTGTTCCTTAAGTGAGGAGGTATATAACGCCTTCTAAGAAAAAAACAAAAATTAAAAGCCCATTAGAGCATCCAACACACAGCTTTTTACAAAAGCAAGCTTTAAAGCCTCCTTTAAAAGTTGTTTCACAGTAGGGAATAAATACTAATAAATAAATAATTGCTTAATATAATTTTTACCCTAAAATTGAAGAGTGAGTGAGAGACAAGCCAGGCAAACTTGAGAGCATGGATTAAGAAAAATTACCCATATCAAATTCAGTTCAGTTACTAATAGTTACTTAACAAACATTATAAAGGGTCATCTCTTACTTAACTTGCATGAATTCTAACATATAGCAAGTATGACCATCACTGTAAAAGCCTGAGAATATATCCTCAAAAAATGTATCACCTGAAAAAGATATTTCATGTAAACCATAGGGAGAAAAAAGCAGGGGTTGCAGTAATAGTATCAGACAGAAAAAATTTCAAACCAAAGAAAGTAACAAGGGATCAAGAAGGACATTACATAATGATAAAGGGCTCAGTCAAACAAGAGGATATGAACTTTATAAATATATATGCACCCAACACAGGAGCACCAGGATATGTGAAACAAATACTAACAGAACTAAAGGAGGAAACAGAATGCAATGTATTCATTTTAGGAGACTTCAACACACCATTCACTCCAAAGGACAGATCCACCACACAGAAAATAAGGACACAGAGGCACTGAACAACACAATAGAACAGATGTACCTAATAGACATCTATAGATCTCTACACCCAAAAGCAACAGGATACACATTCTTCTCAAGTGCACATGGCACATTCTCAAGAATAGACCACATACTAGGACACAAAAACAGCCTCAGTAAACTCCAAAAGATCGAGAATCTGCAACCAAATTTTCAGACCACAAAGGTATAAAACTAGAAATCGTACAAAGTAGGCAAAAAGGCTCACAAACACATGGAGGCTTAACAACACACTTGTAAATAGTCAATGGATCAACGACCAGATTAAAATGGAGATCCAGAAATATATGTAAATAAATGACAACAACAACACGAAGCCCCTACTTCTGTGGGACACAGCTAAAGCAGTCTTAAAAGGAAAGTACATAGCAATCCAAGCATAGTTAAAGAATGAAGAACAATCCCAAATGAATAGTCTAACATCAAAATTAATAAAATTGGAAAAACAAGAACAAATGAGACCTACAGTAAGCAGAAGGAGTCACATAATAAAAATCAGAGAAGAAATAAACAAAATTCAGGAGAATAAAACAATAGAAAAAAAATCAATGAAACCAAGAGGTTATGATGAAAATGAACAAAATAGATAAGCCTCTGGCCAGACTTAAGAGAAAAGGAGAAACAACACACATCAACAGAATCAGAAACAACAAAGGAAACATCATGACGGACCCAACAGAAATACAAAGAATTATTAGAGACTACTATGAAAACCTATATACTAACAAAGTGAAAAACCTAGAAGAAATGGCCAACTTCCTAGAAAAATACAACCTTCCAAGACTGACCAAGGAAGAAACACAAAATATAAACAAATCAATTAACAGCAAAGAAATTGAGTCTGTAATAAAAAACTACCCAAGAAAAAAAAACCCGGGCCAGGTGAATTTACCTCAGAATATTATCAGACATACAGAGAAGATATAATAACCATTCCTCTTAAAGTTTTCCAAAAAAGGAGGAGGGAATACTCCCAAACTCATTCTATGAAGCCAACATCACCCTGTTACCAAAACCAGGCAAAGACCCTCCAAAAAAGAAAATTACAGACCAATATCCCTGATGAACATCAATGCAAAAATACTCAATAAAATATTAGCAAACCGAATTCAAAAATATATCAAGAGGATCATACACCACGACCAAGTGGGAATCATCCCGGAGATGCAAGGCTCATACAACTTTTGAAAATCCAGCAACATCATCCTCCACATCAACAAAAAGAAAGACAAAAACCACATGATCATCTCCATAGATGCTGAAAAAGCATTCAATTAAATTCAACATCCATTCATAATAAAAACTCTCAGCAAAATGGGTATAGAGGGAAAGTACATCAACACAATAAAGGCCATATATCATAAACCCACAGCCATCATCATACTAAACAGTGAGAAGCTTAAAGCTTTTCCAGTGAGATCAGAAAAAAGACAGGGATGCCCACTCTCCCCACTGTTTTTCAACATAGTACTGGAGATCCTAGCCAGGCAATTAGACAAAACAAAGAAATACAAGGCATATAAATTGGTAAAGAAGACATCAGACTGACATTATTTGCAGAAGACATGATATCGTACATAAAAAACTAAAAGACTCCACTCCAAAACTACTAGAACTGATATCAGAATACAGCAAAGTTGCAGGATAAAAAATTAATACACAGAAATATGTGGCTTTCCTATACACTAACAATGAACCAATACAAAGAGAAATCAGGAAAACAATTCCATTCACAATTGCATCAAAAAGAATAAAATACTAAGAAATAAAGCTAACCAAAGAAGTGAAAGACTTATACCTTAGAAACTATAAGACACTCTTAAGAGAAATTAAAGAGGACACTAACAAATGGAAACTCATCACATGCTCCTGGCTAGGAAGAATTAATATTGTCAAAATGGCCATCCTGCCCAAAGCAATATATTCGATGCAATCCCCATCAAATTACCAACAGCATTTTTCAATGAACCAATTAAATTGGTTCAAAAATTCATATGGAAACACCAAAGACCCCAACTAACCAATGCAATCCTGAGAAAGAACTACAAAGTAGGGGGAATCCCACTCCCCAATATCAAGCTCTACTACAAAGCCATAGTAATAAAGACAATCTGGTACTGGCACAAGAACAGAGCCACAGACCAATGAAACAGACTAGAAATCCAGACATTAACCCAGACATATATGGTCAATTAACATTCGATAAAGGAGCCATGGGCATACAATGGGGAAATGACAGCCTCTTCAACAGATGGTACTGGAAAAACTGGACAGCTACATGGAAGAGAATGAAAGTGGGTCACTATCTACCCCATGCACAAAAGTAAATTCAAAATGGATCAAAGACCTTAATGTAAGTCATGAAAACATAAAACTGCTAGAAGAAACCACAGGCAAAAGTCTTTTAGACATAAACATGACTGACCTCTTCTTGAACATATCTCCCTGGGCAAAGAAAACAAAAGCAAAAATTAACAAGTGGTAATATATTAAGCTGAAAAGCTTCTGTATAGCAAAAGACACCATGAATAGAACAAAAAGGTACCCTATAGTATGGGAGAATATATTTGTAAATGACAGATCCAATAAAGGCTTGACATCCAAATTATGTGATGGGCTCACCCAACTAAACAAATAAAAAATAAATAATCCAATTAAAAAAAGGGCAGAGGAACTGACCAGACACTTCTCCAAAAAAGAAATATAGATAGCCAACAGACACACGAAAAGATGCTCCACATTGATAATTATCAGAGAAATGCTAATTAAAACCACAATGAGGTATCACCTCACACCAGTAAGGATGGCTACCATCCAAAATGCAAACAACAACAAAAGTTGGTGAGGCTGTGGAGAAAGGGGTAGCCTCCTACACTGCTGGTGGAAATGTAAATTAGTGCAATCATTGTGGAAAGCACTATGAAGGTTCCTCAAAATGCTCAAAATAGACATACCATTTGACCCAGGAATTCCACCCCTAGGAATTTACCCTAAGAATGTAGCACTCCAGTTTGAAAAAGGTAGATGCACCCCTATGTTTATCATAGCACTATTTACAATAGCCAAGAAATGGAAGCAACCAATGGAGTATTATTCAGCCACAAGAAGAAAACAAATCCTAAAATTTGCAACAACATGGATGGAGCTGGAGGGCATTATGCTCAGTGAAATAAGCCAGGAAGAGAAAGACAAATACCAAATGATTTCACTCATATGTGGAGTATAAGAACAAAGAAAAAACTGAAGGAGCAAAACAACAGCTGAACCACAGAACCCAGGAATGGTCTAACAGTTACCAAAGGGAAAGAGACTGGGTAGAATAGGAGGGTAGGGAGGGATAAGGGCGGGGAAGAAGAAAGGGGGCATTATGATGAGCATGTATAATGTGCTAGGTGGGGAAAAGGGAGGGCTGTACAACACAAAGAAGAAAAAAAGTGATTCTACAAAATCTTACTATGCTGATGGACAGAAACTGTAATGGTGTTTGTGGGACATACTTGGGGTAGGGGAGAGCCTAGTAAACATAATGCTCTTCATGTAACTGTACATTCACGATAACAAAATAAAAATAAAAAATAAAAATTACAACATCCCACTATGCTGAGGGACAGTGATTGTAATGTTGTATGTGGGGGAACTTAGTGATTGGGTGAGTCTAGTATTCATAATCTTCCTCGTGTAATTGTAGATTAATGATACCAAACAAACAAACAAAAACACACAGATCTGAGAGGAAAAAATGTACTAAATCAACTCCAATTACCCAAAAATAAGGCTCTGTTTCTATTCTGGTAAATGAAGTCCAAGTTAATTAAAGAGCAGGGAAAGGAAAATGACAGTAAGAATACTGTGTGTTACCTTGATTTTTTGTAAGTGAACAGCCTGGTCTATCACCAAGGAATAAAAACACTTACTCTACATAATAGAAGAAGAAAGTCAGTTTTATACCTTAAAACTCAAATTTTAATGTCTAACTTTCAGACTGAATTAAGTATCCCAAACCATTAGAATTAAATTATTCATATAATGGCAAATAACCTTACATGAACTAACCATATACTTGAGGAAGTTTTTCAAAGGGTATCCACTCCTTGTCTGCAAGCCTGAGCCCAAGGTGAGATCAGCTGCCAAATGATAAACCACCACCAATTCCTCTCCCTACCCAAACAGTAATGTCTATGAAGTCCTCAAAACAGGAAATCAAACCAACTCTGCTCCCCCAAAGAACAAAATTTTTCAAGAGCTAACATAAAGATCTAGGAAGATTTTAAAGAATTTAATACAGCTGACATTTTATTTATTTTATTTTGGCGTCATACAGTTACATGAGCAACACTATGGTTACTAGATTCACAGTACCAAGTCCCCACCATACAGCTGACCTTTTAAATTCTCACTATCACCTAACAACCCATACAGCCTAGTTCTATTTTTCTCAGATTCTTCATGGGAAATAAATGGCAATAATTTTAACACATAAACAAATACATGTTCTGAACAATATGGTATCACTTCAGGTAATTTCACAGATAGAACATGTTTCCCACCTCCTTCATGCTTGCCCAGGAAACAACAAAAATGTAATGTTACTACATTAATTTTCTTCTAAACCAAGTTACCACTCAAAACGAACCACAAGTCTCTTACTGTCCAGACTTGTCAATGTAATTCATGTGGAAAACAGAAGGGAAAAAAGCTTAAATTTAAAATTAGCAAATACAATGACATCTGAACATTAAGCTAATGAAGATTTTAGAGAGAAAAAAAATTACTTGTTGTACTTCCTCCTTCACTTTATCAGAGGATTTCAGGTCTAGACCAGCAAACTGAAAGATAAGATATTAACGGCTCACATGCTGACACACGCATTACTACACTACTAAGGTAAAAATCAAGTATAGATAGCATTACAAACAAAATACAAAACTCAACACTTAACATTCCGTTTAACCCTATATACAGGCTAGCTGCCCTGTCTGCAGCTGTTAAGAATGCCTTTTTTAAACTACACTTTCTTAAGTATAGTTGATACACACTATACTACTGATTTCAACTGTACAACATAGTGATTCAATACTTATACCCATTATGAACTGCTCACCATGAAAAATGTAGTTACTGTCACCAAAGATACTAAACATTACTTATAAACCCTACAAAGGACAAATGCAAAAGGCAGGATGCCAGCATCCCACTACAGATAGTTCAAACACCTTCATTCAAAGCAATTTTCCCTGCAAAAGTTTTCCTTACTAAAAGTTCTTTAATTATCAAACTAAATTGTTAATAATTTCTCAACGTCACTGGTTTTCTGCTTGGTATTCTTTTAAGCCTAAAAGCATCTACCTGAAAAACTTTTAGCACAATTTGCAATCTCCTTAAATCGCCTTATCTCAAGACTGATCAACTATTCAATGCAGTTAATCCCTAAGCAGAATCCCACCCCTCATCACCAACTGGCAGTTAAGTATTGTGGCACTGTACTAACACTTGATCATTCAACTGAAAAGCAGTTATTTCTCGCATTTAAGGGATTATAGTGTGGCACAACTGACATTTCATTCTTGTAAAAGTCTGTGTTCAATCTCAATTCCTACCTGCCAACACAGTGGTGATATTTCAACAAAATAGAAAATGGTTATTCCACTTTGTTGCAGTGTAACTAACCAAAGAATCTTGATTAAGTTCTATTTAGAAGCAGAACAGTTATATACACCAAACAACAACAACAACAACAACCCACGAAGAGCAAAGAGCAATGTCACCAAATGTTACAAAGATAATAAGGGTTATAAACACTGGAGTAAAAGTTAAAGATAGCATTACCAAATTACACAAGGGTCAACATTAAGGCATTAAATATGAATTATCACTTTTCCTGGACAAATTTGTTTACTACTTAATTCTAATGAGCCACGGGTAGTAGGTTTTCAAGAGTTAAACAGATTCCGTTTACACAGAAAATTTTGCAAGTGTGAATGCCTTTGCTCTACATTTATGTTCAACATCTGTGCTCTTTTAAACACATCAAATCTCATAAAATTGCCGGCTTTTAACATAACGCATCATTAGCAGGAAAACATCCTCATAAAAGCAAGCGGTGAAATCTATCAAATCCCTTAAATATACATGTAACTAAGGTTCAGGAACAATTAGTGTCATTAAGATTCTTTCACAATTTAGTAGGAGTTTGTCAGTTTGTGCAAAAACTTATGCTCTATAAATTCCTTCTACTAAACGTGGAAGACATAAGTGTGCCTTGAAAGTGCAAAACGACTCATTTATTGTTTCTCTGGAGAAAATACAGAAAAATGAAATAGAGCTCTCCTGGCTACTCAGACTACGTATCCTTTCCCCCTTTCCCAGTATTTCGGTGAAAAATGTATTCTACTTAATTAGGGAAATCCTTAGCTTTGACTGTTCCAAAGTTTCTCTCCTTAGGCACAATAAAGTCAGTACCAAACACCTTATCTACTCAGCTGATCCACTGTCCGAGTATTTTTCGTCTCGTTAACCCCAAAGTTCAAAGATTAACAGAAGAAGACGAACACCACAGTGTACCACTCCTCAAATACGCACTGCCCATGGCTAAACACTCATACCGTGACTTTCCTGATTTAGGAGAGGGAGTAGGGCAGTACTAGATCCCTAACCTCCAGAGAGTCTTCCAGCCTGCGTCCAGCTTCCCTTATCTCCAGTCACCGGTTAAGGGAGGCACACGGAGGCCGTTTGTCCCTCGTCTAGTGACTGTTCCGGCTCTCCTGCATCACAAAACTTTCCACTACTGAAACGCAGCCTCGTCAATGGCAGCACCTGGCTTATTACAAGGAGGCAGAAGGCCCGCGAGACAAAACTAAATAACTGTTTCATAGTATATTTTGTAGTCAGTCATTCATCAGACCCACTCCCACTGACCCAGATCGGGTGGGCCTCAGCCTGGTTATCCGACCACAGCGAGGCACAGCCAAACAGCCTAAACAAAGGGGCCACCGCAATTACCACTAAGAGACGGCCCCACCTCTTCCCGACGCTCTTACATTCCGCGGCCGCAAACTACTCTCATCCGCACACCAACGACACTGCCAAGCTTTAATCAAGGCCGACCAATGACAACCAGGCCCCTCGTACCCCTTCGCGTACTTCCATCCATTTACTAATTATCGCAGAAGCCGCCACTGTGGGCAGCCGGGTAAGATACCTGAGGGGAGCCTGTCCCAAGCAACAGTGAAACTCGGCAATACTGCCGCCTCTGCACAAGCTTAATAGGGTTTTTTCGTCGGCCTAGACGCCCACTCACCGTAAGGCACAGAGACCCAGGGGAAGGAAACTTTAAGGCGTCTAGTTTCCATTAGCCATAGGCTACCTTAAGCAGGGAAGGTGGAGCACGCACAGCCCAGAAGGCACATTTTGGCTTACCTGCTGGTCCAGCTCAAGCTCACTCATGCCAGAAGGGAACCGAGAAATCGGAACTTTCCATCTTCTATCCAGCGTTGTCCGTTCTGTGTATTCCTCTTATGTTCTCTGGGCACCACCCCCTTTACATATAGATGACTAAATCTCGTTAGATCTGCTTATAACCTCGCGGGATCTTCCGGTTAATCGCGTTCCCCGAAACTCTCAGAACTCGCGAGAACTTTATTACTTCCGTCCTTCTCCACCGTCTTGGAATTCTTGGGAGCTGAGAATAACCCGTCATTCCTCGAAGTATCGCGAGAGCTTAAACGTAGTGCCAAATTCCCTTTAAATCCTCTCCTCCGTGTTTTCCTACGTTTCCTTCTTTGCTGAGCTATCGTTCTTTTCCTTTTCAGTTCCAGTAGTCAGAATTTACACAAAATGTTTACTAGCCTTCACCTGCCTTTGGGAAGTTTTTATTACGCCAAAATATTAAAACACCCATAGTACGCATGGTGTGCGGGATCACCGGGAGAACAGTGTAGGACAGAGAAGGCACACAGTGGATCTGTGGCGTCTTCTGCGCTGATGGACAGTGACTGCACTGGGGTATAGGTGGGGACTTGATAATATTCGTAAGTGTAGTAATCACATTGTTTTTCAGGTGAATGTGAAACCTAAGTAAGAGTGTCTATCAGTAATACCTTAATAAAATAATCACAAAAAAAACCAGTCGGGGCGGGGCCAGGATGACGGCGTGAGTAGAGCAGTGGAAATCTCCTCCCAAAAACACATAGAGCTATGAAGATATAACAGAGAAAACTCTTCCTAAAATAGAGACCAGAGGACACAGGACAACATCCAGAGCACATCCACACCTGCAAGAACCCAGCGTGTTGCAAAGGGGGTAAGATACAAGCCTCGGCCCGGCGGGACCCAAGCACCCCTCTCCCCAGCTCCTGGCGGGTGGAAAGAAACCGGAGCGGTTTTTTTTTTTTTTTTTTTTGGCGATTGCTTTTTGGAAGCCTTAAAGGGACAGGGACCCCGGTGCTAGGGAGGCAGGGCGGCGGGACCGGTGAGCGGGTGCCTGGGACTGGCGCTTGAGGACAAAGAATGTCATGCGTTTTTCCCTATGGGACCGGTGGGTGGGTGTCTGAGACCGGCGCCTGAGGACGGAGGAAATCACGAGTTTCCCCCCTTTTTTTTCTCTGTTTGGCGAGTGCTTTTTGAAGCCTTAAAGGGACAGGGACCCCGGTGCTAGGGAGACAGAGCAGCAGGACCGGTGAGCGGGTGCCTGAGACCAGCACCTGAGGACGAAGGAAATCCTGCGTTTCCCCCCCTTTTTTTTTCTCTTTTTGGCAAGTGCTTTTTGGAAGCCTTAAAGTTACAGGGACCCCGGTGCTAGGGATTCAGAGCAGTAGGACCGGTGAGCAGGTGCCTGGGACCGGAGCCTGAGGACAGAGAATGTCACGCGTTTTTCACTGCGGGACCTGTGGGCGGGCGCTTTTTGGAAGCCTTGAAGGGACAGGGACCCCAGTGCTAGGGAGGCAGGGCGGCGGGACCAGTGAGTGGGTGCCTGGGACCAGCGCCTGAGGACAAAGACTATCACACGTTTTTCCGTATGGGACTGGTGCGCGGGTTCCTGAGACTGGTGCCTGAGGACGGAGGAAATCACAAGTTTCCCCCCCTTTTTATTCTCTTTTTGGCAAGTGCTTTTTGAAGCCTTCAAGGGACAGGGACCCCAGTGCTAGGGAGGCAGAGCAGCAAGACCGGTGAGTGGGTGCCTGGGGCCAGCGCCTGAGGACAAAGAATATTGCATGTTTTTCCCTACGGGACTGGTGGGCGGGAGCCTGAGACCAGAGCCTGAGGACGAAGGAAATCATGCGTTTTTCCCGCTTTTTTTCTTTTCTTGGCGAGTGCGTTTTGGAAGCCTTAAAGTGACAGGGACCCCAGTGCTAGGGAGGCAGAGCAGCAGGACCACTGAGGAGGTGCCTGGGACCGGACACTGAAGACAAAGAATATCACGCATTTTTCCCTGCGGGACCTGTGGGCAGGTGCTTTTTGGAAGCCTTGAAGGACAGGGAACCCGGTGCTAGGGAGGCAGGGCAGCTGGACCAGTGAGCAGGTGCCTGCGACTGGCACCTGAGGATGGTGAAAATCACGCATTTCCCCCCTTTTTTTTTCTCTTTTTGGTGAGTGCTTTTTGGAAGCCTTAAAGGGACAGGGACTCCGGTGCTAGGGAGACAGGGTGGCAGGACTGGTGAGTGGGTGCCTGGGACAGGGGCCAGGGGACAAAGAATATCCCACGTTTTTCTGGCGGGACCTGAGGGCGGGTGCCTGAGAACTATGCGAACAATCCAAAAGGAATAATATTCGTACTATAGGGGTACCAGAAGAAGAAGAAAGAGGAAAAGGGATAGAAAGTCTCTGAACAAATAATTGCTGAAAACTTCCCCAAACTGGGGGAGGAAATAATCGAACAGACGAGGGAATTACACAGAACCCCCAACAGAAAGGATCCAAGGAGGACAACACCAAGACACATATTAATTAAAATGGCGAGGATCAAGGACAAGGAAACAGTTTTAAAGGCAGCTAGAGAGAAAAAGGTCACCTATAAAGGAAAACCCATCAGGCTAACATCACACTTCTCGACAGAAACCCTACAGGCCAGAAGAGAATGGCATGATGTATTTAATGCAATGAAACAGAAGGGCCTTGAACCAAGGATACTGTATCCAGCACGACTATCATTTAAATATGATGGCGGGATTAAGCAATTCCCAGACATGCAAACGATGAGGGAATATGCTTCCCACAAAGCACCTCTACAGGGCATCCTACAGGGACTGCTCTAGATGGGAGCACTCCTAAAAAGAGCACAGAACAAAACACACAACATATGAAGAATGGAGGAGGAGGAATAAGAAGGGAGAGAAGAAAAGAATCTCCAGACAGTGTATATAACAGCTCAATAAATGAGCTAAGTTAGGCAGTAAGATACTAAAGAAGCTAACCTTGAACCTTTGGTAACCACCAATCTAAAGCCTGCAATGGCAATAAGTACATATCTCTCAATAGTCACCCTAAATGTAAATGGACTTAATGGACCAATCAAAAGACACAGAGTAATAGAATGGATAAAAAAGCAAGACCCATCTATATGCTGCTTACAAGAAACTCAACTTAAACCCAAAGACAAGTATAGACTAAAAGTCAAGTGATGGAAAAACACATTTCAGGCAAACAACAGTGAGAAGAAAGCAGGGGTTGTTGTACTAATATCAGACAAAATAGACTTCAAAACAAAGAAGTAACAAGAGATAAAGAAGGACACTACATAATGATAAAGGACTCAGTCAAACAAGAGGATATAACCATTCTAAATATGTAAGCACCCAATACAGGAGCACCAGCATATGTGAAGCAAATACTAACAGAACTAAAGAGGGAAATAGACTGCAATGCATTCATTTTAGGAGACTTCAACACACCACTCACACCAAAGGATAGATCCACTGGGTAGAATATAAGTAAGGACACACAGGCACTGAACAACACCCTAGAACAGATGGACCTAATAGACATCTATAGAACTCTACACCCAAAAGCAACAGGATATACATTCTTCTCAAGTGCACATGAAACATTCTCCAGAGTAGACCACATACTAGTTCACAAAAAGAGCTTCAGTAAATTCCAAAATATTGAAATTCTACCAACCAATTTTTCAGACCACAAAGGTATAAAAGTAGAAATAAATTCTACAAAGAAAACAAAAAGGCTCACAAACACATGGAGGCTTAATAACATGCTACTAAATAATCAATGGATCAATGAGCAAATCAAAATAGAGATCAAGGAATATATAGAAACAAATAACAACAACACAAAGCCCCAATTTCTGTGGGACACAGCGAAAGTAGTCTTAAGAGGAAAGTATATAGCAATCCAGGCACACTTGAAGAAGGGAGAACAATCCCAAATGAACAGTCTAACATCACAATTATTGGAACTGGAAAAAGAACAAATGAGGCCTAAAATCAGCAGAAGGAGGGACATAATAAAGATCGGAGAAGAAATAAACAAAATAGAGAAGAATAAAACTATAGCAAAAATCAATGAAACCAAGAGCTCCTTCTTTGAGAAAATAAACAAGATAGGTAAGCCTCTAGCCAAACTTATTAAGAGAAAAAGAGAATCAACACAAATCAACATAATCAGAAATGAGAATGGAAAAATCACGACAGACTCCACAGAAATACAAAGAATTTTAAAGACTACTATGAAAACCTATATGCCAACAAGCTGGAAA
Organism: Manis javanica; assembly: GCF_040802235.1. Lineage (NCBI taxonomy): Eukaryota > Metazoa > Chordata > Mammalia > Pholidota > Manidae > Manis > Manis javanica. The sequence goes on from NC_133175.1 coordinate 5,967,230, forward strand.
ACCTAGACAAAATGGACAACTTCCTAGAAAAATACAATCTCCCAAGACGGACCAAGGAAGAAACACAAAAGTTAAACAAACCAATTAAGAACAAAGAAATTGAAATGGTAATCAAAAAACTACCCAAGATCAAAACCCCAGGGCCAGAAGGATTTACCTCGGAATTTTATCAGACACACAGAGAAGACATAATACCCATTCTCCTTAAAGTGTTCCAAAAAATAGAAGAAGAGGAAATACTCCCAAACTCTTTCTATGAAACCAACATCACCCTAATACCAAAACCAGGCAAAGACTCCACCAAAAAATAAAATTACAGACCAATATCCCTGATGAATGTAGATGCAAAAATACTCAATAAAATATTAGCAAACAGAATTCAACAGTATATCAAAAGGATCATACACCATAACCAAGTGGAATCCATCCCCGGTATGCAAGGATAGTACAACATTCGAAAATCCATCAAAATCATCCACCACATCAACAAAAAGAAAGACAAAAACCACATGATCATCTCCATAAATGCTGAAAAAGCATTTGACAAAATTCAACATCCATTCATGATGAAAACTCTCAGCAAAATCGGAATAGAGTGCAAGTACCTCAAAATAATAAAGGCCATATATGATAAACCCACAGCCAGCATTATAATGAACAGCAAGAAGCAGAAAGCATTTCCAGTGAGTTCGGGAACAAGACAGGGAATGCCCACTCTCCCCACTGTTATTTAACATAGTACTGGAGGTCCTAGCCATGGCAATCAGACAAAACAAAGAAATACAAGGAAACCGGATTGGTAAAGAAGAAGTTAAACTGTCACTATTTGCAGATGATATGATACTGTACATAAAAAAACCCTAAAGATTCCACTCCAAAACTACTAGAACTGACATCGGAATACAGCAAAGTTGCAGGATACAAAATTAACACACAGAAATCTGTAGCTTTCCTATACACTAACAATGAATCAATAGAAAGAGCAATCAGGAAAACAATTCCTTTCACTATTGCATCAAAAAGAATAAAATACCTAGGAATAAACCTAACCAAAGAAGTGAAAGCCTTATACTCTGAAAACTACAAGTCACTCTTAAGAGAAATTAAAGGGGACACTAATAAATGGAAACTCATCCCATCCTCATGGCTAGGAAGAATTAATATCGTCAAAATGGCCATCCTGCCCAAAGCAATATACAGATTTGATGCAATCCCTCTCAAATTACCAGCAAAATTCTTCAATGAATTGGAACAAATAATTCAAAAACTCATATGGAAACACCACAGACCCTGAATAGCCAAAGCAATACTGAAAAATGAATAAAGTAGGGGGAATCTCACTCCCCAACTTCAAGCTCTACTACAAAGCCATAGTAATCAAGACAATTTGGTACTGGCACAAGAACAGAGCGACAGACCAGTGGAACAGATTAGAGACTCTAGAAATTAACCCAAACATATGTGGTCAATTAATATTTGATAAAGGAGCCATGAACAAAGAATGGCAAAATGACAGTCTCTTCAACAGATGGTGCTGGCAAAACTGGACAGCTACATGTAGGAGAATGAAACTGGACCATTGTCTAACCCCATATACAAAGGTAAACTCAAAATGGATCAAAGACCTGAATGTAAGTCATGAAACCATTAAACTCTTGGATAAAAACATAGGCAAAAAACTCTTAGACATAAACATGAGTGACCTCTTCTTGAACATATCTCCCCGGGCAAGGAAAACAACAGCAAAAATGAGCAAGTGGGACTACATTAAGCTGAAAAGCTTCTGTACAGCAAAAGACACCATCAATAGAACAAAAAGGAACCCTACAGTATGGGAGAATACATTTGAAAATGGCAGGTCTGATAAAGGCTTGACGTCCAGAATATATAAAGAGCTCACATGCCTCAACAAACAAAAACAAATAACCCATATAAAAAATGGACAGAGGAACTGAACAGACAGTTCTCTAAAAAAGAAATACAGATGGCGAAGAGATACATGAATAGATGCTCCACATCGGTAATTATCCGAGAAATGCAAATTAAAACTACAATGAGGTATCACCTCACACCAGTAAGGATAGCTGCCATCCAAAAGACAAACAACAACAAATGGTGGCGAGGCTGTGGAGAAAGGGGAACCCTCCTACACTGCTGGTGGGAATGTAAATTTGTTCAACCATTGTGGAAAGCAGTATGGAGGTTCATCAAAATGCTCAAAATAGACCTACCATTTGACCCAGGAGTTCCACTCCTAGGAATTTACCCTGACAATGCAGCAATCAAGTTTGAGAAAGACAGATGCACCCCTACATTTATCGCAGCACTATTCACAATAGCCAAGATTTGGAAGCAACCTAAATGTCCATCAGTAGATGAGTGGATAAAGAAGATGTGGTACATATACACAATGGAATACTACTCAGTCATAAGAAGTGGAAATATCCAACCATTTGCACCAACATGGATGGAGCTGCAGAGTATTTTGCTCAGTGAAATAAGCCAAGTGGAGAAAGAGAAATACCAAATGATTTCACTCATCTGAGGAGTATAAGAACAAAGGAAAAACTGAAGGAACAAAACAGCAGCGGAATTACAGAACCCAAAAATGGATTAACAGGTACCAAAGGGAAAGGAACTGGGGAGGATGGGTGGGCAGGGAGGGATAAGGGGGGGAAGAAGAAGGGGGGTATTAAGATTAGCATGCATGGGGGGGAGGGAGAAAGGGGAGGGTTGGCTGCACAACACAGGACAAGTAGTGACTCTACAACATTTTGCTATGCTGATGGAGAGTGACCATAAGGTGGTTTTTAGGGGGGACCTGATATAGGGTAGAGCTTAGTAAACATAGTATTCTTCATGTATGTGTAGATTAAAGATTAAAAAATAAAAAAAATGAAAGAAAGAAAAGGGGAATTACTCCTTGATAGGATAAAGCTATTGGTAAATCAAAGATTAATGCATGCTTTAAATATACTTAATGTTGATCACTTAAAGGGTGTCAGATGATCAGCTATGGAGGTACTCTTTTCTGATAATACTCCTTTCTCTTAATAAAAGAAAAACAACAAAAAAAGCACTTCCTGTGTGCTGACCTCCAATGAGTTCTGCACAGTTGTATAGAGGGCATGTCAAAGTGTGGGCAAAGGGTCTGTTTGTTTCTATGCAGAAGATCAAGGCCAGCTTGTCTACCCAGAAAATGAACTAAGATACGATATGAGGAGGAGCTTCCGGCATCAGCACTCTCTGGAGGACTTGTGCCAGGGGGATGATCAACAGAAAGCTTCCAAAGGGATCTGGGCGATGCTGAGTTTGTGGCTGCATCCACCGCACCATTTCCTGGACTTGCCATTGGAATAAGGAGGGAGATGTCTAGGCTGGCATGTGCATACAGTGAGACAACGAATTTGACCAGATCTGTACTGTTGGAACTCAACCAGGAGTTGGGAGGGGTGCAAGTTATAGCACTCCAAAATCTTATCACTATAGACTATCTATGGTTAAAAGAACATATGGGATATGAACAGATCCCAGAAATGGGCTGCTTTAATTTGTCTGATTTCTCTCAGACTGTTCAAGTACAGTTGGACAATATCCATCATATCATAGACAAATTTTCACAAATGCCTAGGGTGCCTAAATGGTTTTCTTGGTTTCACTGGAGATGGATGGTAATTATAGTTTTGCTTTCTTTATGTCACCATATTCCTATTATGTTAATATGTGTGTGCAAATTAGTTAGTAGTTTAAAACCTATACATACTTAAGGTACTCTACAAGAAGATATGTCAAAGAAATAATCAATCCTCCCATGCTTTCTTCCACATACCACCTCTATAGCTTTTCTTCTTCCTTCCTAATTACAACCCTTAAATAGAATTCATGCCTCATATCGAATTTACCGAGTGTCATATTTCCTCCAGGAGGTAAAGATACCTCAAGACAAGTGCTGGGCATAGAAGCCACAGGGCATAAATATGCAAAGAAGTAAAAAGCTAACCTTTTCAAACAATATGGCTTCTCTCTCACTTACCAACTTTACATTTCCCTGTATGGCCCCGGAAGATGACTGGTTAGCCAGAGATGGGTTAGATTCCTCAAGGGAGGAACAACCTAAGACAGGAACAGTCGCAGGGGGGCCTTCAGGTGAGAAATTGGGGATCAACAGAGGTGAGGCTCAGAACCTCACACCCCCTGCTTTGAGAGAAATCTTCTGCATCCATGGATGTTTTGCTGCCCTTGTCTAGCTTGGATTAATACTTAGTCCATAGGCACACACTTGATCATCTACATTTGCCCTCTTACAGCACTAAACTATGTTTTCCACCTTTATCTTGTATCCACCTCCCTCTTCAGCATTTTATTAAAAATAAAAATAATAGTAATCATAAAGGGAGAAATGTGGGATCAACATATAAATCAAGTATAAAAATCAAAAGAGTATTCATATTTGACCTGATTGTTTATAGTTCATAATGCGTGATCAAAACCAAAAGTTTCTGTGATGAATGCCTTTGTTCTGTTCACCATGTAAGAACTTATTCATTATGTAAGAACTTGTTCATTATGCTTCAGAAGATTGGAGACTGACGAGAATTAGGCTTGAGATGGATTAATGATTGTGCATTGAGCATTGACCCCTCTGTACCGAATTTTATTGTTGTTAACCATTTGATGAATAAATATCAAAGATGTCCTCTCAAAAAAAAAAAAAAAAACCGAAATAACATTTGGTTCATGTGACCTCAGGTGTCATTTGGTGTGTGGCCAGCTTGTGCAGAAGTCAACAGTTGCTTGAGTAGAAAACTTTTGGATGGGAAAGAAAACACATTGTGGGTATAGTCTGCAGAGGATGTTCAGGTGGAGGACTTCGGAGGGGATATTCCAGCTGGCTGTGGGAAGCTGCCTGTCTGAATGGTTTAGGCTGCTGGGTCTTGAGCAGGATCCCAAGGCCTCTCCGCTTTCTCAGCAACCGAGATGTATCCCATGTTCTGGGGGCCACCCGTTACTTCGTGAGGGAACAATAAAACTACTTTAAGGTGAATGATGATTAGGTAAAGCGCCATTACACATCCTTCACTCCTTCCTCTTGGCCGGAGGCATTTTGTTTTTCTCCAATGGTGTAGGCCCTGTAGTTTCTACTGCTGCACTGCTGTCCAAAGCCACTGGGCCCTGGAGGTTGTGGATGATACTCTCGGGGCCCAAGTGACATAGGGCTGTTTGGATGGCCATAATCAGACTGCTGAAAGAACTGTGCTTGTCCTCCTAGTCTTCGAATGGAAGGAAATGAGCTACTGTTGTCAGAAGAATCACTTCTCTCTTCGGTTCCTTATTCCAGATTTAGTACCATAGGACCTCAAATGAAAGAAAACATTCAACTGAGCCTCAGCATCTCTGTAAGAAATGCACTAACATTCCTCTAGGGAAACTATTAAATATGCAAGGATTTTCAGCATCATCCATGGGTGTCCTGCTGATGGGATTCATATTACATTCTCAAAAAATTTATCATGTAAAAGATATATTTGCTTTTTCAATTTTAAAACACTCAAATGTGACTGGATCAAGTTTCTTTACTGCTTTGTCAACTTCTGCCCGGAAGGCTAGCTTACATAATCGTTTTAACAGCAAGAAAAAGAAAATGGCACTTATCATTGTGATTAAATGCATAATATGAATTAATAGGTATGATATAAACTAAATTCCCTAATGCATTCCCCCCCCAAAATGGTCTAACACAAAATTAAAGGAAAATACATAAGAAATATTTAATATGTAAATGTCCCCATATACAAATACACTGTGTTCATAATTGCTTATGTAAACAGAGCTAATGTTTTCCAAAATCGAGGAAATGTGTATTTACAATTATATGGCTTTCTTATTCCTACAAATATCCTAATATATTGGGACTAGTCAAAATACTTTGTATTTATATGAAAAGCATAGTTCTGACAAAAAGGGTTTTTGCATTTTCACCCATGTTGAAAGGAAAGGAGCGACACAGCAGCAACTCACCAGAGAAATCCACTTTATTAGGGAAATGTGCTGGGTTATATAGGAAGGGGCATGAGCTGATTGAGGTGTCACTTCTACGGGGCTGTTGGCTATTGGCTAGATGCTGGGAGTGAGAGGTGAAAGAGAGGTGAAAGGGCTTCAGGTGGCGCCGTCGGGAACCGAGGACATGGAAGAGAAGCTGGAAGTTCGCCATCTTACTGGTGGGGGCCCTTCATTACCCCCTTTCTCCTTTATGGGGTTGTGGACATTTCTTTTCTCTCTGACTGCTTCCTGCTAAACGGGGTCAGAGAAGGGAGTGAGGGCTTGAGGACTGGGAGGGAAGGGTTGATAGAAATCCCCACAGTAAGGACAGTAGATGTGGACTTCTTCAGTTTGGAAATCAATGAAGGTTCCCTGTACCTATAGGTCGAGGACTTGTTGATTCTAATGGTGGTGCCAGGAGGGTACGGATGCCAGAAGCCAGGTGTCTTTGGCCATTGTTTCCAGGAACAATTTCTAGCGGAGAGAGGGGTCCATCTCAGTGTATGGTGAGGAGGTTACGTGAGGGTGAGGGATCTTCTGTGGCTAGAAGCTGATAGTTCTTGAGTAAAAGCTGGTTGAAAGTTTGATTATAGATTTTTCCGATTTGGGATTTGATGAACTTTACTATACAGGGTAAGAAGAGACAGGTGAGAAGAATGATTATTATGGGGCCTGCAATGGGCTAGAGCCAGGTGAGGAATGGCTTTGTTAGTATTGACAAGAATGGGTTGGAATTGGAAGCAGAGTGGAGACTGGAGGCAAGGTCGGTGAGTTTGGTAATGTCAGTTTCTCCAATGCCGGATTTGTTGATGTAATAGCAGCACTCTTCTCGGAGGAAGACACAGGTGCCGCCCTTCTCAGCTGTAAGCAGATATAAGGCCCACCGGTTTTGAAGGGTGAACGGGGCACCCACCTTTTGAAGGGTGACCTTAGCTAGCGAAGTGACTTGTCTTTGGAGAGAGGCCGGAGAATCTGGCAGTGGATGTCAGGGCTCCCTGAAGTTTGGCGTTGAGATCTCTAATTGCCCATAGAGAGTGACCCAAGGCTCCCCCAGAAAATCCTGCCTCAATGGCTGAGGTGGTCAAAGAGATACGGACCATGATGGGAAGGAAAGCAGCCCTTTTTGTGTATGAGGGAAAGGGAGGTTGGAGCTTAAGTAATTCTGCTATGCTGTAAAGTGTAAGCTGTGGGATTAGGGTGACGAGAATGCAGGGTGTGCTGGAGTTGGGAGGCAGTGAAGTGCGCTGGAGGTGGGTGGAGTTGGGCTTACACAGTGGTGGATGGTGATATTATCTGTGTATTCTGGTTCCCATAGGGGTATGTCTGCCAGGGGGCAGAGGGGTTGTCCTTCTGTATGGAAGGAGTAGTTGGAAATATTAAGGGGCATGGCCGCCAGCAGTGGGCGCTGTATTGATGTGCACAAGAAACAATTGGTGGTGTTAAGGGTGTGGTTGAGAAAGATGGTGGTGTCCTGAATGAGCTGTAACAAAGAATAGGAGAAATTGGAAGAGGGGCCGGGATAAGTAGATGAAGAGGCGCCATCAAGAGTTTGGATAATGACTTTTTCGGAATATCTGATATCTGTTGCAACTTGAGAGATCTGGGAATGAGAAGGAACATACTTTTAGAGATATGAAGGGTACTGTGGGGGGGTAGAGGACCCCCATAATAAAGTGAGGCTGTGAATCCGGCAGCCCATCAAGAGTTTCAGGGATCTGGGATTGATAAGGAGAATGAGCTGTTGGGATATTTTATGAAACTGTTGGAGGAGTAATACTGTGGGTACTGGGAGTTACCCATGTAGTGAATGGCGCAAGACCAGTAGGGACATCTCCCGTAGGTGTCTGGCCATCACCTGCTATAGGCTTGTTTTTGATCATAGAGGAAGCAGAGGTAGGGAGAATAAGGGTAGCCGCTAGTGAACACTTCGGTGGAGGGAGGAAAGTGGAGGTATAAAGGCTCAGAGCAGCTTTTCAGAGGGCAGTCTGATGTGACAATGAGGGCAGTAACTTTTGTTTGATGCTGTGTGTAAGTCTGCCTGACTTTGAATCACCATACAAAGGATGCGGGGATGACGGAAGAAAATAGGAATGAGGGAAAAAAACGAGAGAGCAGTAAAGGAGGAAAAAGTCATGGTTCTAGTATGGATGGCAAAGGGGGTGAATGGGATTTTGGAGGAAAGAGGACAGTAAGGTCAGGAGACTGGAGGGAGGGAGAGTCTGTAAACTTTTTTAGGTTAAGAGATCACTTAGGTGATGTGGGGACGGAATGGTAAGGGGCGCTCTGAATGTCAGTTTATGAGCTTCCTTCTACAAGAGCTGTCCAGCGGCTAATGCCTGTAGGCAGGGGGCCCATCCCTGAACTGTGGGGTCTAATTGCTTGGAGAGATAAGCTACTGGGGCAAAGGATGGGCCATAATATTGATGTAGGACTCCTGGAGCTTGACTGGACCTCTCATGAATGTATAATGAGAAGGGCTTCAACAAATCAGGAAGATGGAGAGCTGGAGCTTCCACAAGAGCTCGACGGAGCTTAATGAAGGAGTGCCAGGGTGAGGAGGATAATGGTTCTTCAGGGGGGCCCTTTCTGAGGTCGTATAGGGGTCTTGCTAACAGGGAGAGGTTAGGGATCTACGCTCTAAAATACCCAGCCAGGCCTAGAAAGGAAAGGATTTCTGTCTTGGTTTTGGGAATGGGCAGGTCAGAGAGTAGCCATTTTCTATCTAAGGTAATGGACTTTCTTTGTTGAGATAGGAGAAATCTGAGGTAAGTGACAGAAAGGGAAGAGATTTGAGCTTCGATGGGGGATACCCAGTAACTTCTGGAAACTAGAAGGTTAAGTAGGGAGGCAGTGTCAAGTTGAGACTGTTCCCACGAGGTACTGCAGAGTAGAAGATCGTCCACGTATTGTAATAAGGTGGACTCGGACTGATCATGATCATGATTAAACTGTTTGAGGTCCTGAGCCAGGACCTGTCCAAAAATATGGGGACTGTTTCAGAAGCCTTGTGGCAAAACTGTCCAAGTGAGTTGTTCAGAATGTCTTGTGTATGGGTCCATCCAGGTGAAGATGAAAAAATCTTGGGAGGAGGGGTCAAGAGGGATAGAAAAATGGGTCCTTGAGATTTAGGACTGAGAAGTGGGATGCTGAGGCAGGGATTTGCGATGAAAGGGTGTATGGATTTGGAACAAAGGGATGGATAGGGACAACGGCCACATTGATGAGGCGAAGGTCTTGGACGAGGCGGAAAGATCTGTTGGTTTTTTTTAACAGCTAATATGGGGGTATTAAATGGGGAGTGAGTGGGTCTGAGGTAATTTTTGTTTAAGAGATCTTGAATGATGGGTTGGAGGCCTATGAGTGCTGAAGTGGTTAGGGTATATTGGGCCTGGCAGATATACTGAGAGGGGTTATGTAATTTGATAGAGGCAGAGGACATAGAGCCACGGAGGGGCTTGTAATGTCCCAAACTTTGGGATTTACAGGGTGTATGAGGGTGGAACTGGAGCTTTCATTGGGTAGAGGGGGTCGTCAGCTATGAGGGCCATCATAAATGGAGTACTGGGGGCTGTGGGAGTGGATATAGTTATGGAAACGTGGAGGAGGGAAAGGATGTCCCATCCTAGTAAAGGGATGGGACACTGGGGAATAACCAGGAAGAAGTGGGAAAAAGGTATGGGATTGTCTTGGATTGTGCATAAAAGGGGGGGGGGGTTAATGGGAAAATCTGTTTACTTCCTATCCCGACTACAGGAGTAATGGCAGGCGTGGTAGGACACCAGTGTTCTCAGAAGACTGAGAAGGTGGCTCTTGTATCTAGGAGGAAGGAGGTGGGGTGACTGTCTGCTATTAAAGTAACACTGGGCTCCTGTTTGGTGATGTAAATGGTCAGGAGTGAAACCCCTGGGCCCTGTCAATCTTCTTCTTCCAGCCCCATTACAGCGGGCTTAGGATTGGGGTTGTTCATCCAGCCTCCCCTTCGGGTGGCTGGGCAATCAGACCGCCAGAGGACCTTTTTGTTGCATCTGGGGCATGGGCTGGTAGGAGATCTGGGGGAGGGGCATGCCCTTGACGAATGTTGTTCTTGTCCACACTTGAAAGAAGCTCCTGGGGGGCGCTTGTTTGTAGAAGGGTGCTCAGGTTGTGGTTTTATCAGCTGGGCCAACATTTGGACGTTGGCCTGATCAGCCTTTTGTTTATGGCGTTCTTTCTCCTATTCCCGGTTATGGAAGACTTTAAAGGCCACTGTTAGGATCTTAGTCTGTGGGGTAGCAGGGCCCTGTTCTAACTTTTTGAGTTTAGCTTTAATGTTGGGGTAGCTTTGATCTAGGAAGTCTATCATAGGACATGTCTTCCGCCAGGTGTTTCTGGGTCAAGGCTGGTATACTGTAATAGGGCTTGAGTGAGTCTGTCTAAGCTACGTCCCAGAGGGTGGCGATAATTTTGGGAGGCCTTCGGGACTGAGTCTGAGGGGTCTGAAGGGTTCTGGCTCAGTCTGTGGGGGAGTGACATGGTTCAGCTGCGCCTAGTCGAGCAGGTCCTGATGTGCGGAAGGGAGGCAAAGAAAATAAAGAAAGAAAGAACTGGGAGGGCTGACGCTCCCACGTGTCACCAGCCAGCAGCCCAGCTGCTTGCCTCTGCCTCTCCAGTTGGGCTTGAATTCATGACTCTGAGGTTAAAAGTCCCATGCTCTACCGACTGAGCTACAGCAGGGCTCCGGTTAGTTGCTTATGGAATGCATAAACAGAATATTCTTTGTTCTCCATTCCTGCCACATTGGCAAGTAGGGGAAGGGCATAGCTAGAAACAGGGGTGGTGTCTCTACACATCTTCAAGGTCTCCCTATTTTCAGAGTGAGGAGTCTTGGCTCATCTTCATGGACAAGATATGTTTTTGTGGACAGATAACTTCCAAGGACTGCACCGGTTGTTCTCAACCTTGTGCTTTACTGTTCTGCGTTCAGACATAGGGGAAGGTGCTTTCCCATTCTCCCTACAGACATGTGAGAAGACAAAGGCGGTCCCCAACAGGGGAGAAACAGGTGATGAGGGCAAAGACAGAGGAGGCCCCCAGGACCTAGTTAAAAGGGGGCTGAAAGGCTCAGGCTTAATCTGTGGGGGATGAAGGCGGAGGAGGTGAGATGGGGGAGGAAGGGAGAAGGGCTGTTGTAGGAGAGGAAGGGGAAGGGAGTGAATGGGAGGCTTCTGTGGGGTCGGCGGCTTGCAGGGTAGGGGGACTTGCATCATATGGCCTGTCCTAAAGGTGGGCTGGGTCATAGTCTGATTGCTAGGGCTGACAGCAGAGTCATGGGTTATGCTGATACCCTTGCAGAACACTCACACTTTCCAGGCCACGTTGCTCCTGGCCATTTGACCTTTAACTGATCTCAAAGAAGATGTCTATACCTTTACCCTAGAGAGTAAGTGTGACCTTGACGTTGCAAAAGTGCTTAGTACCAACTTTCAGTAGGAACTTCTTTGCCCATTGTTACATGACTCTGACTGTAAATATCCCACCCTGCTTTTCCCGGAGGCCCTTACCCTACTCTGACAACACCCACCATTCTGCCTCAAAGCTACGTTTCTGAGAGCTCTTATGTACATACATGGAAATTAGCCCTAACAACAGATATAAATGTGGGTAAAATTGCAGTATTTCCAGAATCTCTTGCCTGGCCTTTGTACATCTGCATATCGGAAGTGTTTCCAAGGGTGGGGAAAAGTAGGCCATTTCCAAATCAATGGCTGATTACAAGGTGGGGCGAGCAAGGTTATATACCTGGATTGGGAAGTTTGTTGGAGTCCGTTTTTGCACTTGAGTCCCAAGAGACATGGGTGAGCCAAGGTGGAAGATTGCTTATAAGTGTTAGGAAAATAGATATAAGTGGATGGAAGGAGGAAAAAGACTAGGAAAGCCCACTGAAAAAGACCCAGAGTTAATGAGTTAGTTGCTCACATTAAGCTCAACAAGCCAGGAGTAACTTGGCCTGGAATGTTTGAATGTTACCAAAATAAAGGAAAGTATGTCAAGCATAGCCCATTTCTTGATTCTGTTAAACATGCAGGCCATGGTCTTTTTAACCTATCTGTATGCTGGTTTTTCTCCTTTAGCCCTAATCAAGTAATTTGAAACCATAGCAACGAATTTAACATGCAGGCCCAGCTGTAAACACCATAGTGAAATGCAGGAAGGATTCCTTCTTAAAGATAAGATTGCATTTTAACACTCAGGAAGTTAAGAAGTAGGATTCTTAATGTACGCTTTAGCAAACAGTCAATAACTTAGCCCACCTTGCAGGGCTGGGCAGGTAATTGTAACTGATATGTTCTCAAACCTAGGAGCTGCTCTCCTGGGAGGGAAACAGAGCAGTACATTTCTTGTTTTAATTTTATTTATTTATTATTATTTTTTTTACTAAGGTATCATTGATATACATTCTTATGAAGCTTTCACATGAAAAACGTGGTTATTACATTCACTGTTATTGAGTCGAACCCCATATCTATCCAATTGCGGTCACTGTCCATCAGTGTAGTAAGATGCCACAGAGTCCCTATTTGTCTTCTCTGACCTGCACTGTCTTCCCTGTGACTCCACACAGACACCATGTGCAACAAACATGATACAACACAATCCGCTTCTCTCTCCTTCACCACCCACCCTTTCACACCCCTACCCTTTGGTAACTACTAGTCCTTTCTTGGAGTTTACAAGTATTCTGCTATTTTGTTCCTTCTGTTTTGCTTCACTGCTATACTACACAAATGAGGGAAATCATTTGGCACTTGCCTTTCTCTGCCTGACTTATTTCACTGAACATTATAATACCCTCTAGCTCCATCCAGGTTTTTGCAAAAGGTAGGATTTGTTTGTTTCTTACACCTGAATAACATTCCATTGTTTATATGTACCACCTCTTATTTATCCATTCATCTACTGATGGACACTTAGGCTGCTTCCATATCTTAACTATTGTAAATAGTGCTACAATAAACATAGGGGTGCATAATCTTTTTGAATCTGAGATCCTATATTCCTGCAGTAAATTTCTAGGAGTGGAATTCCTGGGTCAGGTGGTATTTCTATTTTATGATTTTTGAGGAACCTCCATATTGATTTGTACAATAGTTGAACTAGTTTACCTTCCTACCAGCACTGTAGGAGGGTTCCCTTTCTAGACATCCTCACCAGCATTCATTGTTCCTAGTCTTTCTCCATCTCCTCCCCTTGAAGATTCTGCTCTCCTACAAGAAAAGTGCATGATTTAATTAGCAGATGAAAGAAAACGCCCAAATTGAGCCATAAAGGAGTCCTCAGCAATGCCCCCCACCTGCAGATAAACAGTGAGATAAATGCAGCACCTGATAGGGAGGGTATGACCAGTGTGGACAGAAGAGCGACTGGGTTTGCCATGGATATAGTCCAGCGTAGGAAAGCCTGTGCTCCAGGAACAGCCCAGTCATTGACTGAGTGTGACTTTGAAGCTCAGTTTCTATGGGATTCATTTTTGCATCCTTTTAATATGGAGATGAGAATATAGATCTTTCTAGTTCTTTAATGTGTAGAATGTGTAGAAAGCAGATAGAGGAAGGGGGGAAGTTCATTGTAAAGTGGAAAATGCCCTACATGCAATCTTTTATGATCACTAATAATCTATTACTTGGAATGGAACTACAAAGCCAAATTAAGAGAGGAAAGATGGGAAGATGCAGATCCTTGTTATTATGTCTTTAAAGATGACCTTTTGACAAAGAGTAGTAGTTTGACTTGCCTTTTAATCATAACAATAGTTATAGAAGTGATTGTTCATCTAGTGGGACATTTCCAAAAGTGCAAGATGCTCATTAAAGCAATCATTCCTTGGCCACATAAGTTAGGCACATTGTGATGATCTTTGAAGGCTCAATGAACATATTAAAGGTTCTGCAAAGCTCTTTAACAAAGAAATCCATCAGACTTTGTTTAGTCCAGTCAATCCTAAATTTATTAACCATAGACCCTCCTCCTACCATGCCTAATCTGTTCTGTGAGGGCCATCCTAATGGTGTGAGGTGATATCTCATTGTGGTTTTAATTTGCAATTCCCTGATGATTAGAGATGTGGAGCATCTTTCCATATGCCTGTTGGCCATCTGAATGTCTTTTTTGGAGAAGTGACTGTTCATGTCCTTTGCCTGTTTTTTAGTAGAGTTATTTGCTTTTTTGGGTGTTGAGGTGTGTGAGTTCTTCAATATTTTGTATATTAACCCCTTTTCAGATATATTTTACAAATATATTCTATCATACTGTAGGATGCATTTTTGTTCTATGGATGCTGTCCTTTGTCGTCCAGAAGCTTTTTAGCTTGATGTAGTCCCAATTGTTCTTTTTTGCTTTTGTTTCCCTTGCCTGAGGAGATGCTTTCAGGAAAATGTTGTTTATGATTAAGAGATTTTTCATATGTTTTCTTCAAAGAGTTTTATGGTTTCATGTCTTACATTCAAGTCTTTGATCCATTTTGAGTTTTGTTTTGTGTATGGGGTTAGCCAATAATCCAGTTTCATTCTCTTTCACATAGCTGCCCACTTTTGTCAACACCAGTGTTGAAGAGGCAGCAATTTCCTCATTGTATATTCATGGTTTCCTATATCATATATTAATCAACCATATTTGCTTGGTTTTATATCTGGACTGCCTAGCCTGTTCCACTGGTCTATGTGTCTCTTCTTATGCCAGTACCAAATTCTCTTGATTACCATGGCTTTGTAATAGAGCCGGAAGTTGGGGGGCATAATTCTCCCAGCTTTCTTCTTCCTTCTCAGGATTGCTTTGGGTATTCGGGGTCTTTTGTGTTCCATATGAATTCTAGAACTCTTTGCTCTGGCTCGTTGTGGAATGCCGTTGCTATTTTGGTAGGGATTGCATTTAATCTGTAGATTGTTATAGGCAGGATGGCCATTTTGACAATGTTAATGCTATCCATGAACACAGCATGTGTTTCCTTTTATTGGTATCTTTTTTCATTTCTCTCAGGGGTGTCTTGTAGTTTTCATTGTGTGTGTCTATATGTCCATGGGGAGGAAATCCCAGGGCAAAATATCTCTAAAATGTGAGATCAAAGGGATAAATAAAGTTTAAAACCTGTTTATTGCTTACAAACTATAGTCCAGCACCGTCTCTTTCCCTTGCTCTGGAAGAAGCAGCCAAGTAAACCCTTTCCCCTAACCTCTCAGGTTCATACACTCATGGTTGCCCAGGTAATTACCCACTGACAAGGAGATGAATTTCTCTTCAGCACTGAGGGTATTCAAATGCACCAAAGCCAGGCGAGACATTCTGGAAATATTACAATTTTACCCACAATGTCTTCTCTTCCATGGATAGGTTTATTCCTAGGTATTTTATTCTTTTTCACAAAGTTGTGAATGGAATTGTTCTCCTGATTTCTCTTTATGCTTGTTCATCACTAGGTATAGGAAGCAAAAGATTTCTCTGTATTAATTTTGTATCCTTCAACTTTGAATTCAGGTATTACATTTAGTAATTTTGGAGTGGATTCTTTAGGGTTTTTTATGTACAATATCACGTCATGTGCAAACAGCGGCAGTTAAACTTCTTCCATACCAATCTGGATGCCTTTTAATTCTGATTAAAAGGCATGTGGTCTAATTGCTGTTACAATTTTTAAAAATTATGGAAATAAAAAGCTTACATGTTAACATGATGTGTAAGGTAATTAAAAAGAGCTGCAATTGTTACCCTTAATGTAGGCTGGACTTATGATTTCCTGTAATTTAGAGTTCTCCAGAGAAACAGAAAAAATATGTATGAATGTATATCTGCATTTATGCAAAGAGAATTACTATAAGGAATTACTTTACCCAAAATCATGGAGTTTGACAAGCCCTATTATCTGTATACAGCAAGGTGGAGACCCAGTGTTTAAATTCCCAGTATGAAATCCAGCAGCCTTGATCTTAGACCCAGGAAGATGTGATTTTTACTTTGATTCCAAAAGCCAAAAGGACTAGTGTCCTAGCTCAAATAGGTAGGAGGAATTCCACATTATCCTTTGTGCTCTATTAAGTTCTTCAGTTGATTGGAAAAGGTTATCTATCCTAGACAGAAAAATCTGCTTTACTCATTTTACCATTCAAATGTTGACCTTACGTAGAAATACCATATACTTGACCAAATATCTGAGTACACTGTGGCCCAGTCAGGTTTACACATGAAATCATTTTTCTAACAAATAGAATATGGCAAAAGAAGCAAGGTGTGACTCCCAAGGATTTCTCTTTCTAGGAAGTTATGTTTTGAGTACACTTAGGCAAATCTAAGGACAGCACCATGTGGGTTGCAAGCGAGATCTTCTGTCAACAAATGATGAGCATCAACTTGACATCCATGTGAGCGAACCTCCAAGAAGTGCCTCCTCCAACTCAGTGAAGGGTTTACATGACTACATCCCTGGCCAACAACCTAAAACTTCGAAGCCAGAAACTCTCAAGTAAACTACTCCCATATTCCTGTTTCAGAAACTCTAAGGATAATGTGATATAACTAAACACTATTTATGATGTATGAGCTTTACATCATGGTTTTCAAACATGCCTTGGGAGCTTAAAAAAATTAAGTTGACAGATAATCTGCCAGTCACGTTTTCTCAGATTATAGGAGTAGGCCCTGGCATCTGAATATTTTTTACATTTAGAACTTTGAAAGCATACTGCACCTGAATTCAGCCCTAAGTAACTTGAGGTTTAGTTTGTTTCAGGATGGGACTATGTTATTTATATTTTAAAGTCAGAATTCTGATCTGCAGTCAGGGTTGGAAATCACTTGAGCTATATGGTCTCTATGTAAAGTGTTGGCTATTAAAGAGTTGGTGCTTAACATACCTGCTTGCACATAACAGGATTTTCATGGTGGTGCTTATGAGAACCAAGAGTGAATTTGCACTTCATTTTAGGGCACCTTAAAAAATGAAACTACAAAAATAATTGTTTGCAATCCAAACTTTCCACATACAGATTATAATTATTTTGACTGAAAATAGTAAGTCCACCCTGGGTGAATAAAACTATGATACAAAACGTACTTCTGAGATTTGTTTTTATTTTAGGATGGTGAAGTTTGTACTATGCAATGAACTTCCTGGGTTCAAATCACTGCTGTGTCACATATTACTGGGACCTTTATTCTCTTCAAGTCTCTTACCTACAATGTGGAATAATTAAGCACCCACCCCCAAAACAGGTCTGCTTTAAGAACTGACGTAATATACCTAAAGTGTTTACAGCAAATTGACATTTCAGAAATGCTCAAATGCTCTTACCTATTCTTTTAATATGGATTAGTGATAGTAATATACAGGATTAAAAAATTCCTTAGTGTTCTCAATACCTGAGTCTTTCCTAACTATGCTTTCATTTCTGATTAATGTTCGATGGTTCACATTAACTAAGGGTTTTGCATCTATTTAAACTCACTGGTGAACAAATTATTTCCTTTCACAGATAACCACTGATGGATGGGAAAGTTACCAGAAAAGACAAATGGAAGACACTAGCTATTGGCATACTAGAAGCTGATTCCAGAAGGGCTAGTGATTATTTGAAAGGCTAAATGCAATCAATTAAATATTCAGGTATGAAAAGAATTAGGGGAGACTAACAGGGTATTTAGAATTTTCTCTATAAACAGTAGTAGTATTAAGACCCTAAGGCAAATGAAATGTTAGCTATTTGGTACTGTATTCCCCCGTGGTTATGATCCTGCAGGAGTAAGTAAAATGATTGTCATAATGATGGAAAACAATACAAGGGATGAAATTTATTGTTTGCGGCTTCTGTAGAAATAAAACAAGTGTCTGGATCTTCAAGCTAATATTGTAGTAAAAATTTTGAAAATGAAAAGATGTAGGAATTCATCTTAAGTACAGTGTAGGCTCTTAGAATATACTACTTAACACTCACACATTTACTCATTTTACACATGATGAAAATGAAGTATATAGGAGTCACATTAAGTTCCAGAGGTTAATAGTGAGGTAGTAGTAGAGCTTCTATGGCTGTGCTCTTATCAATTCACCATAAACTGAACTTAAAATAAAGCTTTAAGTTGTGGGTTTTTGTAGTTGTTTCCTGCTCATAATGACTTTAGAGGAGAGCAAGAAAGCAAGCTAAGGACATTCTGAACGATATCCTGCATTTACTGAGAAAGCATTGTTAAATAATTTATATTAATGTTCTTACAGAAGAATCAAACATAGGACCAGTAAAGATTAAGTGGATTAGCATGATGCTGAAGGGTATGGGGAAATTTCTTCTACCCTTTTAGATTCTTGGGCTAGGTTTGGGAAAGTGATATCCAGAGATAACTGAAATCACAGTGAACTGTAATAATGCCTATCCATACAAATATGGGATATTAGAGCAAACACCGATTCTGTCACATAGCCATAGCAAGTAATGCCTTTGCAATCCTTACTGATACGTTCTATAATTAAACTGAATTGTATATTTACTTACTGTGATACCAGCATAGTTGATCAGATTTAACTACTTTTTGTATATAGTACTAGAATTGATTAGATGTATTGGGAAACTGATTTGAAGTCCCTTTCGCATGTTAATATTACAGAAAATAACTAGCTGAGGAAGAAATGGAGTTAACTAGTCATCTATACTAACTATTTTTACAAAACTTCATCTGAAGATATACTTAGCAGGTAAAAGGAAAAATTAGTAATCAAGTTACTACAGAAATATGAAAACCTATGCAATAGGATTTAAAGGATGCATTTTAAAAAATCTACATCCACCCATACTGGTTCCTTCACATGTTAGGGTATCTATATTGATAATGTGTTGCTGTACCTGCTATACAAAAGTAAAACAGAATATAGACGCTCAGCAAAATATAAATGGTTTTTATGTAGAAACAGCTGGAGGGTGGGCTGTGTAGTAAAGAGTCTACCTCCTGCACAGTGGTAAGCCTCTAAGTCTCAGAATATCCTCCCTGATAAAACCTGTTTACCTGTTGTTTTTGGGTTTCAGCCGATACTTACCACAGTGAGATTTATATGGGAGCCTACCTTGCATTATCAAGATTCATATCTAAAAGATTGAGTCAATGAAAAGTCAGCATTAAAGTTTATGTGCGCTTTCCTCTTAATACTCTATGCATACTGTTACACATCTCTGCTAGTGGAATGACTTACCATTATCCATACGTTCATGTAGAGAAGGCAACTAGGAGCTTTGACCTAGTTTTAAGTCCCACAACTCTGCCTCATGTGTCTTTTCATCTGGCTGATTTTAATTCTAATCTGTAGCCTTTTATGTAAGTAAGTTACAAACAAGAACCAATTTCATTGCTCTAATTGTGTTAACACGACTCTTTCAACTGAGTTATCAAATCTTTGGGTCGTTTGGGGGAAACCTGACTCATTACGGGCACTTAAAATTCAATTTGAAATTCACAGAACTTCCAAGTAAAGTAAAAGTAGTTCATGGGTGAGCAGAAGGAGGAAAAGTACTAATAAGTACTGGGGAAAAACATACTCTAATTTTTTAATTTAATTATTTGAATACGTAGTTATTTTCCTTAATCACTGAAATTCAAATTGAAGTGTGCCTGATCTGTGTATTTTTATCCAATATAAGGTTTAGATATTAGGATTCACTAATAAAAATTAAACATGAAGAAACATTATTTGTGCAGTTCTACTTTTTGTATATAAGTAACAAAGGGAGAAGATTGAGGAATTAAATTTCGATTGAGAAATAAGCCAGTAAAAGACAGAAACTTTTTTATTTTCTTTTAACTTGGCATGATTAATCTACAATTACATGAGGCACATTACGCTGACTAGACTCTCCCCCATCACCAAGTCCACCTGCCCACATACGCCATTAAGACACTGTCCATCGGCGTAGGAAGATGCTATAGAATCACTACTTGACTTATCTGTGCACTATTTACAATAGCCAAGAAATGGAGACAACCTAAGTGTCCGTCAGTAGATGAATGGATAAAGAAGATGTGGTGCATATACACAATGGAATATTATTCATCCATAAGAAGGAAACAAATCCTACCATTTGCAAGAACATGGATGGAGCTAGAGGGTATACCCTCAGTGAACTAAGCCACGTGGAGAAAGACAAGTACCAAATGATTTCACTGGTACGTGAAGCATAAGAGCAAAGCAAAAACTGAAGGGACAAAGCAACAGCAGAATCACAGAACCCCAGAATGGACTAACAGTTACCAAAGGGAAAGGGACTAGGGAGGCTGGGAGGGAAGGGAGGTGTAAGGGAGAGTAAAGGGAAAGAAAGGGGGCATTATTGTCAGCATGTATAATGTGTGGAGGGGGACACGGGGAGGGCTCTTGAAACACACAGAAGACAAGTAGTGATTCTGCAGCATCTTACTATGCTGATGGACACTGACTCTAATGGGATTTGTGGGGGCAACTTGGTGATGAGGTGAGTCTAGTAACCATAATGTTCCTCATGTAACTGTGGATTAATGATACGAAAAAAACAGTGGGAGGATACTACGGGCGGTGATGAATATAACCTATGTCCTTGATGGTGATGTTTTCACAGGTGTATACTTGTTCCGAAAGTCACTGTCTTGTACACCATTAAGTAAATACAGCTTTTGACATTATATCCCAATAAAATACTTTTTTAATCACATGTATAAAAAAAGAATCTCTCTGGCTTTATATTTCTGTAGTACCAAAGAAACCCTAAAATAAGAGATTGGTTATGTAGATTACGGATTATATGTAGTGGAAATAATACCTTCCATTTATATTTGTATTGCTACTTTTTCAGTTCCACATGCTTTTTGTCAAAAAAACCCCAAACCTCCTTGTCCATTAAAATGCCATTAAATTCACAGAAATATATTTAACATTTGTAGATTCTGTATTTACTAATATGTCTGGTTAGTAAAATTCACTTGTAATCTCACACTCAACACTGTGTTGCCATTCAATGAAGTGCACAAAATAGCCAAAGTTTCTAGTAGCCTCGTATGAATGTCCCCAGACAGAGCTAAGAAAGGTGAAAGTGACCTTTGTACATATGTATTTTTCTTGGTGAGTTCCACTTCTACTTCTTTTTTTCCTGCTTCTTGTTGCGCTTTTGCTCTTAATGGTCACCAAACAAAATATTAAGTGCTGTCTAGTATTCTGAAGCATAGGAAGGCTCTGTCATGCCTTACGGAGAAATTAGATTTTATATAAGCATTGACTAAGGATGAGTCATAAGGCTGGTAGACCTGAGTTCAATATGGATTGACAATGGATATGAAGTAAGGTGTCTTCATGCATATATGGATATAAGACCAGCTAATATATCAATAGGCTCATGAAAATCTGATCAGTTTTATAGGATCTAACCCTGTATTTCCTCTAGGAGCACTGGTTCAATGTTTGCTAACTCAGTGTGCACAATGACTTTATAGAATATAACTAACGTAAACAATAAGAGCTGCTTGTAAGAATGTGCCAAAAATATAATTTTGTTTAATGTGGGAAATTTCTGAATTGTCATTGCTTAGTTTTCTTTCCTCTAAATCCTTACACACATGGGCAAAGGGTGAATCCGTTTTCGCACAACAGCACAATGTATTTGAAATACTGAACTCATTGTTATTCCAATGCATATTTTGCCAATAATTAATTTTAATGTGTAGTCCTTAAGAATAAAAGAATAACCAGAACCAAAACCCACCACAGGACAAAATTACTCTCAAACCAAATTCTATTTGTGAATTAAGCAAAATAATTTCTATAAAACAAAACAGCAAAATATTCAATAGTACAGAATGGGATGTATCTTTTTTGTGGGATATTTATTTTATAAACTGGTTCCAAAATATTACACACATTCACAAGTTACCATTTCTGTTTAAATAGAGTATCAATTCGAGTTTCTTGGAATTCCGAAGCAAATGTTTATTCTAAAACAGTACTTCAGAATTACACTTATGAGAAGTTTATGTTTCAAACTCCACAACAATTGAGTTTTGGAATGGAAAAGGATCTGGGACAATTCTTGCCTCACGTAAATTGTTACTGACTAGAAAATCAGCCAGGCATCTTGGTGCAATGTTACTTCAAAACACTGGAATTCTGATGACATCCACTTCAGTGGTCTCCTGTAGAGACAAAATTTTAGAACCTTCACCTAATAATCTCTATCAGAAAGAAAACACATCAAATACAGTCTCCTATTATGTTCCATACATTCTTGCAGAACAATGTTCTGCATATTTATTTTAATATCTTAAAAATGCCTATTTTTAAAACTTCCATGTTTTTAAATCCCATCAAAGAATGTAATGTCCAACATTGAAAATAAAGAATATCTATAACTAAAAACTGCTTGTTTGTCACATATCTCCCCTTACTATAGTTTTTTTCTTCCATAAGACATAAAAACTCTTGGCGAACAGATCTTTTGGGGGTAAATTTCTCTCATTCAGGTAATTTTGTCCTCAGTGGCTACACAAACTTACAGTGTGACATCCTAAATGTTACCATTAGCATAATTACCCAGTTTTAAAGTATTGAAGTAGTAACAGAGCAATAGGGCAATGAAAAATACCCTGAAACAATGCTGTATACCAGTTTTTCCAGCATTATCCATATTAATTCAAGGGCTACTTCTCAGCCTTAACAAAGCTGCAATAACTAAAAATCAACAAGATACTACTGGTATGATTGATATGGATGAACTCTTTTGATCCAATTGCTATGAAGAAGATATACTGGTTGCAGAATGCAGCAGACGTAAGAAAAATTATTTTTTGTAGCTGATTCCTAATCCAAAATTTTTTCTTGCCTAAAAGTTAACAGACATTAATATACCATATACCCCTTTGCCATTTACATATTAGTACCAGCTATTTATTACAAAAGACTGTACACTTTCCCTTAAGTTGGCTTATATATTGACAGCAATCTTCTGAAAATGAAACTGTGAATATACCCTTTGTCATAAACAATTTTTCTAGTTTTAAATACAAGTCAGACACAGAAAAAGTTTGGACTGTAAATACAAGCCAGACACAGAAAAAGTTGGACTGTAAAGCCTGAGTGTGTAGTTAAAGGAACCAGTTAAATATGGGTGTTTCACTGATCCTTCACTTGAGATAAGGATACTTCTTCATTGACTTCCTAATTTTCTTGTGCTTGTTGACCAGTTTGCTAGTAGTTTTTCAAGGTTTGTGCTGCAGGCCCTGTATATGGCTGTCCATGTACATGATTACTCCGAGGTTGTAATAGACCTGTAGGTTTAACATTTCACATATCACAATCAATTAAAATGCATGAGCTGAAGATTGTGTAAAAGCAGATGTCTCCTATTTCTAGGAATTTCTCTTTAAAAAATACCACTCATACAGTAGTTAAGAAATCACTTAGAAGTCGATTCCTGAATTGCTACCAGTACCACTATGACAAACAGTGTTCTGAGAAAAAGCTACACATAAATCTGTGAGGTTATGACAGAATATGATTTTTCCCCTCACCAAGAAAGTGTTTTGACACTGTTTTTTTCACCAATGCCTCTGCTAACAGAATTGGTTCCTCTAAGTGTGGTCCTTGATTAGCCCCACCAACATCAGTGGGAAACTTGTTAGAAATGAAGTGTTGCACCACACTCACTCCAACTGAATGAAATATCTTGAACGTGGGACACAGCAACCTCTATTTCTATCAAGGCCTTTAGGTGATTCTCAGGAATACTAAATTTAAGAACTACTATCTTAAAATATGTGAATTGGTCATGTTTGTGGTTTAAATTCACGACCATCCTCCTAAAACTTATCCCCAAAATTCTTATTTTTGAATGAACATTTGATCATCTGTATTTCTCAGTGAACCATCTATTGAAAAATCAAAAACTTAATAAAAAACATTCTTAGTGAAAATCAA
The DNA here is from genome assembly GCF_040802235.1 of Manis javanica. Lineage (NCBI taxonomy): Eukaryota > Metazoa > Chordata > Mammalia > Pholidota > Manidae > Manis > Manis javanica. The sequence continues at coordinate 5,991,210 of NC_133175.1, forward strand.
TACTGCAGCAAAACCAATCAAGACTTCCTTTTCTTAACATTTCTTTGATAGTTATGAATTTTATGTTAATATAAAACATCACACATTTTTCTTAATTTAATGCCTGTGTAGTTGGCAGAGGAAATACCACATGGTCAGATAGAAACATGCTCTTTCAATCCAATAACTCCTCATCATTTTGGCAAGCTATTCTAGATAATCTGTTACTATGTAACATCACAACTAGTAAGTTATGAAAAAGTTAAGAAAAATAAATGCTTTTTAAGTAAAGCACAAAGAATTGGTTTAGGCAATAAAAATTTTTTAAAAATTCTCTAACTCTTATTTACCTGCTGATAGTGAGATCCAGATGACTTAGAATGTAATGGGGCATCTTCTGGTGCAGGGGAGTGATGCTCATCTGGGGCATCTTGGTCTTCTGGATCCTAACTTTAATTATTTAAAAGAGATTAAAAGTTTGATTATTAGAGCAACTTAAATTTATTTTCAATCTACCAGTGAGATATTTTTTTTAAATACTAAATGCTGCCATGTGTATTTAATGTTTTTTCATTTACTCTGATAAAATAAATTGCAATTAGAGGAAAAGCTTTAGATTATTCTAAATATGCTTTTAGACAGTTTCACAGAAACTTCTTCAAAATAATGAGAACAGAGGAGGTTAAGCTCTGTTGATTTCTTAAAAGAATCAATCAGCACTAAACACTAAAACCAACAAACTGGGAGACATATTCTTTGCATAGTAACATGCCCTATAAAAAATTATTTTCATCCATTTCTATTTGCTGTCCATTGGTGGTTTTTTTTTTTTTTTTTTTTTTTTTTACTTTCTCTGGGCACAATTCACTAGCTTTTCATGTGTCATCCTAGCACTATGTGACCTCCCTAATAAATAACCACTTGATGATATTTTATTGCTTTACACTGGATAAGACCAATTTTTATAAGTGTAGTGAGCATTACAAGTGTACGGTCTTCTTTCAAGTTCATCTGCAAGCCATTCCATGGCCCAGATCCACTTTCTTGTAAGATCTCCATTAAACTTCAGAAGAAATAAAACTATTTATGTAAAAGAATTTGAATAATTTCCATGTTAATTTAAAATTCAAATTCCATATTTTCATGATTCCAGTTACCACAAAACTTAAAAAAAGACTCACACCTTTAACATTTGGTAAGCAACAGGACAGTGGCTAAATAGACCAGCCACATATTTTATACACTGATACGCTCATTTTTTATTGTGATTTTTAGAGCAATGGATTATTATATCAATTAATCGATCTTGATGATCTGGGATTCCTTTAAGAGCATTACAGATTCTAAAAATGGGGAAGATATAAAAATTTGTGACAGGTAGTAAACATTTGAAGCCTACTGTGCACTGTTCAGCACACGGTTTTTTTGATGTCTTTATCTAATCGAGTTAACTCTCTTAAGCTTCAGTAAATTCATTTACTTGTTGAGAAAACAAGTACAAAAATAAAAAAGCAGCCAAATATCCCAGACTTATACTCAAGTTGGGAAGTTGGCTACCAGTCTGACCTGAGAATCTGAAGTCTTAAACTGTTATCAATCCAAAATGCTTTTGCTGTAAGAATACCAATGCTGCATTATTTTTATTGAAGTTATCTGCAAGTATGTCCTATCTTCATGGCTTGAGAATTGTTTGCTTTGAATCAGATCATTTTTAAAGATTGCTTCTTGGAGTGCAAAGTGAGTTTCAAGTGATTATTAAAGTGATAGAACTTGACAATACAAAATTAACTTGAAGTATCTTCCTTAGAATACACATATGGTGTGTAAAGCAATTTTCACTGGCAAGAGTAAAATCTGGTCCATTTGGCATTGACAATGATTGTACCTCAGTTCTAGACAAATCTCAGCATAACATTTGACATTGCCAACTTAAAAAGCAATTGTGGGCAAAAAAAAACAAAAAACCCAACTTTTTGCTTTGCAACTACCTGGACAAAGTTATCTAAACAAAAATCCTTTAATTTTACTGAATAGAATATAATCATATTACCAATCAAAATCAAATATGTGTGTATATGTATAGGTAGGCTTGTTTCGCCACAAGCACGTTGATAATTTTAGTGATTTTTCAGCCTAATCATTTCAAATAAAAAAATGTAATATGCATAGGCATTGTTTATTTTGAAACACTTGTAGTATATAGTTTTCCTCATTCTTCAGGTTTAATTAATAACGAAGTTGGCAACTCACTATTTCTGATATAGTATCATCAGTGCAACTGCTTTCGTATAACTTGCGATCAAATACTGCCTTGCCCTTCTTGTTCTGTTGCCTGTAACAGTGTCTGGCACATAGTAGATACTTTGTAAATGTCTCTTAAATAGAGTTTACTGAATAAAATAAACATTCGTTATACAAAACTTTTCAAGCTTGTGCTCATAATTCCCTGTCAATTTGTACTCAAAAGCCCACTGTTTCCCGCATTAACCCAGTATTTATACTTTTTCTATCACTTCCTTGGTAGAAAAACTGATGACTTTTAAAACATATATGTTATAGTAAGCAATGTAAGTTTAGAAGTTCTTTAAAAAAAATGAAAGCTCATTAAAATATATCCCTTAAGACTTTTCAAACTATCTCTTAACACTGAAATAGGTACTGAGTAATAATACATAATGGTGGCTTGGAAATTTTAAATTTTATTTTCATGACAACTGATTTTGGGTAATGCTATTTTTTTTAAGGGCCAGACAACAGTTGGCGCATCTTTATTTTCCTCCCTGGTTATCGTTCCAAAAATACGTTTCTCATACATATGGTGGAATTTAAATTATTTATAACAATGTAGTACTACAGTTAATCTCATCACATATGTTACCTTAAGTACTTGTATATATCAAGCAGTTGATATCATTTTAAGTAACATTTAAATTATGTCTTGAGAGCAGCATATTTCATCTTTGGAAAATTATTTCCAAACATGAAAATCAAAGCAAGATTGGTTTAGTCTATAGACATTCCATCCATAAGGAACCTACTAGAAATAAGTGAAGCAGATGTATCAGTATTACATATAGCAAAAACTAAAAAGATAAAGCATATGCTACAAATTAAAACTCAAAGGAATTTGCAGAAACAAAATACTGATAACTTTTACGCAATTTTAACTAATGTAAGAAAATCTTATTTATCTATTTTTATAAAAAACTGGAATATGAGTGCCATCCACTCACACACAACCACTTCCTCTCAGGAGGGTGTGCACTTAGGACTCCACATATAACCTGGGGCTGAACTTATGCCTTCACACCGGTTCCCAATGCCTCCACATCTTCCTTCATTCACTAAAATACTAGTTTCTAAAACTTCTCTGAAGATGACTCCTACAGAAGGTAATATTTGAAGTTTTAATACAGTTCAACTGGACAGTTAATTGAGAAAAGAGTTTCCCTTGCTTGAAGGAGAGTCAATAAGGGGTAAGACTGGGATGCTGACCTGTCAGAGTGTGACATTTAGCAGAGGGAGCCACATGGTGGACACAGATAGCAGTGATAGAGGACCCAGGTGAGAAGTGCTGTGGGAGCCCTCCAGTGGGCACTGGGAGCCCAGGGAAGGGCACGGGGGCTTGGGGCTGACTCCAAGGAAGCTGTGTTTTAAAGTGCGTTTAGAGGTCTTTTTCCATTATAAAAGTAAATTACCATTATCAGGTATTTGGAAAACATAGGAAAGTATTTAGAAAGAAAATTTGAGAGTATGCAACCCCAGGTCACCGTTATGGTTAATTTTATGTGTGTAAACTTGGCTAGGTCACAGTAACCAGGTATTTGGCCAAACATTATTCTAGATGTTTCTGTGAAGATATTTTTTAGATGAGATTAACATTTAAATCAACAGACTTTGAATAAAAGAGATTATCCACCCCCCGTAATGTGGAAGGGTATTATTTAATCCTTTGAAGGCCTTAATAGAAAAGACTGACTTCCCCGAAGATGCAGAGAATTCTGCCTCCACACTGTCTTTGGACTTGAATTGTAGCGTGTACTCCTTCCTGCATCTCCAGCCTACTCTGCACATTTTGGCCTTGTCAGCCTTTACAATTGTGTGAGCCATTTGTTTAACCTTAAATCTCTCTCCCCTACCTCCTCTCTTTCTCTTTTTCTTATGCATCTCCATCTTACTGGTCCTGTTTTCTCTGGAGAAATCTAATACATTCATGGTTCATTAAAAAATTTTTTTTCTGCACCTTATGGCTAGGTTTTTGTTTTATTCTTTCAGGGGAATTATACATTATTGTCACCAATTTTATGTTTAATTGTGTATTTCCTTATTTTAAAAAATGTATTATGTCTCTATTATCTTCCTTGTTAATCCAGTTTTAATAATTGTCACTTAAGCAGACCCTCAATGTGTATGAAGTACATAGTCCATAATTTATACTTTGGTTACTGCTATTTTGACAATACTAATTTGCTTGAAATCTATGAAGTTGAATTAGGTTGTAAGAATAGAAATAGGTTAGCATAAGCATAGCCATCTTAAAGGCCTAGAAGCCATTTTCTGAGTATGTGACTTAGAAAGAAAAACTGGAACTGGGTAAGGCCTTGAAAAACAAGCTAATCATGAACACCAGATGGTGGGCAGCTGTGGCCTTTAGTCAGCTAACCTTGGTCAGCTAATCCTACATACCAAGCTTATCGTGCAGAACCTCCCTGACAATTGAGGAGTGGTCTTATCTTGCTCCTGCCTAACCCCAGGATGTATGTCTTGCAAGAATAATGTGCAGCTGTGGAAAATTACTATGAGTTAAGTGTTTTGAAAATGCTATATAAACCCTTGGCTTTGAGTGCTCGGGGTCCTTGTTGAGACCTGCTGCATCGGGCTGACTTGGACCTCAGCTAGCTAGCTGAATAAAGACTTTGCTTGAATTTACATCTCTATGCCTGTGTAGTTTGTTCTCTGGGGAAGCCTCGGAAGCCTGGACCCTAACATTTGGGGGCTCATCCGGGATACGAGCAGCTTCCCTGAGAACAAAGGACAGCTGGAGGCAAGGTCTAATTGTCCGGACGGGGCAGTGTAATTCGAGGGTCGCCACCTTGTGTCTGCATAAATCCATTATAAAGCGGGAGTCGCCATCCCGTGTATGGTCTCGGGTTAGTGGTCCCGAGTGAGGAAGTCCGGGCTGGTAGTCCCGGCCCCCAGGTTAGCGACCCTGGGTAAAAGCCCAGGTAACCAATCCTGGCCCAAGGGTCCGAGTGACTCGGCCTTAGGAAGGCAAATCCGATCGGCAGAAAACTGGCGCCCGAGGAGGAAAAGATCGAGCTCGTCACCCTGCGGCAGTCCGAGTGGACGCCCTTCAGGAGAATTACGAGAGTTTTTGAAGACCCTGAAAGTGGTGAGTGTGGTGCGCACCAGAGTGAGAGAAGGACCGGTCCGAACGAGTGCAATCAGATGTGGTGTGTGTGTGCTCAGTGTTATCATTGACTGTTTTACTGTGTTTTGGTTTCGGTTTATATTTTTTTGCGCTTCTCATTTTAAGTTTCCTTGTTCTAAGGTTCTCCTGCTCTCTCCGTTCCTCCTTTCTGCCACTACATCATTCCCCGCGGGCACGGGTCGGGCAATTAAGAGCCATTAGGGCGCCCGCCGCTAGAAGACTCCCTTGACAGGATAAGGGGGTCACAGCCACGAATCCCAGATAAATTCGCGTCCCCCGTGGAAGGAAAACTGTGCAACGACAGGCACTCGTTCACAAGCAAATACAACAGTCATTTTGTTTGAAGTGGCATCTTCATCCTTCGCCTTTGTCTCCCTCATATTCTTTTTCCTTCTTTCTCACCATGAGACAGACTCAGACGACCCCCTAAGTGTGTAAATGAATATATCTTTCTACCTCCGGATGGTATTAATGAAATTGATTAAAAGACAAGCGCTTGTGAAAATTGGGTATTCTAAAACTTCCAGAAAACCTGATAAAAAGTGTTAAGCATTAATGCTAATTTGAGTTTGCCTGAGGCGGGCATGTCCTTGTAGTTATCAGCTGCCTAAATTTACCTGAGGTCATTTAAGTCATGTTATCTGCTAAATCTTTTAAAAATAAAATGCTTAAAGGCTTGGCTTTGTCTAACATTCAGTAAAGGTCTTGTAAGTAATCTAGAATAGTTGTTACGAATGAGTGAACTAAATGACTGAAGCAAGTGAACCTCTTTTTAATTGTGTGTTACAGTGTGTATACCTACCTACTGCCTGAGAATCTTTGTAGAAACCTAAAACCTTAAAGTTTTGCTAAGTTAAGAAGATATACTCTATGAGAGATTGTGCTGTAAAGCTCATGGTTACAGAAATTATAAAATGTGTTCATAAATTTGTCAATCTAAAGAATGTTAGTTTAACAGTTTACAATGGCCTGCTTCTCGGTGTTCACTGGAAATTAAAGTTTCTAATAGTTTTAAGTTTTAATTAAAACTACTTAAAGTAATAAAACATTTCTCTATGCTAAAAAATGTATGTTTTAATAAGAAAAAGTATAAAGAATGAAAAGTCTTCTGCATGCTAAAGAATGTGTTTTGTGATAAAGAAAGTAACTCTGTTCTAAAGTACAGATATTTATTTAAAGAGAGAAAACAGCGTGGTGCCTTTTGTTGTGGAAGACCCGCTCAGCCTGTTGCTTTGGGGGGGAGGGTCAAGATGTTTAGAGATTAAGTGAGATAAACCCAGTCAAGCCGCAGGCAAGCCCAGGCTAATTCTCACCGGCTTATGTGCTTGGGACCATGGGGCAAATGAAGAATAAATTATTATATTCTTACAGATGTAGTCGTGCCTAGTGAAATTAAAGCAAGTGAGTCTTGGTATCAAGTGCACAGCAAAATTAGAATCTCATTTCTAGTTAAACAGTTTTCTTTAACTGTTAGTCTGCTCTTAATGTTGAAAGATCAAAGCAGTTTCTCATGCTTAAAGTCTCAGTGAGTTGCCAGAATATTTTTTAAAAAAATGAAATCTTAATATTAAAAAGACTAAAAGCTAAAGTTTGTTAACAACTGTATAAGCTTTATTTGCCTTTGAAATATTTTGTTATTGAAAACGATTGCATGGCCTGAGAAATTGAATTATTTATTCCATATATTTTTATAAGTGGAAAAATCTCTAACCAACAAATGATTAAAGTTGTTACTGATTATTTGTTTTCTTAATTTATCCTCCTAAGCAGAATGGTAACAAAGCTTTTTCAGCTGATTAAATGCACTTAGTTAACAAACCAAAATTTATTCTTAAAAATTAAACTAGAATCTAGACAAGATTATGTTTCTCCCAGAAAAACAAGTTTCACTGTAAAAGTTTAAATAGACAAACATGTGACCACTTTTGAGAAAGGTTGTAATAGATTTTTTTGACAACCACCAGGTCTTCTTGTTTAATTTATATGTTGTATGTTTTTAAAAAAAAAACATGGGGGATGAAAGGAAAAGAGCGACACATAGCAGCAATTAACCGGAGAGTTCCGCTTTATTAGAGAAAGGTGCTAAGTTATATAGGAAGGGGCATGAATTGATTGAGGTGTCACTTCTATGGAGCTGGTGGTCAGCTTCTATGGGAAAACAAGTTTCACTGTAAAAGTTTAAATAGACAAACGTGTGACCACTTTTGAGAAAGGTTGTAATAGATTTTTTTGACAACCACCAGGTCTTCTTGTTTAATTTATATGCTGTATGTTTAAAAAAAAAAACATGGGGGATGAAAGGAAAAGAGCGACACATAGCAGCAATTAACCGAAGAGTTCCGCTTTATTAGAGAAAGGTGCTAAGTTATATAGGAAGGGGCATGAATTGATTGAGGTGTCACTTCTATGGAGCTGGTGGCTGTTGGCTAGGTGCTGAGATTGGGAGGGGAGCGAGAGGTGATTGGGCTTCAGGTGGCGCCGGCGGAAACCAAGGACCCCGAAGAGAAGCCAGAAGTTTGCCATCTTACTAGTAGTAGTCCTTCAGAGGACTCTTCATATTTTTTAATGCAAATGATCTTAGAGTTTTTAATAGAATTTGCATAGCAGCTTATATCTACTATTAAAGAGTAAAACATTCTTGAAGCTTTCAGAGAAGACCTGTAGACTTAAGCACTTTCTCTGCTTTTTTTGTATCTGGTCTTGGACACTTATGCTAAGTTAAAAAAAAAGTGCTTTTACCTCTAGTTAACTCTGATATTTTCCAGAGGGCCCCTGGAACATGTCAGAAGAATTTTTTCTCATTAGAGAAAGTATTTGACTAATTTGGCTTATTTATCTGATATATATATATTTATTTACCAGGAAAGCACTGTCAAAGAGAATGATGCTAAACTTTGTTACTGAATGTTTTGTATTACAGAAATATCAGCATTTCCTTATGTCAACTGTCTTACAGTAAGCTCTCATCAGATCTTTAACCATTGTCATTTGTAAGTCTTTTGTCATTTATAGTATTATCCCTAAACTGGTAAAGAACTAGATTTCAGCAGAACAGGTATTAGTTACATAAGATTACATAAACTAAAGAAAATGATTTTGGGTCTTTTTGTTTCAAATGTTGCTGATAAAGTGTTTTAACCTTGTTCTCTTAAACTGACAACAGTTTAGTAAATGACTATCTTTATGAGCAGAATTGAAACTTCCTTCTCTCTACCTGATCCCTCCAGAGTTTAAAAACTTTCAGTGACTGTTTTTGTATTCCATGGCAGTATGTTTATTTGCATGAGTTCAATAAGAATCTGCTTTCCTTGTGAGAAGACTACTTAAGAACACTGGTTATACTGCCAGGGCTTTGACTGGAATGTCATACCAGAGAGACATGTGCATGGACTCAGATGTGAACAACTTTAAGGAACTAAGATTGACTTTATAAAGCCAACAAAGCCCCTTGGAAGAACTGGCCTGGTACCTTGCTTACAGAGTTCCCAGCAGCCTTACCAGGTGAGTAAAGAAGGTCACTTCCTGGCAGGTTCAGAGACCTCGAGAAGAGAAGAATTCATCCAAATCTACAGGTACTGCAGGCAAAGCCTGATGGCAAGTCTAGCTTGGCTGTCTAGCCTCAAGAGGCCTTTAAAAGTTCAATCTGAAATTCCTTACAAAAAGTTCCAGCAAAGCATATTTAAAAGAGCCTGTGTAATCAATTGCTCTTCTTGCTGCACTTGTGCAAATGATCAAGCCAGCTGTTAATTATTTTCTTAACCTAGTTACTTCTAATAAAAATGAGGGTGATTTTAGAGAAAAGTATTGTTTCAATAACTGCAGCCTCCAGAATAGAAAATCCAACTCCAGATGTTGCTACATAACCTAATAACACAATTTGTTTTATCTTGCCTAGAAGCCACAAAACTGCAAATAGTAATAGAAGCGCCAGCCTTCTGAAGCCCTCTCAACTGACCAGTAATAGAGACCTAGCTGCACCCTTTACTGCACCCCCTTCTCAGCACGAAGCAGCCAGAGCGGTCATCGCCCCTTTTCCCTAGCAGCAGCTAGAGTCCCTATCTGTAGAAAACAAAGACCGAGACTCACTTTATCCTCTGCAAGTAGGCAAAGAACCTGCATTGAGAGAGTTCCTAAAACTTACACCTCCCTCTACAACAAGACAGAAGTAATCAGCACCACCCCAGCTTATTCTAACAAGTAGTAAGCCCGCCAAACCGGAGTCACTCCATGTGTTACCTTTATCAAAGAACGCATTAGCACCGTGCAAATCATAGTGTTGAGACAGAACTATCAGAGTGTTAACCAAACAGATGACCCCTAATTTCATGATTGAAATAGATACAAGAAGAAGAGGGGAATGTAAGAATAGAAATAGGTTAGCATAAGCATAGCCATCTTAAAGGCCTAGAAGCCATTTTCTGAGTATGTGACTTAGAAAGAAAAACTGGAACTGGGTAAGGCCTTGAAAAACAAGCTAATCATGAACACCAGATGGTGGGCAGCTGTGGCCTTTAGTCAGCTAACCTTGGTCAGCTAATCCTACATACCAAGCTTATCGTGCAGAACCTCCCTGACAATTGAGGAGTGGTCTTATCTTGCTCCTGCCTAACCCCAGGATGTATGTCTTGCAAGAATAATGTGCAGCTGTGGAAAATTACTATGAGTTAAGTGTTTTGAAAATGCTATATAAACCCTTGGCTTTGAGTGCTCGGGGTCCTTGTTGAGACCTGCTGCATCGGGCTGACTTGGACCTCAGCTAGCTAGCTGAATAAAGACTTTGCTTGAATTTACATCTCAATGCCTGTGTAGTTTGTTCTCTGGGGAAGCCTCGGAAGCCTGGACCCTAACAAGGTAACAATTTGAAAACTAAATAATTCAAGAATCTTGTATATTCAGTCCCCCTGAAATTAAGTGATCTATCTTTTAGGCATTGTGTTCTTATAAAAACTTGTTTTAGCTTTTTCTAATAACTTATGTGACAGTATGTATACATATTTGTTTCCTATATTAAACTATTTATTTCCTGTATTAAACTGGTTTCACCAGTGAAACTCACTGGGTGAATTTTAGTACAATGAACACACATGGGAGGAATTCTGGGAGGAATTCTGAGGCCTTTTAGAAAGCTAACAGTTCTAAAAACATATTAACTCCACATATACTAATAAAACTACTAAAATGCTGGGGATTGTTTTCAGAAAACAAGTATTACATAGTATAACTAATTAAGAAAATGAGTGTAATGTAATCCTACAATATTAACAGAACTTAAGTATTTAACAAGAAAACTATATTTTTCTTTAAATAAATTAAAGAAAAAACTAGTATTGAGTATGAAACAACTATGAGAAAAGAATTAAAAATGCCCTTATATTGTGATGGGTGCAATGCCTCATTCATTTTTATCATGTCGTCGTTTTTCTTTAAAGTTAACACATTTAATTGAGCTTCAAGAAATAAGAAAGTATTTTGCTACTGGAAATTTCATTCATTTCTAGAATCATAAAAAGTGTACTTACTCTGGTAACAAAGAGTGTTTACCTGAGAGTCTGCCAGGAATCGTCAATCAGTAAAATCTGCAAAAGCATATCCAAATATGGCCAAAGTTCATAGGTGTATGAGGAGGTAACTTAAACATGGGTATAGTTGAATTACTTATTTAAAGGAATAGTGAATCAAATTATAGACATTTGAATGTTTGTTTTCCTTGAACCTGCCAGAGAAGTTCACTGAGGACAGTAGATGAGAACTGAGGAATCTCCCAGCAGCAAAAATGAAGCTATCTGATGGTTTCCTCTGAGTCACTACAATCTTCAATAATTTTCTTCACGTAACCTGTTCTCACAAATAAAATGTCCTCCACATTCTTCTGAGTTGGCGTTATAGGCTGTGATAAATTAGGGTCACCAAAAGGATTGGGAAGAGCAGGATTACCTAGAACAAATTTGTCACCAATGAAAAGACAACTGATTTCTTCACAAACTTATAATACTGGATTTTATTTCAAAACTGACAGATTAAATTCCTAAGCACAATAAAATGATCAGGCAGAGTTAAGATGATAAAATGCAAAAATAAATGCTTACATTGAAGGAGAAAAACCTAGTTAATATTCTTAATGCAACCATTTCACATATAAGGAATTTTTATCATTGTAAATTATAAAAGGTTCCCTTTTAAATATGTGAGAAAGTTAATTTTTTAAGATATAATATAACCAAAGCATGGATCTTCACTGTTTTTCATTTTTATAAATGTTCACAATTTTAGCTAAGTACTATATAGGAATCTAAGATTATTTTTGAACTACTGAAGAAGGGAGCATTCCACTTTACCATTGATTGAAAACTGCATCCTTGATGAGACATTGCAACAGCGGATCAGCTGAGCTACTACTGAGTATAACTCACCTAATTCAGCATATTGATACTTGATTGGAGGACCTGGTCCTTTATCTAAAGGCACAAGCATAAATGTAGCAGATAGATTCAATTTCAGGAGCTGTGTCTTTTCTGTCATACTTGTAAAAAAAGGAGAAAAATAATGTGTAGGAAAAACAGAGAAACAAAAACAATTAAAATGGCAAGTGCTGTATTACTGAAAAAGTAATTAATATAGCCACATACTGTTGTTATGATTAAAGCTCCTCCCATTTATTTAGATTGCAGAAATGCATATGGAATGCAGAAAAAAACAAAATACATTGACTTAGTCTAACTATGGAGTAGTGATCATGACTCTGGCATTCCAAATACGGGCCCTAAGGGAAATGTACCTTTTTTAGGACTGAGAGTAGGGGGCTACGATAGCAATTCTCAACAAAGAAAGATAATATGATAAAAATAATCTAAATAAAATGAGAAAAATCTTTTGTAAACCTGCCTCCTCGTCCACTCTCCTTCGTATCAAAGAAAATTTTTGAGGAAAAAAAGCACTTAGATTTGCTGTTTGTAATTTCCTTATTTTCCCTTCCTCATGCTAATTTAATTTGTGTCCTAACCTTGATGGTCTGAAGTTTAAGAACAGCTCTCACACTTAACTACCTTATTGTTCTTGAAACGCTTTAGCTTTGTATTCCCTTGCCTTATTTTATTCTACCTCTCTTTTTTGAAAATTTCTTAATCCCAATCTACAGTAATGAGTGTCTTTATGTATATTTCAAACTTTGGAAATCACACCGTTTTGTGGTATCCTTTTATGTCCAACACTGACAAAATTTAACCTGCTATTCTTCAAGTCACACCTTGGATTTGGTAAAACTCATTAGTAAAGTAGCCCTTTCATCCATGGTGGTTACATTCTAAGACACTCAGTGGGTACTTGAAACTGTGGATAGTACTGAAATAGAAACCAAACTTGTGTGTGTGTGTGGATATAAAGTATATAGATGATGAATATAGATCACACACTATATACACATGCATATAAATGATGAAGTTTAATTTGTAAATTTGACATAGTAAAAGATTAACAGTAAAAGGACGTAACAATTGTACTGTAATAAAGCTGTAAAATAAGGTCTCTCAAAGTATTTTACAGTACTCTTCATTCTTCTTTTGATATGAGATAATTAAATACCTGTGTGATATGAAATGAAGGTGAGTGATGTAGGTACATGACATATTGTTATGCTTCCCATTGACCTTCTGATGCTATGTCAGAAGGCAGATCAAATCTATGGCTTACCTGGCTGAGGTCAGCTTTTGGTAATTGAAATTGCAGAAACTTTCCAAAACCACAGATAAAAGGGAACCAATGTATGTTAAAATGGTTCTCAATACCGCCATGGTTAAGCACAGACTGTAACAAGGCTTGCCGAGAGAGCATGATTACAGCATTTTGCGAGTTCCTTCTGTTATTTTCAGTCACAAATTTGCTTTCAATGTCCAATGAGCCAGGTCTTTCCATCTACCATTTACTCTGTTTACCAACCAATTCCTATACCACTTTCTCTAACAAGCCTTTTCTTACTCTCTAAGATATAGTTTAGATATTCCTGGCTTGTATTTAATAGCACTTTGCATTTTCTGTTGCATCATGTAATTCTTGTAATCCATTAAAATTCTTCATATATTTCTGTATTCCCAGGACCACAAAAAGAGTTCACAAAGTCTTATTTGACATTCAAAAAGTTCTATGAAGTTTTTCATAAGGTTGGTGTTATGGCATTTCTGGCAAAACCTACCTTGAGTAGACATGGGCTATCTTTTCACTATCCATTACCCACTGATTGCCCAGGAATGAAAATTCATTATACATCACAGAAATATTTATATGATTGACTGTAGGGTGCTGATACATACTTTTTTGTGGATGTCACATGTATGGCAAATGCACTCTTTTACCTTCCTAAAATCTAAAACATTCTGGAACCTAAACCTGTATCTGGCCATAAGGATTTAAGATTAAGATGTTCAATCTATACTCACTTATGGCAGTGAAAATTGGTATCAGATTATATCAGGGGCCAGTTGTGAGTAGTTTATGAAGCAGTGTTAAAAATGGAAACTGAATAAAATGGGATTTCTTTAATCCTTAAATTTGTAGTTTTGCATTAAAAGGGATTAAAACAAGGATTTTATTTATATTTGGCTTGTGTAAGTATGCTAATACTTCAAAATTTCAACAAATTTCGAAAAAATATGCTAATTCCTTGAATCACTTCCTCATAAAAACCTGAAAATATTTATTGCAAAACTCGTGTCTAGACTACACCTCAAGAAATTAGGAACTGAGTTGTTGGGACACCAACACCGGAATTCCTGACAGTTAAATTTAGAACTCAACTATAACACACTTATTCTTTCCCTTTTTAATAAATTAACAATAACTTAAAACAACACTGAAAATACTGCTGAATTTCTTATGTACACTTTTGGCTATGCATCCATTCATTCAACTGTGACTGAGTACTACTATGCCAACTCCTGATCACAGAATTTTGCAGTCTAGTTGGAGAGGAAGACAAAAGTACTTAAAACTACCAAAATACAATGGTGTAACAGCATAATGCAGGGTAACTTTTTAGGTAAGCATCTGAAACCACAGAGAAGAAATGCTCAGATGCTGTGAGAAAAAGCAGGTTCCTGTAAAAAGGTAATTTTGAAAATTGTAATTTTTAACTGATACTGGTTTCAACAGAAGAATTTAAGAGAATAATGTATGTAACATTATCCCTGATTTTAATTTATCTTCATTTTAGCAAAACATATGTACAGGCCAAATTCATGCCTGACAAGCACAAACAAGTAGGATCTTTTTCAAAAATACACATATCTTTCCTTAGCTCTAGAAATTTTTATTTATATGTGTGGCATGTGGCCTGAAAAATCAGTAGTTTTTAAAACAGCATCAAGAGATAAAAATAAATTTAAGACAGTTTCTGAACTTTATCAAGGGAAAAAGATACCAAAATACATTACTGTACAAGATGAGAAGTGCCATTAAAGAGTTATACAGAAAGTGTGAAATGGTTTTAAAATTTTTAAGTATGGAATACCACTTCTGTCTAGAATATATTAGATCTCTTCACTTCAATTAAAATGCTTTCATCAAATATGATATAATACAGTAAACAGAGTGAGAAGTTCTTACATAATTGGCATGCACTACAATGGAATGAAATACTGCTGTAAATGATGGCCATGCTCTGAAACTTCCATTCTCAGGAGATTTAAGACTGCCTTTAGTAAGCTGTCACTCAGGCTTACGTTTTCACATGCCTGTAAAATACAAAATATTTTATTGGCAACAAGCTCATATATATAAAGCTGCATTACTTAGAAATGTCAAGAGAAAAATTATTAAATATAGTCTCAGAGAGGGAATGAAGAACTGAGGATTTCACTATAGAAGCTTTATGATGTTGAAACTGCAAAAAAAAAAAAAAAAAAACCTATGTGGATAAAAAGGTTACTTGAAGATTTAAAAGTAGCCATTATAAAAATAAACCTTAACTGAACATACAATCGGAAACCTGACTATATAACTGCAAGTAACTGAATAAAAAGAAAAAATTTCCCTTATGTTTTAAGTTGCCCAATAATCATTATTCACTAACATGAAATACTTTTAATCAACTCAGTAATGCATGCATGTATTATGTTAAACAAATATGTTTACTTTTTTGACCTTGAGAAAAAGAGACTTTATTCTTATTGCGTTATTAGTGAAAAGATTTCAGTTACCTGACTGGAAAGTCCCAGAGCTGTAAAAGATGAAGGGCGAGGCCCATCTTGCAATGAAAATTGTGCAATAAATACTACAAGATTTGCAAATGCAACCCTCACTTCTGTACTAGGGTACTCCAGAAGATATTCAGAGAAGCGATTCAAAATATTAACAAGAACGTAGTGAGCAAACCAAAAATGTACATTCTTGCTGTGATGGAGTAGAATTCATAGTGCATCATACCTAAGACAAAAAAATATACGAGCATCAATTTTATTGGCGTTCTATTTTGATGGCTCCGGTGACCCAACAGGTTTCCGTAAACCAAAAGGTTGTTCTTTACGACTAATTAGGCCTGAGACTTAGTCTAGTTCCATGATTACAGAAATGAATTAAATGAGAACTTGTGTAGGTAGATGCAAATCATCAGACTCTACCTGATCCAGCCATATTTCCTTAACAAGTATTCTGAAAGATGCTGAAAATAGTTGTGAAATCAAGGTATACCAATGTCCCCGTTATTTTTGCAATCAAAATCTTAACCTGAATAGTATAAAATATTAAGATCTTGTATCTTTATTAAACACAGAAATCCATCTAGAAAGATTAAAGCTAAATGCTTTCATGATAAAATACACAAAAGATGAAATAGAAACAGGAGCCAATTTCTGAATATTAAAAGCACATCAAGCAATTTTATTATGATTTTCTCTCAATATATATAAGCATTCCACCACCTTTTCTACCGCCTGTATGACACGCATTATGATATATGATCAAATACTTGTCCTACATATTCTCCATGAAAGCACTCATTTTTCATTTCTTCATCATCATCCATTTTACACTCTTACATTTCTTTCATCAAATTTACAGCAGCAATTTCTCTCATTTTTATCATTCCTTTTAATGATGTAAGAATAATAATGCCAACACTTGCTTGATCACTGTGTACAAGCACACCCACAAGACTGTATTTTGCGTTTACTGTGTCTCACTTTCATACTGCACTTAATGTTTTATCAGTTGACTCTATGGGTATTATCTCTATCCAGCTTTGCAACACCTGGTAGTGTGTAAGTTTCCATATCCAGTTTTTGTGGAAATTCAATATTATTATTAAATTTAACTAGACAATCTCTTTTCCAGTCATAGCCAAATCGTTTAAATTGGATAGCAAGAACATGAGGTAATTTTTAAATTAGCAAGCGCTTTACTGTATCAACCTACAAGAAACAGAGAATATAAATGCATGTTTTTATAATCCAAATAAAATATTAAACAATAGAATTTATAACTTTATGATCTATCTACATTTACAAATAGATGACTAAATGATAATGAACGCAAAGCCACCTTTCACCATGAGTTTTTCAAAACATTTCTACTAAACCTAAAAATACCTAGTCTCTCATTTGATGAGAACTGCAAAAATTATGTGATACAGAAACTAATTAGCATCTTGTTCCATAATGATACTATGTGTCCAAAGCATACGGCTATTGGATCATGTTACATTTTCATGTTTTACCTTTTTGACAATGAATAGGATCTGCTATGAGCAACTTAAGAAATACTGTGAAATACATTTATCATTTATCTTCTGTATCTTCAAATACATGTTATGAATTTATCCTACAAAGTGGTGAAGTTGCTGGATAAAATTAGTTGCCTGGGTTTAAAAATCAGACCTGAGTTTAAAGCTTAAGTGGGTGTGAAAATTTTATGTAACCAAATAAAATTATGACAGGTTTTTTAAACTTCAAGAGTAATCTGAAGTATGAAAGGGGAAACAATACCAACTCTTCAGGTTTAAGTTCACTGGCAATTTTGACTTCTAAATTTAATGGCTCAATTGAAATGGTTTTTCTTGACAACTGGAAGCATTTCTAATATTGTTTCCCTGAATAATCTCTGAATCAGTTATCATCTTGAGTACCTCCCTTCTACCACCATTAACAAAGCAGAGATAGAGCAGAAATAAATTTTGTGGTTGAACACAACTTCACATTTTTTTAATTCTTTTAAATACAATCTTATTTATTTAAAAAAATTATACAGTAGGCATCACGGGAACATGGCGGCGGAGTAGTTCAGAGAAAACCTCCTCCCCAAAACATATATATTTATGAAAATACAATAAATACAACTATTCCTGAAAGAGAAACCAGTGGATGCAGTACAACAGCCAGGATACATCTATATCTGCGAGAATTCAACATCACATGAAGGGGGTAAGATACAAGCCGTGGCCAGGCGGGACCCAAATGCACCCCCACCCAAGAACCTAGCGAGAAGAAAGGAGTTGGAACAGGGAGGGAGTGAAAGCCCAGAACTGCTAAACAACCATCTGTAGGAATCTGAACGTGGAGTGCAGAAACAAGGTGCACAGTGTGCAGGATATTACAGAAATGGAAAAGCAAAAATTCTGGGAAGGGCCCTGCAACTGGTGCCCCAGAGACAAAAGAAAAGTGTGCGGTTTCTGCAAGTCTTAAAGAGACAGGGAGCCCAGAGCTGTACAATATCGTCCCAGCACACTTAGCCAGCAGCTGAGAATCCTGGGGAACATTAGACACCATAAACCCTGGGGGGGAAGCACAGCTATGAAGCCCCTCACAGCACTATAAGCAGCCTCCCATAATTCCTCCAACCGGCACAGACCCTGAAACATTGGCCCAGTAGCAGGAGAGTGGCAGCATGTGCCGGGGGCAGCAGCATCTGAAGGGACTGGGAGCAGATCGCGTGCACCAAAGGCACCAGAGGGGACCAGTGGAGGGTTGTGCGAGCCCACGGCAGTGGCGACAGAACAGCCCCAGTGTGTCTCTCGTGCACCAGTGGCAGTGGAGATAGAGGAATCTGGGGGAGGTCCATGCAGGAGAGCCCTGTGTGCTCCTGCAGCAGTGCCAGAGGGAGCAGGCATGCTCCTAGAAGTTGACCAGAATCCCACCCCAATGCACAGCCACCTGGGCCAGACCCAAAGACCGATGCTGGCATACAGTTGCTCGGCAGGGGCACCACTATCACAGAGGAGCGCACCTGGCATGAATGCCACTCCCCGCAGGGCTCTGCACTGCTCTGACAGAGACCCCGCCCACAGCTGCCTAGGGGATTAACCTGGTGGCTGCTCCAGGAGTGCGGGTAACTGACACAGGCAGTGGAGAAGGGCAAGTCATCCAGCAAGTAGGAAAGGACTATTCTCCCAGCTAACAAACCCACAGCCTGCCTACAGCCTCGGCTCTCAACATGAAAAGGCCAAAAAATACAGTCCTGTCCGAGATAGTTCAGACAACACCTGAGAGAGGAGCTGCAGAGACAGACCTAAACAGTCTCCCTGAAAAAGAATTTCAAAATAATAATCATAAAATTGCTGACAGACATGAAGAGAAATATGCAAGTGCTATGTGATAATGTCTGGAGGGAGATTTCAGATGTCCCAAGGGAGATTACATAAGTGAAACAAACTCTGGAAGGATTTATAAGCAGAATGGATAAGATTCAAGAGGCCATTGATGGAAGAGAAACCAGAGAACAGGAACAAATAGAAGCTGTTGCAGAGAGAGATAAAAGGATCTCCAGGAATGAAACAACATTAATAGAACTGTGTGACCAATCCTAAAGGAGCAATATCTGTATTATAGGGGTACCAGAAGAAGAAGAGAGAAAAAGGGATAGAAAATGTCTTTGAATAAATAATTGCTGAGAACTTCCCCAAACTGGAGGTGGAAATAGTTGCTCAAAATACAGAAGCACACAGAATTCCCGATGGATGGAATCAAAGTGGACAACACCGAGACACATCATAATTAAAACAGCAAAGATCAAGGACAAGGAGAGAGGATTAAAGGCAGCCAGAGAGAGAAAATGGTCACCTACAAAGGAAAACCTATCAGGCTATCATCAGACTTCTTAATAGAAATCCTACAGGCCTGAAGAGAATGGCATGATACATTTAATGTAATGAAACAGAGGGGCCTTGAACCAAAGATACTGCATACAGCACGATTATCATTTAAATATGAAGGATGGATTAAACAATTCCCAGACATGCAAAAGTTGAGGGAATTTGCCTCCCACAAACCACCTCTACATGGTATTTTAGAGGGACTGCTCTAGACGGGAGCACTCCCAAAGAGCACAGAACAAAACACCCAATATATGAAGAATGGAGGAGCAGGAATAAAAAGCGAGAGAAATAATCACCAGGCTGTGTTTAAAATAGCACAATACGTGAGCTAAGTTAGACAGTAAGATAGTAAACAAACTAACCTTGAACCTTTGGTAACCACGAATCTAAAGCCTGCAATGGCAGTAAGTACATATCTTTCAATAATCACCCTAAAGGTAAATGGATTGAGTACACCAATCAAAAGACACAGAGTAATGGAATGAATAAAAAAGCCAGACCCATGTATATGTTGCTTGCAAGAGACTCACCTCAAACCCAAAGACATGCACAGATTAAAAGTCAAAGGATTTAAATAAGAGATTTCATGCAAACAACAGGGAGATAAAAGCAGGTGTTGCTATAGTAGTATCAGACAAAATAGACCTCAAAGTAAAGAAAGTAACAGGAGATAAAGAAGCACATTACATAATGATAAAGGGCTCAGTCAAACAAGAGGATATAACCATTATAAACATATATGCACCCAATACAGGAGCACCAATATATGTGAAACAAATACTAAGAGAAATAAATGAGCAAATAGAATGCAATGCATTCATTTTGGGAGATTTTAACACACCACTCACTCCAAAGGACAGATCCACCAGACAGAAAATAAGTAAGAACACAGAGGCACTGAACAACACACTAGAACTGATAGACCTAATATACATTTATAGAACTCTACATCCAAAAGCAACAGGATACACATTTTTCTCAATTGCACACAGAACATTCTCCAGAATAGATCACATACTAGGCCACAAAAAGAGCCTCAGTAAATTCCAAAACATTGAAATCCTAGCAACCAACTTATCAGAACACAAGGGTATAACAGTACAAATAAATTGTACCAAAAAAAAAAAGCAAAAAAGCTCACAAAACATGGAGGCTTAACAACATGCTCCTAAATAATCAATGGATCAATGAGCAAATTAAAATAGAGGTCCCACAATCGATGAAAACAAATGACAACAACAACAGAGAGCCCCAAATTCTTTGGGACGAAACCATAGCAGTCTTAAGAGGAAAGTATATAGCAATCAGTGCATATTTAAAGAAGGAAGAACAATCCCAAATGAATAATCTAATGTCACAATTATTGAAATTGGAAAAAGAAGAACAAATGAGGCCTAAGGTCAGCAGAAGGAGGGACATAATAAAGATCAGAGAAGAAATAAATAAAACTGAAAAATTAAACAATAGAAAAACATCAATGAAACCAAGAGCTGGTTCTTCAAGAAAATAAACAAAATAGATAAGCCTCTAGCCAGACTTACTAAGAGAAAAAGAAGGTCAACACACGTCAACAGATTCAGAAACGAGAAAGGAAAAATCACAATGGACTCCACAGAAATACAAGGAATTATCAGATCATACTATGTAAACCTACATGCTAACAAGGTGGAAAACCTAGGAGAAATGGACAACTTCCTAGAAAAATACAACCTTTCAAGACTGACCCAGAAAGAAACAGAAATTCTAAACAGACCAATTACCAGCAACAAAATCGAATCAGTATTTAAAAAACTACCTAAGAACAAAGCCCCCGGGCCAGATAGATTTACCTCGGAATTTTATCAGACATACAGGGAAGACATAATACTCATTCTCCTTAAAGTTTTCCAGAAAATAGAAGAGGAGGGAACACTCCCAAACTCATTCTATGAAGCCAACATCACCCTAATACCAAAACCAGGCAAAGACCCCACCAAAAAAGAAAACTACAGACCAATATTCCTGATGAATGCAGATGCAAAAATACTCAACAAAATATTAGCAAACTGAATTCAAAAATACTTCAAAAGGATCATACACCATCATCAAGTAGGATTCATCTCAGGAATGCAAGGATGGTACAACATTCAAAAATCCATCAACATCACCCTCCACATCACATGTCCATAAATGCTGAAAAAGCATTCAATAAAATATCACATCCATTCATGATAAAAACTCTCAACAAAATGGACATAGAGGGCATGTACCTGAACATAATAAAGGCCATATATGATAAACCCACAGCTAACATCATTCTTAACAGAGAGAGGTTGAAAGCTTTTCCTCTGAGATCGGGAACAACACAGGGACGCCCACTCTCCACACTGTTATTCAGCATACTGCTGGAGGTCCTAGCCACAGCAATCAGACAAGACAAAGAAATACAAGGAATCCAGGTTGGTAAAGAAGAAGTCAAACTGTCACTGTTGGCAGATGATATGATACTATACATGAAAAACCAGAAAGACTACACTCCAAAACTACTAGAACTATTATCAGTATTCAGCAAAGTTGCAGGATACAAAATTAACACACAGAAATAGGTAGCTTTCGCATACACTAACAATGAGCTAATAGAAAGAGAAATCAGGAACACAATTCCATGCACACTTGTGTCAAAAAGAATAAAATTCATAGGAATAAACCTGACCAAGGAAGGGATAGACCTATATCCTGAAAACAACAAGGCACTCTTAAGAGAAATTAAAGATGTCATCAACAAATGGAAACTCTTCCCATGCTCCTGCCTAGAAGGAATTAATATTGTCAAAATGGCCATCCTGTCCAAATCAATTTACAGATTCGATGCAATCCCTATCAAATTACCAACAGCATTCTTCAATGAACTGGAACAAATAGATCAATAATTCATATGGAACCCCGAATAGCCAGGGCAATTATGAGAAGGAAGAATTATGTGGGGGGATCTCACTCCCCAATTTCAAGATTTACTACAAAGCCACAGTAATCAAGACAATTTGGGACTGTCACCACAACAGAGCCATAGACCAGTGGAACAGAATAGAGACTCCAGACATTAATCCAAACATATATTTCCATTAATATACGATGAAGGAACCATGGACATACAACGGGGAAATGACAGTCTCTTTAACAGATGGTGCTGACGAAACTGGACAGCTGTATGTAAGAGAATGAAACTGGATCACTGTCTAAAACCATACACAAAAGTAAATTTAAAATGGATCAAAGATCTGAATTTAAGTTATGAAAGCATAAAACTCTTAGAAAAAACATAGGCAAAAATATTATGGACATAAATACGAGTGACTTCTTCACTGGTATTTATTAATACCCCTGGCAAGGGAAATAAAAGCAAATATGAACAAGTGGGACTATATCAAGCTAAACAGCTTCTGTACAGCAAGGGACACCATCAACAGAACAAAAAGGTGTGCTACAGTATGGGAGAATATATTCATAAAAGATAGATCCGATTAAAGGGTTGACATCCAAAATATATAAAGAGCTCACACACCTCAACAAACATAAAGTAAAGAATCAATTAAAAAATGAGCAGAGTAGCTGAATAGACAGTTCTCTATAGAAGAAATTCAGATTACAAACAGGCACATGTTAAGATGCTCCACATCGCTAGTCATCAGAGCAATGCAAATTAAAACCACAATGAGTTATCACCTCACAACAGCAAGGATTCCCATCATCAAAAAGACAAACAATAACAAATGTTGGTTAGTTTGTGGAGAAAAGGGAACCCTCCTACACTGCTGGTGGGAATGTAAATTAGTTCCACCATTCTGGAAAACAGTGTGGAGGTTCCTCTAAATGCTCAAAATAGAAATACCATTTGTCCCAGGAATTCCAGTACTAGGAATTTATCCTAAGAATGTAGCACTCCAGTTTGAAAAAGATAGACGCACCCTATGTTTATCGCTGCACTATTTACAATAGCCAAGATATGGATGCAACCTAAATGTCCATCAGTAAATGAATGGATAAAGAATCTGTGTTACATATGCATAGTGGAATATTACCCAGCCATAAGAAAAAACAGATCCTACCATTTGCAACAACATGGATGGAGCTAGAGGGTATTATCTTCAGTGAAATAAGCCAGGCAGTGAAAGACAACTACCAAATGATTTCACTCATATGACGAGTATAAGAGCAAAGGAAAACTGAAGGAACAAAACAGCAGCAGAATCACAGAACCCAAGAATGGACAGTTACCAAAGGGAAAGGGATTGGGGGAGATGGTTGGGAAAGGAGGGATAAGGGCGGGTAAAGAGAAAGAGGGCACTATAATTAGCATGTATAGTGCATGGGGTGCACAGGAAAGGGCTGTTCAACACAGAGAAGACAAGTAGTGATTTTAAAGCATCTTACTAGGCGATGGACAGTGACTGTGAAGGGGTATGTGGGGGACTTGTTGAGGAGGGAAGCCTAGCAAAAATAATGTTATTCATGTAATTGCAGATTAATGATACCAAAATAAAACAAATTTAATGTTCAAAAACCTTATACAGTACCTACTTTTTTATCACATTTTCACATCGTTATGCATTTGCAAATTCTAAGAAATCTCCTTTGATACACTGTCCCAAAGAATCAAGAAGGTTTTAGTGATATCCTTTGTCTATATTCAGAGTTGTGAAAGATTTTTCACATTGATATTTAATGATATGTAAAATAATCAAATTGATTTATTCCTTAAATATATAAACGTTATCTTTAGTTACAGACTTTTCTAAAAATGTTTGCAGTATTTAAAGGCATTAGACATGGGATGTTGTAAGTTTATAGTTATCCTTTATTGGACACTTTGTTCTAAGCAATGTATTAGATTGTTTGCACACACTACTGTTCAGTCATCTTCATAAAAACCGGTTAAAGACACATATCTATCCCTATCAAAAAAATAGGGAAACTGGCGGGAGTGGAGAGAAGGTGCCGAAGACTAATTTAGTGTAGTTTACAAAGCAGATTAGTGATTTTAACACAGGCTTGTCTGGTCTCATTATTTAAGTTCTTCATATTCTCTCATACTGTTATCTGTGTGGGTAGTAATTTATGACAAAGTTAAGAATTTATAAAATTTAAAAGAGAAGAGACTATAAAGTGAATTCTAAATGTTCCTCCATTTCTGTAATACATAACACAATAACAGCTATAATCATGGCATTTATATGCCACGTTCTAACTTAATGTACAAGTTCAAAAATCCAACCAACATTTGCTTCTCATGTGGTGTTCTGTAGTCATAACAATTGGTAAAGAAAAGTAATATGATATAGACAGTCAGCATCCATACTAAGCAGATTTTTTTATAATGGGGACTTTGAAAAACTTCTGATGGCAATGCAAATAACTCAGAAAATGGGAGGTAGTTATTACAATACAGTCTCACTCATTAAATTCATGTATCAGAAAAACATACCAATTGCCTACTGTGTGTAAAATATAGGGGTTATTACATTTTGATATAGCACTTCACATTTATAAAGACTTATAATATGTAACCTAGATTAGGAACATTGTAATTCAGAAAGAGAAAACAAAAAAGTATACTAATAGAAGTATTTTTGAATGGTGTATTATACATGCTGCTACTATGACAGAAACCAGTCCAGATGAGGAAAAGGAAGTCTTAAAAGATAAATGGGATTGACGGATTCTTTTCAAAAGCTTAAAGGGAGCCCCCCAAAAAATACATTAATATTCTGTTACATGAAAAGAGATGGGAATCTTATGTAATCCTAAATTAAGAAAAGTTTATGTGGAATGTGTACGTAATTTATAGTTGGAGTATTTTCACTTAACAGAGTAAAACAATAAAATTTACAAGTGATTGATGTTGAATAAAAAACTGAGTACTAATACGAAAAGGGGACAAGAATTAGATAGTTTTTATTGTCCACCTAATGTAAAATGTCTTTCATAAGAACCAAAAGTTGGTCAAAGTAGGTATGTCTCCCATCTTCTAAATGAATGTTAAATAATGATGAAAAATTTTGATTTATGTAATATTATTTTTCCAAAAATCATTTCTAAATCTTCAAAATAACTCGCTCTTCCATTTACATGCAATTGATGTCTATAAAGTAATAAGGATGACTCAATATTACTTCTACTGGGTTGTACAAGACACCATACTATTGTGGTTATTTTGCTGAGAAGGATTTCAAAACATCGTATGACCATAACAAGTGCCAGAGTAAAATTTCCACACAATAAATGCGTCTGTCCACCAATAGACTCCGTGAACTATTAATATTGAGTTACATTTATTTATTTTTATTATTAATGATTAAACAATTTCTCTATTTACTCCAAAACACAGAATGTCTTGTCAACTATCACTAAATTGTTTGATGGAAATGTATTTAACTATCTCAAGAACGACAAGCATACATTGAAATTTTTTGTAATTTAAAAGTTGACTTTTAAATTGCTACCAGAAATTCTGCTCCAGACATGCCAGTTATTCTCTAAACATACTGTATTTAAGATATTTCAATTACTATTTTAATATAACACAACAGGTAAATACATTTATAAGTAATAACTGAAAGAGAAAACTGGGACCGATTCCATATTGTTCTGTGCTCTCCACCTTGAGTAACTATGTCACCGACATGACCTTTCCTGGAAAGTTCCCTCACAAGCCTCCCCGGCCAATCTGACAAGACCCACAGCCTCCTCGGCCAATCAACTAGAGTCACAACCATCACCCCACCAACTGCCCCTAGCCCCCTATAAAACCTTTGTGCTTTTGAAACTCACCCTCTCTCTCCAGCATCTAGCGGCTGTGCCGGTGCAGATAAGACTGAGCTCGAGCAAGCTCGAATAAAGGTTCTTTGCAATAAAGGCTCTCTGTTTTTGCATCGGACTCGGCTCCCTAGCAGTCTTTGGGGATCATGAATTCTGGGCACAACAATAACTGAAGATTTATGGAGAAATGCCATTTTATATACTGGATATGACAAGGATATAGGAATGTATGATAAAGTAGTTAAAAAAGTCAATAAACCTCTTTCGAAAAAAGAACCATATGGTACTGAAAAGGAAGAAAGAAAGAACAGAGTGCTAAAAATTGAAACACAGAGATGAACTTCATTCATAGTCCTAGGCATATAGTAATAATTGCCACACCCTGCTTTCATACAGTAAAGAACTAGTGAAAGTTTTATTTATACTATTAAAGACCACACCAAGCACATACTAAAAATGTGAATTAGCACTTACCTATGTGGACAGCCTTGGCAAATCTTCTGATCAGCAAAGGTACCTTCTAGGACATAACAGCACAGCTGGATGTCCTAAAGCTTTTAAAACTTCATCTAAACTCTCCACCAAACAATCAAAAAACTCTACGGCGTCATATTGTTCACATAGATTAATAAGTTAACCGCAAAGCATAAGAAGATGGAATAAAACAGCATTTTATATCCCCATAACTTTCATATTTTGCTTTTCATTACAATAAAAATGACAATGATATAAATAGTGATTTTTTAAAATTGAGAGAGATGGGTACCCCCTATTCTAGAATGAATGGATTTGAAACTTAGGCCAACCAATACTGAAAAACAGTACCACTTGTGTGTACACAAAATGAAAATGACTGCCGCTAAAAAAATAAGGTAATACTGGATGGTATTAGTAGCATTTTATACTTTATGTTCATGCTTAATAGAACTATATTTTTAGCAAAAGACATGGCAAAACATAGAGTTTACCGTTTTATTGACTGTGTACATGTAATGTGCCTTCATAATTCTAAAACCCGCCTATTAAAAAAATTAACTTACAATTTACATACAGTAACATTCCATCTTTTTGGAGCACAGTATGTGACCTAATGTCACAGTATGTCACTTTCACCAAATGAACATAGTTGTATAATGATCACTACAAGGAAGATGCCACCATGCACCTCAGTTCATCCTGCCAAATTTCCCATACCATATCATTAGTCAGACCACTCCATATTTTTTAATTTCTTGAAACCAACTATTTTTTAAACCTTTACAGTAGCCAGTCAAAATACTGCTTTCAAAGATATTTAACTTAGTTCTTCCAGTTTTCTTGTGTGAGTGATTGCATCTCTTTTCCCACCAGATATATCTGAAAATTAACTTTACTTAGAGCTAGCTATAATATCACATAATACCTAAATTTTCTTCCAGGTTTGGAGGATTTAAATATTTAAAGTAAGAAACTTGCTTTCCTTTTGAAACCTGCATAAACCTCTTGGGGGTGCTGGTCATAAACATAAATATGATGAGAGCTATTGGATTCAAAGGCTAACATGAAGAATAGCAACCTGATTTCCCCCATCCCTACCCCCAGCAGAACTAGCCCTTCATGTTCGAAGTCATCAATGACTCCTGGAAACAACAGTGGCTTCTTGTTTAAAATGAAACTGTACCTGCTAGAAGGATGTGTCAACAAAATATTGCTTTGCTTTTCATATTAGCCATCCACACTGTAGCAATGGGACTTCCTGAAGTGAATACTGCAAGACTTTTTCTTAGAGGAAAAATTCTCATTTTAACAAAAGGCTCAAAGGCTGAAGTGATGGTCATCTTCCTTCTTTTGTACTTCAAGTGCTCATCTTACGCAGGTTTGTTTCCACTGCCATCCCGCAGTGCCTTTCTAGCAACTGTGCTTGTTTCTGCTTCCTGTGTGTGAATGACCAAGGGCTTAATTGCTGTTCCACCATTTCAAACAGTTCTCACAAGATTCTCCCCTTGCAAGGGCTGGAATGAGGCCAGATGAAGAATGATTTGCCAAATATTCCATCATTGCTAAACCACTCTGCTCTTTAAATTTACCAATCTAATTATGATGTCTCTTCAAGTTTTTCTATTGCCATTTGATGCCTGCCTGCTGATTAAGCTGGGACACTTTCAAAAGGAATTATTTTGGTAGAATAAGTTGCTTTGTTGTGATTAAAATGTGTCTTAGGTGATTCAGTCAAGGTTGTCTCCATGGGCTCAGGAAGTAACTACAGCCAAATACCCTAGTGACTGAAAATATGAATAGCAGAGAACAGCTGTTACCTTTGTCAAGGTGTAGACAGATACTATGAGCAAGCAAAGTTGCTGGCCTCCAAAACCACAGAGTCCAGTGCAGCCAATTCCAGCAATAAGGAGTCAACAAGGACATAAAGTCAAGTTAAAAAAAAGTATTCTCTTTTGTAAAATGGAAGGAGATATAACCACTATGATTTTATGTTACATTGGAAATGAAAAGTGACATGAAAAACACAGCCTAATTAAGAGAAAGGATGGAGAGCTTAGGACTTCTTTCAAAACGTTGTGTAATCTTAGGAAAGTTCCCTCACCTCTCTGAACCCCAAATTTCAAATCAATGAGCTGATACTGAGGCTTGGCTTTCTAAATTCCTTTTCAGCTTAGAAAGCCTAGGATATCCAGTCTACGTAAAGAACCAGGCTTGTCTAGGTATTATAATAGGTAAAACAGTCCAGCGTATCAGATGGAATTAAGGGAGTTTTTAATCTGTTTATCTGAAACATTGCTCCATTTGACATGTCTCAACCTCTTAATTGAGAATGTACTTAAGATTTCAGCACCTCAATTTCCTAACCTACAGAATGGACTTATTAATAACATCTACTTCACTGAGCTGTAACAATTTAGTGTATTAATACACAGAACTGTTTGAAACAAAGTTTGGCATATAGAAAGTATTCCATAAATGTTATTAATTGGTAGTACTTGTTGTAAAATAGCTGTTTGAATCACCTGATTATTTATAGATTTTTTAAACAAATAAGCTCAGTGAGAAGTTATTTTGTCCTTTCAAACCACTTGTGAATAGGTGGCAAGAACATCTACAGTGCAGTCTCGTTCGTGGGCCAAACGAGACAAAAACAAATCACAATGAAAAGAGGAAGAACTCTTATTAAGACTGACAATAGATGGTATATAGGCCATTAAGTTTAAAAACTGAAAGTTTATGTTTCAAGTACTCCAAACCCTCTTTATCATACTAAATATTTTGACCCATCACAAATATAACAAGAGATCCCCATGCTGCAAAAGAGGTCTAAAGAATTTCTGCCAATATTTGTCATTTGTTACTCTTTTTGAAGTTTAGTTGGCAAAAAACATATTGGTTTTAAGTATACAACACAGTGGCTGAAAAGTTACCCATATTATTAATTTGCACCCTGTGTACTGCAGTTACTATGTCTTGCAATTGATTTGTTTTAATTTGTTCATTAATCCATGGTTACTCAGAAGTATGCTGTTTAGCCTCCATATGCTTGCTGGCTTGTTTTTGTTGTGTAATTTATTTCTGGTTTGATATCATTGCGGGTTGTGAAGTTGTTTGATAAAATTTGAAACTTTCTGAATTTATAAAGGTTCTTTTTGTGGCCTATTGTATGGTATTTTGTCAAAAGCATTCCTTGTACACTTGACAAAAATATGTATCTTGCTACTAATGTTTGGAATATTATGTAAGTATCTGTTAAGTCCATCTGATCTACTGTGTTGTTCAGTGCCTCTATGTCCTTATTTATTTTGTTTTGTTTATCTATTGATGAGAGTGATATGTTAAAGTCTCCTAAGATGAAGTGTTATGATCTATGACCCCTTATATCTGTTAGTATTGAAAAAAATATTTAGGTGCTCCTATATTTGTTGCATATTCATTATTTATTTATTTAAATTTTTTATTAAGTCATTATTGATTTGCGCTCCCATAAAGGTTTCACATGAAGAAACAATGTGGTTACGACATTTACCCTTATTAGCAAGTCCCCACCCATACCCAATGCAGTCACTGTCCATCAGTGTAGTAACATGCCACAGATTCACTCTTTTCCTTCTCTGTGCTGCAATGTTTTCCCAGTGATCCCCCATACTATGTGTACTAAACATAAAACCCCTCAATCTCCTTCTCCCTCCCTCACCACCCACCCTTCCACACTCCTCACCCCTTAGGTAACCTATTTTTCATTTCTACAGTTTGCTTCATTGCTTTACTCCACAAATGAGGAAATTCATTTGGCACTAGTCTTTCTCTGCCTGGTTTATTTCACTGAGCATAATGTCCTCCAGCTCCATCCATGTTGTGCAAATGGCAGGATTTGTTTCTTTCCTATGGCTGAATAGTGCATAGATATTAATAATGATTATATCCTGTTGGGCTGAGCCCTTTACCATTATGTAATGTTCTTCTTTGTCTGTTACTTTCTTTGTCTTGAAATCTATTTTGTCTGATACAAGTACTGCCATTAATGCTTATTTCTCTGTCATGTATCTTTTTCCATCCCATCACTTTCTGTCTGTCTTTGGATCTGAGATGAGTCTCCGGTAGGCAGCATATAGACATCTCGTTTCTTTATCTCTTCTGCACTCTATGACTTTTTACTGCCATTTTAGTAATTGTTCTCTGGTTCTTTTCATACCTCCTGTCTGTTCCTTTTTACTCTCTTATACTTTTCTCTTGTTATTTGATGGTTTTCCTTGGTGTTGTGACTGTATTTCTCTTTTGTAATTTTTTCTGTATCTCTTATAGGCTTTAGATTTGTGATTACCAAGTGTTCAGGGTAGCTTCCTAACTGTGTAATAGTCTACATTAAGTTCATGAGTGCTCTGTATGAAACATATTCTAAAAGTACTTTTTCTTCCTCCTCCCTTTACACTTTATATACAAGATGCTGTCATCTGCATTTTTTGTGTATCCCTGGACTGATATTACATACTCTTAATTTTACAACTTTTGGGTTTTCCTTTTCTCTTTTTCATTTCAGACTTGCTTTGGTATTACTGTGTCTACTACCTTTATTATGAGTTTAGATAAAAATACTTAGGCTTAATAACACTTCCATTTATAAAAAGTCCCTTTAATGTACTCTGTAAGTCCTGTTTAATGGTGCTGAATTCTTCTAACTTTCATTTATCTAGGAAATGTTTAATCTGTCCTTCAATTCTGAATGATACCATTGCGATATAGAGGACTCTTGGGTGAAGGTTCTCTGTTTTAATAACTGGATGTATCATGCTACTGCTTTCTGGCCTGAAAAGTTTCTGCTTGGCCATCTGGTAGCTTCTGTACAGAAAATGACTCCAGCAGCAGGACAAAATAGGCAGCTTATGATATGGGGGAACACATGCATAAACAATCCAAAAAATAAGGGGTTAACTGACATCCAACATATATAAAGAACTCATAAGATTCAATGCCAAAAATATTAAATAACAGAATGAAAAAATGCACAGACCTGAATAGACATTTCTCCAACAAAAAATAAAGATGGCTAACAGGCTTATGAAAAGATTCTCTATATTGTTAATCATCTGTGAAATGCAAATCAAAACCACAATGAGAATTACATAACATGAGTCAGAATGGCCACTAACCAAAAGAAAAGAAATAACAAGTGTTGGTGAGATGCAGAGAAAAGGGAATTCTTCTACACTGTTGGTGGAAATGTTGAGTAGTGCAGAAAAGCAGTGTGGAGGTTATTGAGAAAACTAAAACAGAAATACCATTTAACCCAGGCATTACAAATACAGGAATTTACTGGAGGAAAACAAAATCCATGATATGGGGAGACATATGAGCCCCTATGTGTACTGCCACATTACTTACAGCAGCCAAGATTTGTAAGCTACCAAAGTGTGCATTAACACATGAATGCTACACACAATGGGTGACATTCAGCTATTCGAAAACAAAGAAAGCCTGAAAATGTTGGGTCATATACGAGAATATGGATGAACCCAGAGGGTTTTATGTTCTGTGAAATAGTAAGATATGCCTTACTAAGTAAGGCATAGTAAGATAACTATTGTATGATTTCACTTACTTGCTCAATCTAAAACCAAAACAAAATTAAGAGAATAGCAGTAGACCCACAGTAAAACGTGACTGTTGTTTACTTTGGGATAGGGGTTGGGGTAAGTGAGTGAGGAAGGTGAAGGAGGTAAAGGGACACAACAATTCTCAGTCATAACACAAGCTGGTCACAGGGATGGTAGTAGAGCATGGTGAATACAGCTAATGACTCTGTAACATCTTTTGAGGTTGGCAGATAATAACCACACTGGTGGAGTTAAGAATTTAATCATATGGGTAACTGGTGAACCACCGTCTTGTATACTTGAAACTAATACAATATTGTATACCAACTAGACTTCAGTAAGAAAAAGGACTATTACAGAGTGTATAACTTTTTGTAGTTAGTATTTTTACTCAACAGAAACATATTGCTGAAATACACTGAACTCTTACATGTAATACCATTATACCAGTATGATTAAACTTAGCTGTGGAAGAACATAGTTGTTTCCAGCTGGTTAATCTATTCAGAACTGTAAGAACATTTGTGTAGAAATTTTGGTGTGAACCTAAGTTTTGTTTTCTTTGGCATAAATGTTAAGAACTGTCATTGATATCCTGTATAATTAGTGAACATTCAATTTAAAAAAACTGCTCCCCAAGGTGGCTTTAGTATTTTCTACTCACACCCACAACAGGTGTCTGATTTTTTCTGCATCCTACCCAACATTTGGTATTGCTAGTTTATAAATTTAAGAAATCTGATGTGTGTGTGTTGTGATAGTCATTGTGTGCTTTAGTGCCTTTAGCTTTTAATATATAGCATTATATTTAAATTGGATGTCTTGGAGACAGCACAGAAACTATTTTTAGTCTAGTCTGGACAAACTACGTCATTCAACTGCACTACTTTACATTTTCATAGTACTGATTTAACTAAATTTCAGCATATATCATTCTTTTGTTGTTTGTAGGTGAGGAATTTTTTCTTTCCTGCCCTTTTATGGATTAAATTTATTTTAGTATTTATTTTCAAGGCATCTGTTGGCTTTTTGCATATGTACCTTTCTGTATTAATTTTAATTATGGTAGCCTTAAGAATTATTTTTAGAACTTACCATACCGAGGTTCTTTCTTCTTTTTTTTTAATGGTTGAAATCCTAAATTTTATGTTGTGTATGTTTTAATACAATAACAAATGGTTTAAAAACCTAAAAAACCTAAAGAAGTTGTGGTGCATATACACAGTGGAATATTATTCAGCCAAAAGAAGAAAACAAATCCTACTAAAAGAAACAACATCTATGGAGCTAGAGGGTATTATGCTCTGCGAAATAAGCCAGGTGGAGAAAGACATGTATCAAATGACGTCACTCATTGGTGGTGTAAAAGACCAAAGAAAAAACCGAAGGAGCAAAACAGCTGCAGTCTCACCAAACCCAGAAATGGTCTAACAGTTGCCAAAGGGAAAGGGACTGGGGAGGATGGGTGGGAAGGGAGGTAAAAGGAGGGGTAAAAGAAGTCAATCACAAGAAGTACATACTATATGATCCATTCCACGAATTTCTAAAACATTTAGAATGAATCTATGGTGACAGAAGTCAGAATATTGGTTAACCTGGCTGAGGGAGTTTGGTTTTTTAATTTTGATATCATTAACATATAATTACACAAGGAACATTATGTTTTCTAGACTCTCCCCATCACCAACACCACCGTACATACCCCATTAGAGTCACTGTCTATCAGAATAGTAAGATGTTGTAGAATCACTGCTTCTCTTCTCTGTGTGGTACAGCCCTCCCTGTGTTCCCCCACCACATTATACATGTTAATCAAAATGTCCCCTTTCATACCCCCCCTTATCCCTCCCTACCCACCCATTTTCCCCAGTACCTTTCCCTTTGGTAAATGTTAGTCCATTCTTGGGTTCGGTGCATCTGCTGCTGTTTTGCTCCTTCAGTTTTCCTTTTTTCTTTTACTCCACAGGTGAGTGAACTCATTTGGTACTTGTCTTTCTCAGCCTGGCTTGTTTCACTGAGCATAGTTCTCTCTAGCTCCATCCATGTTTTTGCAGATGGTACAGTTTGTTTTTTTTCTTTTGGCTGAGTAATATTCCATTGTGCCTATAAAGCACATATTCTTTATCCATTCATCTACTGATGGACACTTACTTGCTTCCATTTCTTGGCTATTTTGAATAGTGATGTAATAAACATAGGGGTGCATCTGTCTTTTTTCAAACTGGGTTGCTGCATTCTTAGGGTAAATTCCTAGGAATGGAATTCCTGGGTCAAATGGTATTTCTATTTTGAGCTTTTTGAGGAACCTCCATACTGCTTTCCATGAAGGTTGAGCTAAATTACATTCCCACCAGCAATGTAGGGGGCTTCCCTTTTCCCCACATCCTCGTCAACATTTGCAGTTGTTTGTCTTTTGGATGGTTTCCATCCTGACTTGTGTGAGGTTATATCTCATTGTTGTTTCAATTTGCATTTCTCTGATGACTAGCCATGTGGAGTATCTTTTCATGTGTCTGTTGACCATATGAATTTCTTCTCTGGAGAACTGTCTGTTCAGCTTCTATGACTATTTATTAATGGGATTATTTGCTTTTTGTTTGTTGAATTGTGTTATCTCTTTATACATTTTGGATGTCAACCCTTTATTGGGTCTGTCATTTATGAATATATTCTCCCATACTGTGTGATTATTTTTGTTCTTTTCTTGGTTTTCTTTGCTGTACAGAAGTTTTTCAGCTTGATATAGTCCCACTTGTTCACTTTTGCTTTTGTTTTCCTTGCCCATGGAGATATGTACATGAAGAAGTTGCTCATGTTTAAGACCAAGAGAATTTTTCGTGTATGTGTGTATATCTGAAAAGTAAGTATTTTTATTTCTTATTTTTTCATTTTGGTATCATTAACCTACAATTACATGAGGAACATTATGTTTACTAGACTCTCCTACATCACCAAGTTCCCCCTATATACCCTATTACACGCACTGACCATCACTGTAGTAAGATGTTGTAGAATAACGACTTGTCTTCTCTGTGTTTTACAGCCCTCCCTGTGACCCCCCAAAATCACACAGACTAAACATAATGTCCCCTTTCTTCCTGGTCCCCTCCTTTTACCTCCCTTCCCACCCATCCTCCCCAGTCCCTTTCCCTTTGGCAACTGTTAGACCATTTCTGGGTTTGGTGAGACTGCAGCTGTTTTGCTCCTTCGGTTTTTTCTTTGGTCTTTTACACCACCAATGAGTGACGTCATTTGATACATGTCTTTCTCCACCTGGCTTATTTCGCAGAGCATAATACCCTCTAGCTCCATAGATGTTGTTTCTTTTAGTAGGATTTGTTTTCTTCTTTTGGCTGAATAATATTCCACTGTGTATATGCACCACAACTTCTTTATGCATTCATCCACTGACTGACATTTAGGTTGCTTCCATTTCTTAACTATTGTGAATAGTGCTGTGATAAGCATATGGGCGCATCTGTCTTTTTCAAACTGGGCTGCTGCATTCTTAGGGTAAATTCCTAGAAATTTAATTTCTGGACCAAACGGTATTTCTATTTTAAGTTTTTTGAAAAACCTCCATACTCTTTTACAAAATGTTTGAACTAATTTACATTCCCACCAGCAGCGTAGAAAGGTTCCACTCTCTCCACATCCTCTCCAACATCTTTTGTTGTTTGTATTTTAAATGGTAGCTGTCCTGACTGGTGTGAGGTGATATCTCATGTGGTTTTAATTTGCATTTCTCTGATGACTAGTGACGTGGAGCATCTTTTCATGTGTCTGTCTGCCATCTGAATTTGTTCTTTGGCAAACTGTGCAGCTCTTAGGTCCATTTTTTTATTGGATTATTTGCTTTTTGTTCGTTGAAATGCATGAGATCTTCATATGTTTTGTATGTCAAGCCTTTATGGGACCTGTCATTTATAAATATATTCTCCCATATTGTAGGATGCCTTTTTGTTCTATTGGTGGTGTCCTTTGCTGTATGGATGATTTTCAGTTTGATATAGTCCCAATTATTCATTTCTGTTTTTTTCCCTTGCCCAGGGAGATATATTCATGAAGAAGTCACTCATATTTATGTCCAATTTTTCCCTGTATTTTTTTCTAAGAGTTTTATGGTTTCATGTCCTACATTCAGATCTTTGATCCATTTTGAATTTGCTTATCTATATGGTATTAGACAATGGACAATTTTCATTCCCTTATATATAGCTGTCCATTTTTGCCAACACCAGCTGTTCAGGAGGCTGTCATTTCCCCATTGTATGTCCATGACTCCTTTATCACATATTAATTGGCCATATATTTTTAGGTTAATATTGGGACTCTCTATTTCATTCCACTGGTCTGAGGGTCTGTTCTTGTGTCAGTACCAAATTATCTTGATTACTGTAGATTTGTAGTAGAGCTTGAAGTTGGGTGGCGAGATGCCCTTTTCTTTATTCTTCATTTTCAGGAATTTTTTGGCTATTCAAGGTCTTTTGTGTTTCTATATGAATTTTAAAATTATTTGTTTCAGTTCTTTGAATAATGCTATTGGTATTTTGATAGGGATTGCATTGAAGTTGTAGATAGCTGTAGGCAGGATGGTCATTTTGACAATATTAATTCTTCCTAGCCAAGAGCATGCAATGAGTTTCCATTTGTTAGTGTTCTCTTTAATTACTCTTAGGAGTGTCTTGTAGTTTCCAACATATAGGTCTTTCACTTCCTTGTTCAGTTTTTTTCCTATGTATTTTATTCTTTATGATGCACTTGTGAATGGAATTGTTTTCCTGATTTCTCTTTCTGCTCACTCATCTAATGAGGGATAGGAAAGCAATAGATTTCTGTGTGTTAATTTTGCATCCTGCCACTTAACTGAATTCCTTTATTAGTTCTTGTAGTTTTGGAGTGGAGTCTTTTGGGTTTTTATGTACAATGTCATGTTATCTGCAGAGTGATTACTGGACTTCTTCTTTACCAATCTGGATACCCAGTATTTCTTAGTTCTGTCTGATTGCCATGGCTAGCACCTCCAGTACTATGTTAAATAAGAGTGGGGAGAGTGGGCATCCCTGTCTTGTTCCCAATCTTAGAGGAAATTCATTCAGCTTCTTGCTTTTAAGTGTGATTTTGTCTGTGGGTTTGTTGTACATGGCCTTTACTATGTTGAGGTACTTGCCCTCTATACTCATTCTGTGGAGAGCCCTTATCATGAATGGATGTCGAATGCTTTTTAATGTCTATGGAGATTATCATTTGGTTTTTGCCCTTTTTTTTGATGTGGTTGATGATGTTGATGGATTTTCAAATGCTGTACCACCCTTGCATCCCTGAGATGAATGTCACTTGATCATGGTATATGATCATCTTGAAGTATTTTTAAATCGGTTTGCTAATATTTTGTTGAGTATTCATGCATCTATGTTCTTCAGGGTATTGTTCCATAATTTTATGTTTCAGTGGGGTCTTGTCCTTGCCTGGTTTTGGTAATAGAGTGATGCTGGCTTCAAAGAATGAGTTTGGAAATACTTCCTTGTCCTCTACTTTTTGGAAAACCTTAAGGAGAATGGGTAATATGTCTGATAATATTCAGTGGTGAATCCATCTGGACCACGGGTTTTGTTCTTTGGTAGTTTTTTGATTACCATGTCAATTTCATTGCTGGTAATTGGTCTGTTTAGATTTTCTGTTCATTCTTTGATTAGATTTGTATGGCTGTAGTTTTCTAGAAAAACTTCCATTTCTTCTATGTTTTCCACAGACATTATCTTTTGATATTTTAGTAACAGCAGAGCCTCACAGCCATAAATCTGCCTGTAATTTTTTGCTTTATATTGCAAATAACGAATGTATTTTAATACATACTAAGTGATTTCTTTAGTTGGTGTTATTTTTGGTTGCAATATTTATACAACTTAAATCTGAGAACAAAGTAGACTAGTATAACCAAGTAATTCATCTATCTGTAGCTTTTCCTATTTTCTTGAAATTCCAAATTTCTATTGGAAATATTTTCCCTGTCACCAGACCTCTTAGAATATTTTAGAGCAGGAGTTGTGTAGAAATTCCTAACAAATTCCTATTTCCTTTAGAATGTACTTATTTCCCTTTCAGTGTTGAAGAACATTTTCAGTGGATATATATAATGTCTGATTCTTCATCTGTTTCTTTTGTTTCTGTAACTTTAGTGTCAAATCAAGAAATCAGTCAAATTCAGTGTCACGAAGCTTTTCCCTGTAGGTTTCTTCTAAAAGTTTTATAATTTTCTCTCTCATGTTTATGGTATTTAATGCACTTTGATTCAGTGTTAATACACATGTTGTGAAGGAGCGATCTAATGGTAAAAGACTGAAAATTTTTCTCTAAGATCAGGAACATGGCAAGGATGACCTGGTTTTTTTCTTCTCTTGTATCTACACAGCACTGGAGTTTTACCTAGAATAATTTGACAAAAGAATAATAAAGGCATTCAAATTGGAAATCCTGAAGATCAAAAAAAAAAAACCTCTTCACTCAGCAACAAATTCAGCTCAGTTTTAGGCAACAAAAATCAACACATAAAAGTCACACTGTAGGGAGTGAATATTATTAATGCACACTGAATTTCAATTTTGGATGATGAAAAATTTTGTGAAGATGGGTGATGGAGAACAAAATATGAATGTGCTTAATGTCACTGAA
This sequence comes from Manis javanica, assembly GCF_040802235.1. Taxonomy (NCBI): domain Eukaryota; kingdom Metazoa; phylum Chordata; class Mammalia; order Pholidota; family Manidae; genus Manis; species Manis javanica. Next base: position 6,030,232 of record NC_133175.1, read on the forward strand.
CTGTACACCTAAAACACTTTATAAAAATGGTAAAGCTTAAGTTACGCATATTTGATAATCATACAATATTAGTGAGTTAGATTATAAACTTGAGAGAAAAATAGGTAAGAAAGATTTTATCAATATGTAAAATCTTTGTGCATTAATATAGATTAAGACATTGTAAAGACCATCTACAGAATGGGAGAAATGTTTTTAAATCACTTATCAGTTAGTACCTACTGTAATAACTGCCACCAAATCTCTCACAATATAACAATAATGATGGGGAAGGTACGTGAATAGGTATTTCCCTTAAAGACAACAACAAAAATAAGTAGCCAACACAAGATATTCAACTATGTTAATCATTAGGTAATTGCAAACTAAAGCCACTGTGAGACACCTTCACATGTATCAGGAAGGATAATATCAAAGGAAGGAAGAGGGAATGAAAAATGGAAAAAGTATTGGCTGAAAAAATGTAACCCTCATGCTTTGATGTTGGGAAAGTAAAATGATATAGAGGACGAAAAAGTAAAAGAATTCCTACATGAACCTGCAACTTCACTTCTGAGAGAAATGTTAACTTAAGTCCACACAAACTTACACATCCTGAATGCTGACATATGTGCTATTCATTATCGCTAAAACCCATCCATGTGTCCATCAATTGATGAAGGGCTCACCAAAATGTAAAGTACCCATACAATGGCTATCATTGGGACATGAAATGATGCTCTGATATATGTTAGAAAGTTGATGCACCCTTTGAACTTGTTTAGACAAAGAGGCCAGGTCCCAAAATGCCATATATTATGTGGCTATATATGAAATATTCAAAACAGGAAAATTAGATAGACATTTTGTTTCTCTCAACATGATGCCTCCATCTTTGGGGCCTTTCAATATTCTCTCTTTCACACATATACAGAGAAAACTAATTTTTCGTTTATCAAAGTTGGAAAAAGGTTAATTTGGAGAGCAACTTTTTTAATAGGCATGTGAGATTTCTCTTGGGCGATGAAATATTCTAAAACTGTACAGTAATGATAACACAAACATTTTAAATGATGTAAGCACCACTATTGTGTACTTTTAAAGAGTTACTATAGTGAATTTCATATTATATGAACTTTACCAAAAGAAAAGTCTTTTAAGAGGGTATTATGTGTGTAGATTGCAGGTAATATAAAAGTGCCAGGCAAATTGTGTCATCATATATATGGATAGAATATCTGTGAGACAAAAAGCTATATATATTCAAGTACAAACATGAAAATTCTGCAATTGCATAATTATACTTATCTATATATCCAGTTATAAGTAGACATATGTAGATACAAATACAAACATGTATTTATGGTTTTACTATCTACTTAAAATTGTACATACATGCACACATCAATAATTTAGTGAAAGGCTTTAAGATAAAATCTCACAGCATACTAATTTGGAAGATGAACGAAAATGTTGACTAGAATATGATGAAGAAAATCCTGATTCAGAGACAGGACAAAGAGGATAAAGACAGAAAGGTTTATACCAGGTGACAGAACTGGAAGCAGAAAGGCCTATATCTGGAAGGAAGCATTGTATATATGCAAATTATTCTTATAATGTACACTGATAGTTAATCTTGTGGAATATAGACACTACTGATGAAAATAGTGGTCATCGTACTCATAAATTTGTGAGGTTCAAAAGAACTTTAAGTGACAATGATTATATATATGTATATATATTAGGGGTATTGCTCTTAATACAACAGAAAGCATGACCCAGAGGTCAGATGATCTCTTTGTTTCTCCACTTCCAAACGTAATTTGCAGAAAGAGTTCTAAATTCCTATGAAGGATTTTAGCCCTTTTTTATATAGTAAGAAGAGATAGCTCTCCTAGTATAGTCTTAGGTAGTTGGTAGTTATAATTGAACATGACACATGATAGTGCTTGACAAAATTTGCAAGAGAAAGGAAATCAAGTCAAGATTTTTAGGCTTAAAAATCTAAAAACAGGCGGAGCCAGGATGGCGGCATGAGTAGAGCAGCGGAACTCTCCCCCCAAAACCACATAGAATTATGAAAATATAACAAAGACAAATCTTCCTAAAATAGAGACCAGAGGACACAGGACAAGATCCAGACCACATCCACACCTGCAAGAAGCCAGTGCCTCGTGAAGGGGGTAAGATAAAAGACCTGGCCAGGCGGGACCCAAGTGCCCCTCCCCCTGGCTCCTGGTGGGTGGAAAGAAACCGGAGTGGTTTTTTTTTTCTTTTTTGGTGATTGCTTTTTGGAAGCCTTAAAGGGACAGGGACCCCAATACCAGGGAAATAGGTCAGTAAGACTAGTGAGTGGGCGCATGAGACAGGCGCCTGAGGACAAAGAAAACCATGTATTTTTCCCTTTTTTCTGGTGAGTGCTTTTTGGAAGCCTTAAAGGGACAGGGAACCCAATAATAGGGAAACAGGGCAGCAAGACTGGTGAGCGGGTGCCTGAGACCGGCGCCTGAGGACAAAGAAAATCGTGCATTTTTTCCTTTTTTTTTTTTTTTTTGGCAAGTGCTTTTTGGAAGCCTTAAAGGGACAGGGACCCCAATACCAGGGAAATAGGGAAGCAAGACCAATGAGCGGGTGCCTGAGACAGGCGCCTGAGGAAAAAGAATATTGCACATTTTTTCCTTTTTTTTTTCTTCCTCTTTTGTTGTTGCTGTTGTTGTTTAGGGTGGGAGAGTGCTTTTAGAAGTCTTAAAGGGGCAGGACAGGACACTTAGCACACAGGCAGGGAATCTCAGGATCTCTAGGCACTGTAACCCCCTGGCCAATAGGGAGCACAGAGGCCCATTACAGAGATAAATAGCTTCCCAGCCACTACCCCTCCAACAGGGCTCCACCATTTTGGAGGAGTAGCCCCAGCCAGGTCACACCCATGGCAACAGCGGAGATGAACTCCATAGCAACCGGGCAGGTAGCAAAAGCCCTGTCTGTGCACAGCTGCCAGCATAAGCCACTAGAGGTCGCTATTCTCCCAGGACAGGAAGGCCACAAAGCAACAAGAAGGAAAGCTCTTCCAGCTGTCACTCAAAACAACTCTGCAAACTGTCTCTATCAACATGAAAAGGCAGAACTACAGGCAGACAAAGATCATAGAGACAACACCTGAGAAGGAGTCAGACCTAACCAGTCCTCCTGAAAAAGGATTCAAAACAAAAATCGTGAACATGCTGACAGAGATGCAGAGAAAAATGCAATAGCAATGGGATGAGATGCAGAGAAAAGTGCAAGAGTAATGGGATGAAGTCCGGAGGGGGGCCACAGATGTCAGGAAGGAGATCATAGAAGTGAAACAAACCCTGGAAGGATTTATAAGCAGAATGGATAAGATGCAAGAGGCCATTGAAGGAATAGAAACCAGAGAACAGGAAAGTATAGAAGCTGACACAGAGAGAGAGATAAAAGGATCTCCAGGAATGAAACAACACTAAGAGAACTATGTGACCAATCCAAAGGGAATAATATTCATATTATAGTGGTACCAGAAGAAGAAGAAAGAGGAAAAGGGATAGAAAGTCTCTTTGAAGAAATAAGTGCTGAAAACTTCCCCAAACTGGGGGAGGAAATAATCGAACAGACCATGGATATATACAGAACCCCCAAAAGAAAGGATCCAAGAAGGCCAACACTAAGACACACAATAATTAAAATGGCAAGGATCAAGGACAAGGAAAGAGTTTTAAAGGCAGCTAGAGAGAAAAAGGTGACGTATAAAGGAAAACCCATCAGGCTAAAATCAGACTTCTTGACAGAAACCCTACAGGCCAGAAGAGAATGGCATGATATATTTAATGCAATGAAACAGAAGGGCCTTGAACCAAGAATACTGTATCTAGCACTACTATCATTTAAATATGATGGTGGGATGAAACAATTCCCAGACATGCAAAAGCTGAGGGAATTTGCTTCCCACAAACCACCTCTACAGGGCATCTTACAGGGACTGCTCAAGATGGGAGCACTACTAAAAAGAGCACAGAAAAAAACATACAACACATGAAGAATGGAGGAGGAAGAATAAGAAGGGAGAGAAGAAAAGAATCTCCAGACAGTGTACATAACAGCTCAATAAGCGAGCTAAGTTAGGCAGTAAGATACCAAAAAAGCTAACCTAGAACCTTTGGTAACCACGAATCTAAAGCCTGCAATGGAAATAAGTACATATCTCTCAATAATCACCCTAAATGTAAATGGACGTAATGCAGCAATCAAAAGACACAGGGTAATAGAATGGATAAAAAAGCAAGCCCCATCTACATGCTGCTTACAAGAAACTCACCTCAAACCCAAAGACAAGCACAGAATAAAAGTCAAAGGATGAAAAAACATATTTCAGGCAAACAATAGTGAGAAGAAAGCAGGGGTTGCAGTACTAATATCAGACAAAATAGACTTCAAAACAAAGAAAGTGACAAGAGATAAAGAAGGACACGAAATAATGATAAAGGGCTCAGTCCAACAAGAGGATATAACCATTCTAAATATATATACACCCAACACAGGAGCACGAGCATTTGTGAAACAAATACTAATAGAACTAAAGAGGGAAATAGACTGCAATGCATTCATCTTAGGAGACTTCAACATACGTCTCAACCCAAATGATAGATCCACCGGACAGAAAATAAGTAAGGACACGGAAGCACTGAACAACACAGTAGAGCAGATGGACATAATAGACATCTACAGAACTCTACATCCAAAAGCAACAGGATATACATTCTTCTCAAGTGCACATAGAATATTCTCCAGAATAGATCACATACTAGCCCACAAAAAGAGCCTCAGCAAAATCCAAAATATTAAAATTCCACTAACAAATTTTTCAGACCGCAAAGGTATAAAAGTAGAAATAAATTCTACAAAGAAAACAGAAAGGATCACAAACACATGGAGGCTTAAAAACATACTCCTAAATAATCAATGGATCAACGTACAAATTAAAATAGAGATCAGGGAATATATAAAAACAATGACAACAACAACACAAAGACCCAACTTTTGTGGGACGCAGTGAAAGCAGTCTTAAGAGGAAAGTATATAACGATCCAGGCACACCTGAAGAAGGAAGAACAATCCCAAATGAATAGTCTAATATCACAACTATCGAAACTGGAAAAAGAAGAACAAATGAGGCCTAAAGTCAGCAGAAGGAGGGACATAATAAAATCAGAGAAGAAATAAACAAAATTGAGAAGAATAAAACAATAGCAAAATTCAATGAAACTAAGAGCTGGTTCTTTGAGAAAATAAACAGAATAGATAAACCTCTTCCTAGAAAAATACAACCTCCCAAGGCTGACCAACAAAGAAACACAAAAGTTAAACAAACCAATAATGAGCAAAGAAATTGAAATGGTAATCAAAAAACTACCCAAGAACAAAAGCCTGGGGCAAGAAGGATTTACCTCAGAATTTTAACAGACACACAGAGAAGACATAATACCCATTCTCCTTAAAGTATGCCCAAAAATAGAAGAGGAGGGAATACTCCCAAACTCATTCTATGAAGCCAACATCACCCTAATACCAAAACCAGGCAAAGACCCCACCAAAAAAAAAATTACAGACCAATATCCCTGATGAATGTAGAAGCGAAAATACTCAATAAAATATTAGCAAACAGAATTCAACAGTATATCAAAAGGATCATACACCATGACCAAGTGGAATTCATCCCAGGGATCCAAGGATGTTGCAACATTCGAAAATCCACCAACATCATCTACCACATTAAGAAAAAGAAAGACAAAAACCACATGATCATCTCCATAGATGCTGAAAAAGCATTTGACAAAATTCAACATCCATTCATGAGAAAAACTCTCAGCAAAATGGGAATAGAAGGCAAGTACCTCAACATGATAAAGGCCATATATGATAAACCCACATCAAGCATTATAATGAACAGCAAGAGGCTGAAACCATTTCCTCTGAGATCAGGAACAATACAGGGATGCCCACTCTCCCCACTGTTATTTAACATAGTACTGGAGGTCCTAGCCACGGCAATCAGACAAAACAAAGAAAGACAAGGACTCCAGATTGGTAAAGAATTTAAACTGTCACTATTTGCAGATGATATGATACTGTACATAAAAAACCCTAAAGACTCCACTCCAAAACTACTAGAACTGACATCGGAATACAGCAAAGTTGCAGGATACAAAATTAACACACAGAAATCTGTAGCTTTCCTATACACTAACAATTAACCAATAGAAAGAGAAACCAGGAAAACAATTCCATTCACAATTGCATCAAAAAGAATAAAATACGTTGCAATAAACCTAACCATAGAAGTGAAGGACTTATACTCTGAAAACTACAAATCACTCTTAAGAGAAATAAAAGGGGACACTAATAAATGGCAAATCATCCCATGCTCATGGCTAGGAAGAATTAATATCGTCAAAATGGCCATCCTGCCGAAAGCAATATACAAATTTGATGCAATCCCTCTCAAATTACCAGCAACATTCTTCAATGAATTGGAACAAATAATTCAAAAATTCATATGGAAACACCAAAGACCCCGAATAGCCAAAGCAATCCTGAAAAAGAAGAATAAAGTAGGGGGGATCTCACTCCCCAACTTTAAACTCTACTACAAAGCCATAGTAATGAAGACAATTTGGTACTGGCACAAGAACAGAGCCACAGACCAGTGGAACAAATTAAAGACTCCAGAAATTAACCCAAACATATATGGTCAATTAATATTTGATAAAGGAGCCATGGACATACAATGGCAAAATGACAGTCTCTTCAATAGATGGTGCTGGCAAAACTGGACAGCTACATGTAGGAGAATGAAACTGGAACTTTGTCTAACCCCATATACAATGGTAAATTCAAAATGGATCAAAGACCTGAATGTACGTCATGAAACCATTAAACTCTTGGAAAAAAACATAGGCAAAAACCTCTTAGACATAATCATGAGTGACCTCTTCTTGAACATATCTCCCCGGGCAAGGAAAACAACAGCAAAAATGAACAAGTGGGAGTATATCAAGCTGAAAAGCTTCTGTACAGGAAAAGACACCATCAATAGAACAAAAAGGAACCCTACAGTATGGGAGAATATATTTGCAAATGACAGATCCTATAAAGGCTTGACATCCAGAATATATAAAGAGCTTACACGCCTCACCAAATAAAAAATAAATAACCCAATTAAAAAATGGGCAGAGGAACTGAACATACAGTTCTCTAAAGAAGAAATGCAGATGGCCAACAGACACATGAAAAGATGCTTCACATCGCTAATTATCAGAGAAATGCCAACTAAAACTACAAGGAGGTATCACCTCACACCAGTAAGGATAGCTGCCATCCAAAAGACAAACAACAACAAATGTTGGCGAGGCTGTGGAGAAAGGGGAACCCTCCTACACTGCTGATGGGAATGTAAATTAGTTCACCCATTGTAGAAAGCAGTATGGAGGTACATCAAAATGCTCAAAATAGACTTACCATTTGACCCAGGAATTGCACTCCTAGGAATTTATCGTAAGAATGCAGCAATCAAGTATGAGAAAGACCAATATACCCCTATGTTTATCGCAGCACTATTCACAATAGCCAAGAATTGGTAGCAACCTAAACATCCATCGGTAGATGAGTGGATAAAGAAGATGTGGTACATATAGACAATGGAATACTACTCAGTCATAAGAAGTGGAAATATCCAACCATTTCCACCAACATGGATGGAGCTGCAGAGTATTTTGCTCAGTGAAATAAGCCAAGTGGAGAAAGAGAAATGCCAAATGATTTCACTCATCTGAGGAGTATAAGAACAAAGGAAAAACTGAAGGAACAAAACAGCAGCGGAATTACAGAACCCAAAAATGGATTAACAGGTACCAAAGGGAAAGGAACTGGGGAGGATGTGTGGGCAGGGGGGGATAAGGGGTGGGAAGAAGACGTGGGGTATTAAGATTAGCATGCATGGGGGAGGGAGAAAGGGGAGGGAGGGCTCTACAACACAGAGAGGACAAGTAGTGATTCTACATTTTGCTATGCTGATGGATAGTGACCATAAGGGGTGACCTGATATAGGGGAGAGCATAGTAAACATAGTATTCTTCATGTAAGTATAGATTTAAGATTAAAAAAGAAAGAGAAAGAAAAGGGGGATTACTCCTTGATAGGATAAAACAATTGGTAAATCAAAGATTAACGCATGCTTTAAATATCCTTGATGTTGATCACTTAGAGGGTGTCAGATGATCAGCTATGGAGGTACTCTTTTCTGATAATATTACTTTCTCTAAATAAAAATAAAAATAATAAATAAATAAATAATGAAATTAAAAAAAAGCAGTTCCTGTGTGCTGTCCTCCAATGAGTTCTACACAATGGTATAGAGGGCATGTCAATGTGTGGGCAAAGGGTCTGTTTGTTTCTATGCAGAAGATCAAGGCCTACCTTGGCTACCCAGAAAATGAACTAAGGTATGATATGAGGAGGAGCTTCCGGCAGCAGCACTCTCTGGAGGTCTCATGCCGGGGGATGATCATCAAAAAGTCTCCTGAGGCGAGAGATGTCTAGGCTGGCATGTGCATACAGTGAGACAACGAATTTGACCGGATCTGTACTGTTGGAACTCAATCAGGAGTTGGGAGGGGTGCAAGTTTTAGCGCTTCAAAATCTTATGACTTTAGACTATCTACGGTTAAAAGATCATATGTGTTGTGAACAGATCCCAGAAATGGGTTGCTTTAATTTGTCTGATTTCTCTCAGACTGTTCAAGTACAGTTGGACAATATCCATCATATCATAAGGGTGCCTAAATGGTTTTCTTGGCTTCACTGGAGATGGCTGGTAATTATAGATTTGCTCTGTTTATGTTACCATATTCCTGTTATGTTAATATGTGTGCTCAAGTTAGTTTGTAGTTTAAAACCTATACATACTTAAGGTACTCTACGAGAAGATATGTCAAAGAAATAATCAATCCTCCCATGTTTTCTTCCATATGCTACCTCTATAGCTTTTCTTCTTCCTTCCTAATTATAGCCTTTACATAGAATTCGTGCCTCATATCGAATTTACCGAGTAACATAATTCCTCCAGGTGGTAAAGATACCTCGAGACAAGTGCTGGGAATAGAAGCCACAGGGCATAAATCTGCAAAGAAGTAAAAAGCTAACCTTTTCAAACAATATGGTTTCTCTCTCAGTTACCAACTTTACATTTCCCTGTATGGCCCTAGAGGATGACTGGTTAGCTAGAGACGGGTAAGATTCCTCAAGGGAGGAACAACCTAAGACAGGCACAGTCACAGGGGGGCATCAGGTGAGAAATTGGGGAACAACAGTGGTGAATCTTAGAACCTCACCCCCCGTCCTCCCCCCGTGTTGAGAGAAAGCTTCTGCATCCATGGATGTTTTATTGCCCTTGTTTACCTCGGATTAGCACATAGTCTACAGGCACACACCTGATCATCTACAATTGCTCTCTTACGACACTAAACTATGTTTTCTACCTTTATCTTGCATCTACCTACCACTTCAGCAATTTATTAAATATAAAAATAATAATAATCATAAATGGAGAAATGTGGGATCCACATATAAATCAAGTATAAAAATCAAAAGAATATTCATATTTGACCTGATTGTTTATAGTTCATAATGCATGATCAGAACTGAAAGTTTCTGTGATGAATGCCCTTGTACTGTTCACCATGTAAGAACATATTCACTATGTAAGAATTTGTTCACTGTGTAAGAACATGTTCGTTATGCTTCAGAATATTGGAGACTGACTAGAACTAGGCTTGAGATGGATTAATGATTGTGCATTGAGCATTGACCCCCTTATACAGAATTTTATTGTTGTTAACAACCATTTGATCAATAAATATGAGAGATGCCCTCTCAAAAAAAGAAAAAGTCAAATGAATTTTCATATTTGACCTGATTGTTTATAGTTCATTATGAGTGATCAAAACCAAAGGATTTTGTGATGACTGCCCCACCATGTAAGAACTTATTCACTATGTAAGAATTTGTTCACCATGTTAAGAACTTGTTCGTTATGCTTCAGAAGACTGGAAACTGACGATAGTTAGGCTGGGGGTGGATTAATGATTGTGCATTGAGCATTGACTCCCCTATACAGCATTTTATTATTGATAACAACAGTTTGATCAATAAATATGAGAGATGCCCTATAAAAAAATCTAAAAACAGAATAAACTTTATTGGTCATTTTAGGAGGATGATAGAACACTGTAATATTACTTAATAAATTTACAAAATTAGAGGAAAAAATGCATCTTACAGATTTACATTGTAAGGCTAAGTGATGACAGCAAGCTTCTCTTATAGATTCAATCCAATACACGAATGATAATCAATGTCAATTTCTGACCATAATGAGAAAATTAATGGGGACCTAATTATAACTAAATTACTGTTATACCACTGAAAGACATTTTGTTTTTCTCCAAGAAAGTAAAATCACCACCGATTAAGTACACTTGCCCATTGAAAATGGGAAATAAAATGATACTTCAATGTGGTCAAGCATCTTGATATTGGCTGTCTATGACACTACAGCTTTTGAACCAAATAAAGCCCATGATCAGCCAAGATCTAAAATAGTATTATATATACATTAAAATGATTGAAAATAAGTACTATTTCATGACAAATGAAAATCGTATGAATTCAAATTCCAAAGTCCATGAACAAAGATTTATTGAAATACAGCATACATAATTTATTTACAGATTGTCTATAGCTGCTTTCTTGTTACTAGAGCAGAGTTAAATTTGTGACTGAATGTTTGATCTGCAAAGCTAATAGATACAGGAACAGAGCAAAGAAGGAAATAACACAGAACACCAGCGCATTACAATTAGGAAAATCCAAACTCTGGGAAAGTTTCCAGGGCAAACTACCTGATTTCTTTATTGATTGCAAAGAAGACCCAAACCAGCAGAATGAACCAAAAACAAGCAAAGAAAAAAGTCCACATTCAAATCCCAACTAACCAAGATGCAGCACCACCACAAGAATTCAGAAAGAAATTTGTATATTGAAAAAGACTTTGGGATTCGAGGGGAAGATGGAAGTGTGACTAGTTCAGTGGAAATCTCCTCCCCAAAACATATACATGTTTGAAAACACAACAAATAAAACAGTGCCTAACAGAGAGACCAGGGGATACATTACAACAGCCAGGCTACATCTATGTTTCCAAGAACTCAACACCTCGTGAAGAGGGTAAGATATAAGCTGTGGACTGGTGGACCCAGGCACAGCCCCCACCGAAGCCCACCATCAGGGGTAAAGGAGTCACAGCAGGGACAGAGTGGAAGCACAGGACTCTTAAATAATCAGCCCTAGTAATCCACTCTGGGAGCAGATACACACATTGAATGGTGTGCTGGATATTAGGGAAATGTAAAAGTAAAATCTGTAAGCTGGTCCCTGCAGCCGGCACTCCACGGACAAAAGAAAAGTGAGTGCTTTTGAAAGGGACAGGGGCTTCATAGCTGGATGGAATCATCCTCACACCCTCAGCCCAGCAGCTGGGAATACCGGGGAACTTCAGGCACCCTTACCTGCTGGGTGGCAATGCAGCTCTGAAGTCCCTCATGGTGACAAACAGCCTGCTGTTCACTCTCCCTCCTGTGCAGGCCCAGCAGAGCAGTCTGGGGATGGCTGCACACATGGCAAATGCCCAGAACCTCCTCCTAGCACGCAGCCATCCAGGACAGACAGAGGGCTGCTGCCAGCACTCAACTGAGCAGTGCAGGTAGAGTACCATAGGGGTGCCATTTTCACAGAAGAGCATACCAGGCATGCCTGCATTTCCCTGCAGGGCTCTGGGCTGCCCTGCCCACTATGAATCAGAGGATTAGCCCATAGGCTGCTCCCAGTGTGTGGGTAACCAGGACAGTTAGCGTAGAAGGGCAAGATGACCAGAAAGCAGGAAGGGCCTTGGTTCTCTAAGCTAACACGTGTGGCTCCTGCCTGCAACCACTTCTATCAGCATGAAATGTCAGAAGAACCTTGTCCAATAAAAAATCATGCAGACAACCCCAAAGAGAGGGCCTGCTGAGAAAGATATAACCAATCTTCCTGAAAAATAATTCAAAATAGAAGTCATGACCATGCTCATGGAACTGCAGTGATATATGCAAGAGCTAAGGGATAAAATCCAGGGGGAGATAATGCAAATGAAACAATTGATAGAGGGGCTCAAGAGGAGACTGGATAAGGTGCAAGAGACTGTTAATGGAATAGAAGTCAGAGAAGAGGAATAGAGAGAAAGTGAGGCAGAGAGATAAAAGGCTCTCCAGAAATGAAAGAATATTAAGAGAACAGTGTGACGAATCCAAATGGATCAGTATTCACATTATAGGGGTAAAAGAAGAAGAAGAGATAAAAAGGGATAGAAGTTGTCTTTGAAGAAATAATTGCTGAAAACTACCCCAAACTGGGGAACGAAATAGTCTCTCTGACCATGAAAGCCCACAGAACTCCCAAAACAAGGAACCCAAGGGAGATAACACCAAGACACATGATAATTATAATAGCAAACATCAAGGAAAAGGACAGAGTATTAAAGGCACCCAGAGAGAGAAAAATGGTCACCCAACAAAGGAAAACCCATCAGGCTATCATAAGAGTTCTCAACAGAAAATTTACATGCCAGAAGAGAATGACATGATATAGGTAATGCAATGAAACATAAGGGCCTTGAACCAAGATTACTGTATTCAGCACTATTATCATTTAAATGTAAAGGAAGGTCACACCAGTAAGGATAGCAGCAACAAATGATGGTGAGTTTGTGGAGAAAGGGGAACCCTCCTACACTGCTGGTGGGAATGCGAATTCGTTCAGCCATTGTGGAAAGCATTTTTAGGGTAAATTCCTAGTAGTGGAATTCCTGGGTCAAGTGACATTTCTATTTTGAGCCTTTTAAAGAACCTCCATAATGCTTTCCACAATGGTTGAATTAATTTACATTCCCACAAGCAGTGTAGGAGGGTTCCCCTTTCTCCGCAAACTCACCATCATTTGTTGTTGTTTGTCTTTTGGATTGTGGTGGTTCTTACTGGTATAAGGTGATATCTCATTGTGGTTTTAATTTGCTTTTGTCTGATGACAAGCGATGTGGGGCGTTTTTTCATGTGTCTGTTGGCCATCTGAGTTTCCTCTTTGGAAAACTGCCTGTTCAGCTCCTCTGCCCATTTTAAATGGAATATTTGCTCCTTGGTTGCTGAGGTGTGTGAACTGCTTATATACTGTCTATCCTCATACACAACATTAAATAAATTAAAATGCAACCCTTTAGTAGCTAGCTAACACTTTATGTAGAGACCAACTAGCGAAAGTGATTTCCAACCCTGTCTGAAGATCAGAATTCTGAGTTTAAAAAACAAATAACGTCCCATCCTGAAACAAACTAAACCTCAAGTTACTTAGGGCTGAGTTTGGGTGCAGTATGCTTTCAAAGCTGTAAATGTAAAAAATATTTAGATGCCAGGGCCTATTCCTATAATCTGAGAAAATGTGATTGGCATAATATCTGTCAACTTAATTTTTTAAGCTCCCAAGGCATGTTTGAGAACCATGATCTAAAGCTCATACTTCATAAAAAGTGTTATATTATACCAGATTATCCTCAGAGTTTCTGAAACTGGAATACGGGTGTAGTTTACTTGGGAGTTTCTGGATTTTAAGTTTTAGGTTGTTGGCCAGGGATGCAGTCATGTAAACCCTTCACTGAGATGGAGGAGCCACTTCTTGGAGGTTCACTTACATGTATGTCATGTTGATGCTCACCATTTGTTGACAGAAGATCTCGATTGCAACCCACATGGAGCTGTCCTTAGATTTGCCTAAGTGTTCTCAAAACATAATAACTTCCTAGAAAGAGAAATCCTTGGAAGTTACACCTTGCTACTTTTGCCGTATTCTAATTTTTAGAAAAATGATTTCATGCGTAAACCTGACTGAGCCACAGTGTACTCAGATATTTAGTCAAGTATCTGGTATTTCTAGGTAAGATCAACAATTGAATGGTAAAATGAGTAAAGGAAAAATTTCTGCCTAGGATAGATAACCTTTTCCAATCAACTGAAGACCTGAATAGAGCACAAAGGATAATATGCAATTCCTCCTACCTGTTTGAGCTAGGACACTAGTCCTTTTGGCTTATGGAATCAAAGTGGAAATCACATCTTCCTGGGTCTCAAGATCATGGCTGCTGGCTTTCATACTGGGAATTGAACCACTGGGTCACCACCTTACTGTATGCAGATAATAGAGCATGTCAAAGTCCGTAATTTTGAGTAAAGTAATTCCTTATAGTATTCTCTTTGCATAAATGCAGATATACATTCACACATATTGTTCCTGATTCTCTGGAGAACTCTAAATAACAGGAAATCATAAGTCCAGCCTACATTAAAGGTAAGAATTGCAACTTTTAAAAATTACCTTACACATCATGCTAACAGGTAAGTATTATATCCCCGTAATTTTAAAAAATTGCAACAGCAATCAGACGACATACTTTTTAATCAGAATAAAAAGCATCCAGATTGGTATGGAAGAGGTTTAACTGTTGCTGTTGGCAGATGATGTGATATTGTACATAAAAAACCTAAAGAATGCACTCCAAAATTACTAAATTTAATACCTGAATTCAAAGTTGAAGGGTACAAAATTAATACACAGAAATTTTTTGCATTCCTATACACTAGCCATTAACAAGCATAAAGAGAAATCAGGAAAACAATTCCATTCACAACTGTATCAAAAAGAATAAAATACCAAGGAATAAACCTATCAATGAAAGAGAAGACATTGTGGGTAAAATTGTAATATTTCTGAATGTCTCGCCTGGCTTTGGTGCATTCGACTACCCTCAGGGCTGGAGAAAAATTCATCTCCCTCTAAGTGGGTAATTACCTGGGCAACCATGAGTGTATGAACCTGAGAAGTTAGGGGAAAGGGTTTGCTTGGTTGCTTCATCCAGAGCAAGGGAAAGAGATGGTGCTGGACTGTAGTTTGTAAGCAATAAACACTTTTTTAAACTTTTTTTATCCCTTTGATCTCGGTATTTAGACATATTTTGCCCTGGGATTTCCTCCCTGTGGACTTACAGACATTCACAATGAAAACTACAAAACACCCCTAAGAGAAATGAAAGAAGATATCAAAAAATGAAAACACATACTGTGTTCATGGATAGAATTAAAATTGTCAAAATGGCCATCCTGCCTATAACAATCTACAGATTAAATGCAAACCCTACCAAAATAGGAACAGCATTCCACAATGAGCTAGAGCAAATAGTTCTAAAATTCATATGGAACACAAAAGAACCCGAATACCCAAAGCAATCCTGAGAAGGAAGAATAAAGCTGGGGGAATTATGCTCCCCGACTTCCAGCTCTATTACAAAGCCATGTTAATCAATAGAATTTGGTACTGGCATAGGAACAGACACATTGACCAATGGAACAGGCTAGGCAGTCCAGATATAAAACCAAGCAAAAATGGTCAGTTAATATACAATAAAGGAATCATGGATATACAGTGAGAAAATGGCTGCCTCTTCAACAGCTGGTGTTGACAAAAGTAGGCAGCTACATGAAAGAGAATGAAACTGGATTATTGTCTAACCCCATACACAAAACAAAACTCTAAATGAATCTAAGACTTGAATGTAAGACATGAAACCATAAAACTCTGTAGAAGAAAACATATGCAAAAATCCCTTAAATATTAACAATTTTTTCCTGAAAGCATCTCCTCAGGCAAGGGAAACAAAAGCAAAAATGAACAATTGGGACTACATGAAGTTAAAAAGCTTCTGTACTGCAAAGGACACCATCCGTAGAACAAAAAGTTGTCCAACTATATTGGAGAATATATTTGTAAAAGATATCTGACAAGGTGTTAATATGCAAAATATTGAAGAACTCACACACTTCAGCACCCAAAAAAGCAAATAAATGTATTAAAAATTAGGCATAGGACATGAACAGACACTTCTCCAAAAAAGACATTAAGATGGCCAACAGGCACATGAAAAGGGGCTCCACATCACTACTTATCAGGGAAATGCAAATTAAAACCGCAATGAGATATCACCTCACACCATTAGGATGGCCCACACAGAACAGATTAGGTATGGTAGGAGGAGGGTCTATGGTTAATAAATTTAGGATTGACTGGACTAAACAAAGTCTGATGGATTTCTTTGTTAAAGAGCTTTGCAGAACCTTTAATATGTTCATTGAGCCTTCAAAGATCATCACAATGTGCCTAACTTATGTGGCCAAGGAACGATTGCTTTAATGAGCATCTTTCACTTTTGGAAATGTCCCACTAGATGAACAATCACTTCTATAACTATTGTTATGATTAAAAGGCAAGTCAAACTACTACTCTTTGTCAAAAGGTCATCTTTAAAGACATAATAACAAGGATCTGCATCTTCCCATCTTTCCTCTCTTAATTTGGCTTTGTAGTTCCATTCCAAGTAATAGATTATTAGTGATCATAAAAGATTGCATGTAGGGCATTTTCCACTTTACAATGAACTTCCCCCTTCCTCTATCTGCTTTCTACACATTCTACACATTAAAGAACTAGAAAGATCTATATTCTCATCTCCATATTAAAAGGATGCAAAAACGAATCCCATAGAAACTGAGCTTCAAAGTCACACTCAGTCAATGACTGGGCTGTTCCTGGAGCACAGGTTTTCCAACTCTGGGTTATATCCATAGCAAAGCCTGTCCCTCTTCTTTCCCCACTGGTCCATCCATCCCTATCAGGTGCTGCTTTTAGCTCACTGTGTCTGCAGGTGGGTGGCAATGCTGCGGAGTCCTTTATGGCTCAATTTGGGCCTTTTCTTTCATCTGCTAATTAAATCATGCACTTTTCTTATGGGAGAGCAGAAACTTCAAAATAGGAACAAGAAATGCTGATGAGGATGTCGAGAAAGGGAACACTCCTACAGTGCTGGTAGGAAGGTAAACTAGTTCAACCATTGTAGAAAGCAATATGGACGTTCCTCAAAAATCATAAAACAGAAATACCACCTGACCCAGGAATTCCACTCCTAGAAATTTACTCTAGGAATATAGGATCTCAGATTGAAAAAGGTATATGCACCCCTATGTTTATTGTAGCACTATTTACAATAGTCAAGACATGCAAGCAACCTAAGTGTCCATCAGTAGATGAATGGATAAATAAGAGGTGGTACATATACACAATGGAATGTTATTCAGGTGTAAGAAACAAACAAATCCTATTTTTGCAACAACATGGATGGAGCTAGAGTGTATAATGCTCAGTGAAATAAGTCAGGCAGAGAAAGGCAAGTGCCAAATGATTTCCCTCATTTGTGTAGTATAGAAATGAAGCAAAACTGAAGGAACAAAATAGCAGGATACTTGTAGAATCCAAGAAGGAACTTGTAGTTTAAAAAGGGTAGGGGTGTGGGAGTGTGGGTGGGGAAGGAGAGAGAAACGGACTGTGTTGTATCATGATTGGTGAACATGGTGTCTGTGTGGAGTCACAGGGAAGACAGTGTAGCTCAGAGAAGACAAATTTGGACTCTGTGGCATCTTACTACACTGATGGACAGTGACTGCAATTGGATATGGGGGTCGACTCAATAAGAGTGAATGTAATAACCACGTTTTTCATGTGAAAGCTTCATAAGAATGTATATCAATCATACAAAAAAATAATAATAATAATAAATAAATGAAATTAAAACAAGAAATTTACTGCTCTGTCCCCTGCCAGGAGAGCAGCTCCTTGGTTTGAGAACACATCAATTAAAACTACCTGCCCAGCCTGGCAAGGTGTGCTAAGTTATTCTCTGTTTACTAAAGAGTACATTTAGAATCTTACTTCTTATCTTCCTGAATGTTAAAATGCAATCTTATCTTTAAGAAGGAATCCTTCCTGCGTTTCACTATGGTGTTTGCAGCTGGGCCTGCATGCTAAATTTGTTGCCAAGGTTTCAAATTACTTGATTAGGGCTAAAGGAGAATAAACACCATATAGATAGGTTAAAAAGACCTGGGCCTGCATGTTTAACAGAATCAAGACATGGACTATGCTTGACATACTTTCCTTTATCTTGGTAACATTCAAACACTGCAGGCCAAGTTACTCCTGGCTTGTTGAGCTTTAAGTGAGCAACTCATTAACTCTGGGTCTTTTTTAGTGGGCTTTCCTGATCTTTTTCCTTCTTCCATCCCACTCATATCTATTTTCCTAACACTTATAAGCAATCATCCACTTCGGCTCACCCATGTCTCTGGGGACTCAAGTGCAAAAACAGACTCCACCAAACCTCCCATTCCAGGTATATAACCTTGCTTGCCCCACCTTGTAATCAGCTATTGATTTGGAAATGGCCTACTTTTCTCCACCCTTGGAAACACTACTGATATGGAGATGTACAAAGTACAGTCAAGAGATTATGGAAATACTGTAATTTTACCCACATTTATGTCTGTTGTTATGGCTAATTTTCACATACATACATAAGAGCTGTCAGAAACGTAGCTTTGAGACAGAACGATGGGTGTTGGCAGAGTAGGGTGAGGACCTCCAGGAAGAGCAGGGTGGAATATTTACAGTCAGAGCCATGTACCAATGGGCAAAGAAGTTCCTACTGAAAGTTGGTGCTAAGCACTTTGCAAAGTCAAGGTCATACTTATTCTCTAGGGTAAAGATATACACATCTTCTGTGAGATCAGTTAAAGGTCAAATGGCCAGGAGCAACTTGGCCTGGAATGCTTAAGTGTTCTGCAAGGGTATCAGCATAACCCATGACTCTGCTGTCAGCCCTAGCAATCAGATTATGACCCAGCCCACCTTTAGGACAGAGCAGGTGATGCAAGTCCACACACCTAAGTTTTTTTCATGTTCCCCAAAATTCCTCAGCTGCCTATAAAACCCCCTAGACAATGCACCACTATGGACTCTCTTGTCCCCTCCTGGTGTGAGCTGAGAGCTCTGTCCTTTCACTTTATCTCTCAATAAAAGCCTGTACCTTGCTCTACTTCCTTGAG
Organism: Manis javanica; assembly: GCF_040802235.1. Lineage (NCBI taxonomy): Eukaryota > Metazoa > Chordata > Mammalia > Pholidota > Manidae > Manis > Manis javanica. The sequence goes on from NC_133175.1 coordinate 6,049,353, forward strand.
TGTTGGTGAAGTCCATTCTTTGGCTTCGTGAACAAAAACCCTTGCATCATGTTCTAAGTCTCAGACTCACATTTTGTGGTACTCTAAATGAAAAGGAAATGATGAGAATACAACTCACTAGTGTGCTATAACATGAACTCACAAATCTCAGGGTTAGAAAAGGTCCTTAAGATAAGCAAGATTAGTTTCTCAGGAAAGCATTTTTAAAATTTGTGTAATTTGGTTTTCAGGATGACTGACAAGTGCCTCTCTCTAAGGTTAGCAAGGGGTAAGGCATGTTCTATGTCCTGAAATGCAGTGAACAGCTTTACAATCTTTCACATGGGTGAAATGCAAAAACTCTTCCTGTCAAAACTCTGCTTTTCATATAAATATAAAGTATTTTGACTAGTCTTAACATGTTTGGATATTTTTAGGAATAGGAATGCCATGTAATTGTAAATAGATATTTCTACCATTTTGGAAAACATTAGCTCTCTTTATATAAGCAATTACAAACACATTGTATTTGTATTTGTGGATATTTGCATATTAAATATTTTTATCTATTTTCCTTTCATTTTTTGTTGTTAGATCATTTTTGGGAGGAAATGCATTAGTGAATTTAGTTTATATTATACCTCTTAATGCATATTTGTGCATTAAATTCACAATAGTAAGTGTCCTAGCTTTTACTTGCTGTATAAACGGTTATGTAAGCTAGCTTGCCAGCTAAAAGTTGACAAAGCAGTAAAGGAACTTGATCCAGTCACATTTGAGTGGTTTAAAACTGAAAAAGCAGAAACGTCTTTAATGTGATAAATTTTTTGAGAATGTAATATGAATCCCAGGAGCAGGATACCCATGGAGGATGGTGCAAAACCTTGCATATTTAATAGTTTCCCTAAGACGAATGTTAGTGCATTTCTTACACAGATGCTGCTGCTCAGTTGAATGTTTTATTTCATTTGAGGGGCCTATTGTGGTAAATCTGGAATAAGGAACCGAAGAGAGAAGTGATTCTTCTGACAACAGTAGTTCATTTCCTTCCATTCCAAGCCTAGGTGGACAAGTAGAGTTCTTTCAGCAGGCGTATTATGCCCATCCAAACAGCACCAAGTATCTTGGGCCCCAAGAGTATGATCCACAACCTCCAGGGCCCAGTGGCTTTGGACAGCAGTGCAGCAGTACAAGCTACAGGGCCTACACTGGAGAAAAACGAAATGCCTCCTGCCAAGACGAAGGAGCAGAGGAGGTGGGATGGCGCTTTACCTAATCGTCATTCACCTTAAAGTAGTTCCATTGTTCCCTCACCAAGTAACGGGTGGTACCCAGAGCATGGGTTACATCTCAGCCGCTGGGGAAGCCGAGAGGCCTTGGGTTCCTGCCCAAGACCCCAGCAGCCTAAACCATTCAGACGGGCAGCTTCCCACAGCCAGCTGGAATATCCCCTCCGATGTCCTCCACCTGAACATCCTCTGCAGACTCTAGCCACAACGTCTTTTCTCCCCCCCCCCCCCCCCCCCCACCAAGTATTCTACTCAAGCCACTGTTGACTTCTGCACAAACTGGCCACGCACCCGACACCTGAGGTCACATGAACCAAACGCTATTTGGGTGTTTTTTTTTTGTAATTTTTTTTATTAAGGTATTACTGATAGACACTCTTACTTAGGTTTCACATTCACCTGAAAAGCAACTTGGTTACTACATTTACTCATATTATCAAGTCCCCACCCATACCCCAGTGCAGTCACTGGGCAGCAGCGCAGCAAGACGCCACGGATCCACTGTGGGCCGCCTTCTCTGTCCTACTCTGTTCTCCCGGTGATCCCCCACACCACGCGTACTACGGGTGTTTTAATAGTCTGGCGTAGGGAAAACTTCCCAAAGGCAGGCGAGGCCTAGCAAACATTCTGTGTAAGTTCTGACCAGGGGAACTGAGAAAGAAAAGAACGCCAGCTCAGCGAAGAAGGAAACCTACGAAAACACGGAGGAGGAGAGGATTCACAGGGAATTTGGCACTACGTTTAAGCTCTCGCGATAGTCGAGGAATGACGGGTTATTCTCAGCTCCCAAGAATTCCAAGACGCAGCCGAAGGACGGAAGTAATGAAGCTCTCGCGAGTACTGAGAGCTTTTGGGAACGCGATTAACCGGAAGATCCCGCGATGTTATAAGCAGAACTAACGCGATTTAATCATCTATATGTAAAGAGGGTGGTGCCAGGAGAACGTAAGAGGAATACACAGAACGGACAACGCTGGACGGAAGGTGCAAAGCTGCGGTTTCTCGGTTCCCGTCTGGCATGAGTGAGCTCGAGCTGGACCAGCAGGTAAGCCGAAATGTGCCTTCTGGGCTGTGCGTGCTCACCGTTCCCTGCTTAAGGTAGCCTATGGCGTAATGGAAACTAGACGACTTAAAGTCTCCTTCCCCTGGGTCTCTGTGCCTTGCGGTGAGTGGGCGTCTAGGCCGACGAAAAAACCCTATTAAGCTTGTGCAGAGGCAGCAGTATTGCCGACTTTCACTGTTGCTTGGGACAGGCTCCACTCAGGCATCTTACCTGGCTGCCCACAGTGGCGGCTTTTGTGTGTGTGCGCGTGTGCTGCGATAACTAATTAGTAGATGGATGGAAGTACGCCAAGGGGTACGAGGGGCCTGGTTGTCATTGGTCGGCCTTGATTAAAGCTTGGCAGTGTCGTTGGTGTGCGGATGAGAGTAGTTGGCGGCCGCGGAATGGGAGAGCGTCGGGAAGGAGTGGGGCCGTCTCGTAGCGGTAATGGCGGCGGCCCCTTTGTTTAGGCTGTTTGGCTGTGCCTCCCTGTGGTCGGGTTACCAGGCTCAGGCCCACCCGATCTGGGTGGGTGGGAGCGGGGCCACCGAATGACTGACTACAAAATAAAGTATGCATCGGTTATTTAGTTTTGTCTTGCGGGCCTTCAGCCTCCTTGTAATACCCGGGTGCTGCCGAAGACGAGGCCGCGTTTCTGTAGTGGAAAGTTCTGTAATGCAGGAGAGCCGGAAGAGTCACTAGACGAGGGACAAACGGCCTCTGTGTGCCTCCCTTAACCGGTGACTGGAGATAAGGGAAGCTGGACGCAGGCTGGAAGACTCTTGGGAGGTTAGGAATCTAGTGCTGCCCTACTCCCTCTCCTAAATCAGTAAAGTCGCGGGATGAGTGTTTAGCCATGGGCCGTGTGTATTTGCGCAGTGGTACACTGTGGTGTTCGTCTCCTTCTGTTAATCGTTCAACTTTGGGGTTAACGAGACGAGAAATACTTGGACAGTGCATCAGCTCAGTAGATAAGGTTTTTGTTACTGACTTTATTGTGCCTAAGGAGAAACCTTGAAATAGGCAAAACTAAGGATTTCCCTAATTAAGTAGAATACATTTTTTGCCGAAATACTGGGAATGGGGGAAAGGATATGTAGTCTGAGTAGCCAGGAGAGCTCTGTTTCATTTTTCTGTATTTTCTGCAGAGAAAGAATAAATGAGTCAGTGTGCACTTTCAAGGCACACCTTGTCTTCCACGTTTAGTAGAAGGAATTTATAGAGCATAACTTTTTGCACAAACTGACAAACTCCTACTAAATTGTGAAAGAATCTTAATGACACTAATTGTTCCTAACTTTTAGTTACATGTATATTTAAGGGAGTTGATAGATTTCACCGCTTGCTTTTATGAGGATGTTTTCCTGCTAACGATGCGTTATGATAAAAGCCTGCAATTTTATGAGATTTGACATGTTTAAAAGAGCACAAAAGTTGAACATAAATGTAGAGCAAAGGCATTCACACTTGTAAAATTTTCTGTGCAAATGGAATCTGTTTAACTCTCGAAAAACTACACCCCATGGCTCATTAGAATTAAGTAGTAAACAAATTCGTCGAGGAAAAGTGATCATTCAGATTTAATGAATAAATGATTCAGATTTAATGTCTTAATGTTGACCCTTGGTGTAATTTGGTAACGTTATCTTGAACTATTACTACAGTGTTTATAAACGTTATTGTCTTAGTAACATTTGGTGACATTGCTCTTTGCACTTCGTGGGTTTTCTTTTTTGTGCGTGTGTTTGTATATTACTGTTCTGCTTCTAAAAGGAACTTACTTAAGCTTCTTTGGTTAGTTACAGTGCAATAGAGTGGAATAACCATTTTCTATGGTGTTGAAATCTCAGCAGTGTATTGGCAGGTAGGAATTGAGATTAAAGACAGCCATTTTGGGGGGGCATCTCATATTTATTGATCAAATGATTGTTAACAACAGTAAAATTCTCTATAGAGGACTCAATGCACAATCATTAATCAACCCCAAGCCTAACTGTCAAAAGTCTCCAATCTTCTGAAGCATAACGAACAACTTCTTACATGTTGAACAAGTTCTTACATAGTGAATAAGTTCTTACATGGTGAACAGTACAAGGGCAGTCATCACGGAAACTTTCAGTTTTGATCACACATTATGAATTATAAATGATCAGGTCAAATATTAATATTCATTTGATTTTTATACTCCATTTATATGTGAATCCCAAATTTCTACCTTATTATTATTATTTTTCTTTTAATTAAATGCTGAAGTGGTAGGTAGACCCAAGATAAATGTAGAAAACAGTTTAGTGCTGTAAGAGCAAATTTAGATGATCAGGTGTGTGCCTGTAGACTAAGTGTTAATCGAAGCTATACAAGGGCAATAAAACAACCACAGATGCAGAAGTTTCTCCCAAAACAGGGGGTGAGGTTCTAAGCCTCACCTCTGTTGATCCCCAATTCCTCACCTTATGGCCCCCCTGTGACTGTGCCTGTCTTAGGTTGTTCCTCCCTTGAGGAATCTTACCCGTCTCTGGCTAACCAGTCATCTTCCGGGGCCACACAGGCAAATGTAAAGTTGGTAAGTCAGAGAGAGGCAATATTGTTTGAAAAGGGTAGCTTTTTACTTCTTTGCAGATTTATGCCCTGTGCCTTTTATGTCCAGTATTTGTGTTGAGATATCTTTACCACTTGGAAGAATTATGATACTCGGTAAATTCGATATGAGCCACCAATTCTATTTAAGGGTTGTAATTATGAAGGAAGAAGAAAAGCTATAGGAGTAGCAGATGGAAGAAAACATGGGAAGGTTGATTATTTCTTTGACATATCTTCTTGTAGAGTAACTTAAGCATGTATAGGTTTTAAACTATAAATTAAGTTGCGTACACACATTATCATAATAGAAATACAGTTACATAACCAAAGCAGACCTATAATTGCCAGCCATCTCCAGTGAAACCAAGAAAACCAGTTAGGCACCCTAGGCATTTGTGAAAACTTATCTATGATATGATGGGTATTGTCCAACTGAACTTGAACAGTCTGAGAGAAATCAGGCAAATTAAAACACATTCCTGGGGACTGTTCACATCCCATATGTTCTTTTAATAGTAGATAGTCTGTAGTTGTAAGATTTAGGAGCACTACAACTTGCACTTCTCCTAATTCTTGGTTGAGTTCCAACAGTATAGATCCAGTCAAATTTGTTGTTTTACTGTATGCACAGGCCAGCTTAGATATCTACTTCTTCATTCCAATGGCAAGTCCAGGAACTGATGGGATGAATGCAGCTACAACTGCAGCATCGCCTGGAATTTGTTGAGGTTTTTTTGATGATCATCTTCTCGTATGACTCTTCCAGAGAGTGCTGATGTTGGAAGTTCTTCTTCATATCCTACCTTAGTTAATTTTCTGGGTAGCCAAATTAGGCTTTGATCCTCTGTATAAACACAAACAGACCCTTTGCCCACGCTTTGATATGCCCTTTATACCATTGTGTAGAACTCATTGTAAGTCACCACAAAGGAACTGCTTTTTTTTAAGAGAAAGGAATATTATTAGAAAAATGTACCTCCATAGCCGATCATCTCACACCCTTTAAGTGATCAAAATTAAGGATATTTAAAGCATGCATTAATCGTTGATTTACAGCTAGTTTTATCCTATAAGGGAGTAATCCCATTTTCTTTCTTTTTTTGTTATCATTAATCTATACTTACATGAAGAATATTACGTTTACTAGGCTCTCCCCTATACCAGGTCCCCCCTAAAAACCACTTTACAGTCACAGTCCATCAGCATAGCAAAATGTTCTAGAATCACTACTTGACTTCTCTGTGTTGTACAGCCCTCCCCTTTCACCCTCCCCCCCATGCATGCTAATCTTAATACCCCCTTCCTCCCCCTCCTTATCCCTCCCTTCCCACCCATCCTCCCTAGTCCCTTTCCCTTTGGTACCTGTTAGTCCATTCTTGGGATCTGTGATTCCTCTGCTGTTTTGTTTCTTCAGTTTTTCCTTTGTTCTTATACTCCACAGATGAGTGAAATCATTTGGTATTTCTCTTTCTCTGCTTGGTTAATTTCACTGAGCATAATACCCTCTAGCTCCATCCATTTGTTGCAAATGGTAGGATTTGCCCTCTTCTTATGGCTGAGTAGTATTCCATTGTGTATATATACCACATCTTCTTTATCCACCCATCTACCGATGGACATTTAGGTTGCTTCCAGTTCTTGGCTATTGTAAATAGTGCTGTGATAAACATAGGGGTGCATCTGTCTTTCTCAAACTTGATTGCTGCGTTCTTAGGGTAAATTCCTAGGAGTGGAATTCCTGGGTCAAATGGTAGGTCTGTTTTGAGCTTTTTGATGAACCTCCATACTGCTTTCACAGCGGTTGAACTAATTTACATTCCCACCAGCAGTGTAGGAGGGTTCCCCTTTCTCCACAGCTTCGCCAACATTTGTTGCTGTTTGTCTTTTGGATGACAGCCATCCTTACTGCTGTGAGGTGATACCTCATTGTAGTTTTTAATTTGCATTTCTCTGATAATTGATGTGGAGCATCTTTTCATGTGTCTGTTGGCATCTATATTTCTTTTTTGGAGAACTGTCTGTGCAGTTCCTCTGCCCATTTTTTAATTGTGTTATTTGTTTTTTGATGAGACGTGTGAGCTCTTTATGTATTTTGGATGGCTAGCCTTTATTGTATCTGTCATTTACAAATATATTCTCCCATACTGTAGGGTTCCTTTTTGTTCTCTTGATGGTGTCTTTTGCTGTACAGAAGCTTTTCAGCTTGATATACTTCCACTTGTTCATTTTTGCTGTTGTTTTCCTTGCCCGGGGAGATAGGTTCAAGAAGAGGTCACTCATGATTAAGAGGTTTTTGCCTATGTTTTTTTCCACGAGTTTAATGGTTTCATGACTTACATTCAGGTCTTTGATCCATTTTGAGTTTACTTCTGTATATGGGGTTAGACAAAGTTCCAGTTTCATTCTCCTACATGTAGCTGTCCAGTTTTGCCAGCACCATCTGTTTAAGAGACTGTCATTTAGCCATTGTCTGTGCATAGCTCTGTTATCAAGTATTAATTGACCATATATGTCTGGGTTAATTTCTGGAGTCTCTAGTCTGTTGCACTGTTCTGTGGCTTTGTTCTTGTGCCAGTACCAAATAGTCTTGATTTCTGTGGCTTTATAATAGAGCTTGAAGTTGGGGAGTGAGAGCCCCCGTACTTTATTCTTCTTTTTCAGGATTGGTTTGGCTATTCAGGGTCTTTGGTGTTTCCATATGAATTTTTTAAATTATTTGTTCCTGTTCATTGAAGAATGTTGCTGGTAGTTTGATAGGGATTGCATGAAATCTGTATATTGCTTTGGGCAGAATGGCCATTTTGACAAAATTAATTCTTCCTACCCACGAGCATGGGATGAGTTTCCATTTGTTAGTGTCCTCTTTAATTTCTCCTAAGAGTGTCTTGTAGTTTTCAGTGTATAAGTCTTTCACTTCTTTGGTTAGGTTTATTCGTAGGTATTTTTTTCTTTTTGCTGCAATTGTGAATGGAGTTGTTTTCCTGATTTCTCTTTCTGTTGGTTCATTGTTTGTGTATAGAAAAGCCACAGATTTCTCTGTGTTAATTTTGTATCCTGCAAATTTGCTGTATTCCAATATCAGTTCTAGTAGTTTTGGGGTGGAGTCTTTAGGGTTTTTTATGTACTATATCATGTGATCTGCAAATAGTGACAGTTTAACTTCTTCCTTACCAATCTGTATTCCTTGTATTTCTTGATTTTGTCTGATTGCCATGGCTGGGACCTCCAGTACTATGTTAAATAACAGTGGGGAGAGTGGGCATCCCTGTCTAGTGCCCGATCTCAGAGGACAAGCTTTCAGCTTCTCGCTGTTCAGTATAATGTTGGCTGTCAGTTTATCTTATATGGACTTTTTTATGTTGAGGTGCTTGCTCTCTATTCCTATTTTGCTGAGAGTTTTTGTCATGAATGGATGTTGAATTTTGTCGAATGCTTTTTCAGCATCTATGGAGATGATCATGTGGTTTTTGTCTTTCTTTTTGTTGATGTGATGGATGATGTTGATGAATTTTCGAATGTTGTACCATCCTTGCTTCCCTAGGATGAATCCCTCTTGATCATGTTCTACGATCCTTTTGATGTATTTTTGAAATCGGTTTGCTAATATTTTGTTGAGTATTTTTGCATCTACATTCATCAGGGATATTGGTCTGTAGTTTTCTTTTTTGTGGGGTCTTTGCCTGGTTTTGGTATTAGAGTGATGTTGGCTTCATAGAATGAGTTTGGGAGTATTCCCTACTCTTCTATTTCTTGGAAAACTTTAAGGAGAATGGGTATTATGTCTTCCCTGTATGTCTGATCAAATTCCGAGGTGATTCCATCTTGCCCCCCGGGGGTTTTGTTCTTTGGTAGTTTATTGATTACCGCTTCGATTTTGTTCCTGGTAATTGGTCTGTTTAGATTTTCTGTTTCTTTCTGGGTCAGTCTTGGAAGGTTGTAATTTTGTAGGAAGTTGTCCATTTCTCCTAGGTATCCCAGCTTGTTAGCATATAGATTTTCATAGTACTCTCTAATAATTTTTTGTATTTCTGTGAGGTCCATAGTTATATTTCCTTTTTTGTTTCTGATTCTGTTGATTTCTGTTGACTCTCTTTTCCTCTTGATAAGTCTAGCTAGAGGCTTATCTATTTTGTTTATTTTCTCTAAGAAACAGCTCTTGGTTTCATTGATTTTTGCTGTGGTTTTATTCTCAATTTTATTCTCTGATCTTTATTATGTCTCTCCTTCTGCTGACCTTAGGCCTCATTTGTTCTTCTTTTTCTAATTTTGATAATTGTGACATTAGACCATTCATTTGGGATTGTTCTTCCTTCTTTAAATATGCCTGGATTGCTATATACTTTCCTCTTAAAACTGCTTTCGCTGTATCCCACAGTAGGTGGGGCTTTGTGTTGTTTTTGTTGTTTGTTTCCATATATTGCTCGATTTCCATTTTGATTTGGTCATTGATCCATTGATTATTTAGGAGCATGTTGTTAAGCCTCCATGTGTTTGTGAGCCTTTTTGCTTTCTTTGTACAGTTTATTTCTAGTTTTATGCCTTGGTGCTCTTAAAAGTTGGTTGGTAGGATTTCAATGTTTTGCAATTTACTGAGGCTCTTTTTGTGGCCTAGTATGTGGTCTATTCTGGAGAATGTTCCATGTGCTCTTGAGAAGAATGTGTGTCCTGTTGCTTTTGGATGTAGAATTCTGTAGATGTCTATTAGCTCCATCTGTTCTAGTGTGTTGTTCAGTGCCTCTGTGTCCTTATTTTCTGTCTGGTGCATCTGTCCTTTGGAGTGAGTGGTGTGTTTTCAAGTCTCCCAGAATGAATGCATTGTATTCTATTTCCTCATTTAGTTCGGTTAGTATTTGTTTCACGTATATTGGTGTTCCTGTATTGGGTGCATATGTTTATAATGGTTATATCATCTTGTTGGACTGAGTCCTTTGTCATTATGTAATGTCCTTCTTTATCTCTTGTTATTTTCTTTATTTTGAAGTCTCTTTTGTCTGAAACTAGTATTGCAACACCTGCTTTTTTCTCTCTGTTGTTTGCATGAAATATTTTTTTCCATCCTTTGACTTTACATCTGTGCATGTCTTTGGGTTTAAGGTGAGTCTCTTGTAAGCAGCATGTGAATGTATCTTGCTTTTTTATCCATTCTTTTACTCTGTGTCTTTTGATTCGTGAATTCAGTTCATTTACATTTAGGGTGATTATTGAAAGGTATGTACTTGTTGCAATTTCTGGCTCTAAGTTTGTGGTCACCAAAGGTTCAGGGTTAGCTTCTTTACTATGTTACTGTCTAACTTAACTCGCTTGTTGAGCTATTATAAACATGGTATGATGATTCTTTATTTGTCTCCCTTCTTATTTGTTCTCCTCCTGTCTTCATATGTTGCGTGTTTTATTCTGTGCTTTTTTTAGGAGTGCTCCCATCTATAGCAGTCCCTGTAGGATGCCCTGTAGAGGTGGTTTGTGGGAGGCAAATTCCCTCAACTTTTGCTTGTCTGGGGATTGTTTAATCTCTCCTTGATATTTAAATGATAATCGTGCTGGATACAGTATCCTTGGTTCAAGGCCCTTCTGTTTCATTGCATTAAGTATATCATGCCATTGTCTTCTGGCCTGTAGGGTTTCTGTTGAGAACTCTCATGATGGCCTGATGGGTTTTCCTTTGTAGGTGATCTTTTTTTTCTCTCTTGCTGTCTTTAATACTTTTTCCTTGTCTTTGATCTTTGCCATTTTAATTATTATGTGTCTTGGTGTTGCCCTCCTTGGATCCCTTGCAATGGGAGTTCTGTGTACCTCTGTGGTCTGAGAGGCCATTTCCTCCCCTAGTTTGAGGAAGTTTTCAGCAATTGTTTCTTCAAAGACACTTTCTATCCCTTTTTCTCGCTCTTATTCTTCTTGTACCCCTATAATGCAGATATTGTTTCATTTCGATGGTCACTCAGCTCTCTTAGAATTCTTTCATTCCTGGAGATCCTTTTATCTCTCTCTGCATCAGCTTCTCTGCATTCCTGTTCTCTGTTTTCTAGTCCATTAATGGTGTCTTTCATCTTGTCCATTCTGTTTTGAAGTCCTTCCAGAGCTTGTTTTATTTCTGTATTCTTCCTTAGTTCTTGCATATTTCTCTGCAAGTCCATCAGGATGGTTATGACTTTTGTTTTGAATTATTTTTCAGGAAGACTGGTTAAATCTATCTCCCCAGGTTCCTTATCAGGGGAAGATGTAGCAGATATTCAAGCTGTCTGGGTTAGTCTTGTCTGGATCATATCATTTTGCCTTTTCATGTTGATAGGTCCTATTGACTGTAAGCTGGAGGGGGGCAAACTTTCCACTTGCTACTGGCCTTTGTTTACCGTGACAACTGCAACCCCTAGTGGCTTGTGTTGGGTAATTGTGTGTAGACTAGGTCTTTGTGTCTTGCCTGGCCAGTATGGAGGGAGCTTACTTTCTGAGGGTGTGGCCAGCCTTAGGCTGCTTTTCTGCTTTTGCCGCACCCCAGAGGCGTAATGGATGGGGTGCTGTTTGTTTACCTTAGTAAGGTTTCTCAGAGCTGTTGCCCAGCGGGTTAGTGCACCTGGTTTTCCCTGTAATTTCCAGCTACTGGACTGTGACCTGTATTGTTTCCATCCAGCTGTTGTGTCCCTGTCCCTTTAAGACTTTCAAAAAGCACACGCTTTTCTTTGTCACAGGCGCATCAGCTTCGGGACCTGCTCACTGATCCTGCTGCCCTGTTTCCCTAGTATCCAGTACCGCACTCATGCACTGTGTCCACGCTGTGGTGCGAATGGCTTGGGGCTGGGTGTTTAGCAGTCCTGGGCTCCCTCTCCCTCCCCGCTCTGACTCCTCTCCTCCCGCCAGGAGCTGGGATGATGTGTGCTTGGGTCCCTCCTGGCCGGGGCTTGTATCTTACCCCTTTTACCAGGTGCTGGGCTCTCGCACATGTGAATGTAGGCTGGCTGTTGTCCTGTGTCTTCTGGACTCTCTTTTAGGATTAGTTGTATTTGTTGTATTTTCAAAAATATATATGTTCTTGGGAAGAGATTCCCACTGTCCTACTCACGCCGCCATGTTGGCTCAGCCTCCCTTACGGTTTTGATATACTTAAAATATTCATGAAACATTTGTGAACGCTGGTGTAAAGTATCCACATTATCAAAAGGTTCTGTTACTTTTGTTAAGGTATATGTGTGGTTTGGTTTTTAGTAACTAGCATATTTGCATTCCTCAAACATGGTTATCTTTGGTAGTCCCATAATGAGTGAATTTTCCAATATTCTGTCCACCAGGAATATTTTCACTTTTAACAAATGTGAAACTTTTAGCAAACTAAAAATAAATGTTGTTAGTAAAACATTTAAACTTTCTAAATGGAGGTATTGAACTTCATGTCAGTCTAAGATTATTAGTGCTAATTGTATTTGTTTTAGGTGCTACCACTGCATGTGCTGGATTTATTCTGTTTTTATTAAAATGAAACATTGAATGCAGCCTTTTTGTTTTCAATTGTGACTTAATGAGGTAGAAATGAAATTGTTCTCTAAACTTGAAGAATTGAAAGTCAGATTTTTTGGTATTATACCAAAGCTATTTGTGAAATAGTGCTTGCTTATGAAGCCAGAAGCATTTCTGCTTCTTAATATTTGGTTAAATCATGGTGGAATTTAGGTTGGAATATAGAGAAGCAGGATTTTCATTGCAAGTCACAGAAATCTGAAAATCCCATATGTGTAGTGTGTGTTCCATGGGTCTAGTTAAGGATCAAGAAATAGATGGACCCTGTTAAGTGACAGCAGAAATGGCATAGGTGTCCAGTCTACACAATGTCAGTTCTTTCTGTGCTATGATAATCTATTATTACAACACACGAATGCAGGCAGCCACTGACAGTTAACAGATGAAAGAGCAAATCAGTTAAACATAAATCATAAAAGGCTACAGATCTTTTTTTTAATGTAGGGAATCCTAGTGTCCTTTCTGTGCTGGTGGAATGAACATTCCATCTCTATAGAGGGTAGGGTGAGTGCATCATGGATTAATCACAGTGTATGGTTGGTTTTTTTCTGTTAGTACATTTTTGTAAGTGAAACAAATTTATATTGTTTTTTTTAAAAATTTTAGTATCCTTAATCTACAACTATATAAGTCCCCCCATGGAACCCCATTACAGTCAGTGTCCATCACCATAGTAAGATGCTGTAGAATTACTACTTGTCTTCTCTGTGTCGCACAATCCTCCCAGTGCACCCCTACCAACATAATACGTGCTAATAGTAATGACCGCTTTCTTTCTTTTCAACTTATCCCTCCCTTCCAACCCATCACCTCACTCACTTTCCTTTTCATAGGTGTTAGTCCATTTTTGGATTATGTAAGTTTGCTAAATTTTGTTTCTTCAGTTCTTTCCTTGTACATATACTCCATATATGAGTAAAATCATTTCGTACTTGTCTTTCCATGCCTGGTTTATTTCAGTTTGCACAATATCCTCTAGCACCATCCATGTTTTTGGAAATGATAAGATTTGATTTCTTCTTATGGCTGAATAATATTCCATTGTGTGTATGTCCCACATCATCTTTATCCATTCATCTACTGATGGTCACTAGGTTGCTTCCATTTCTTGGCTATTGCATATAGTACTGTGATAAAAATAGCAGTGCATATGACGTTAAAACTGGGCTTCTGCATTCTTAGTGTAAATTCATAGGAGTGGAATTCCTGGGTCAAATGGTATTACTATCTTGAATATTTTTGAGGAACCTCAATACTGCTTCTCACAACGGTCGAACTAATATACATTCCTACCACCAGCAGAGTAGGAGAGTTCTCCTTTCTCCACTATGCCTCTGTTTGTCTTTTGGGTGGCTGCAATCCTTAAGAAGTGTGAGCCTAAATCTCATTGTGGCTTTAATTTGCATTTCTCTGGTGACTAGCAATGTACAGAATCTTCATGTGTCTCTTGGCCATCTGAATTTCTTTGGAGAACTGTCTGTTCAGCTCCTTTGTCTTAATTGGATTATTTGCTTGTTGTTTGTTGAGGTGCATGAGCTCTTTATATATTTTGGATGTAGACCCTTTATTGTATCTGCCATTTATGAATATATCCTCCCATAATGTAGGATGCCTTTTCTTTTGGTTCTGTCATTTGCTGTGCAGAAGCTTTTCGGCTTAATATAGTCCTGCTTGTTCATTTTTGCTTTTGTTTCCCTTCCCCAGGGAGATACGGTCATGAAGAAGAAGTTACGTCCAGTAGATTTTTGCTTATGATATTCTCCAAGAGTTTTATGGTATCATGCCTTACATTCACGTCTTTGATCCATGTCGAATTTACTTTTCTGTCTGGGGTTGCACTGTGATCTGGTTTCATTGTGGTACATGTAGCTGTCCAATTTTGCCAACAGCAGCTGTTGAAGAGACTGTCATTTCCCCATTGTATGTCCGTGGTTCCTGTATCTTGTATCAATTCACCGTATATATCTGGACTCTTTTGTTTCTTCCATGGTTTCTCTTACTTGTTGTTACTTCTGTGAGATGAAACATTGTCTGGAGTTCCACGTCTTCATTTTTTAATTGTTAGTGGAATTCTCCTGTGTATGGAACAGCTGTTTTTGTTGCCACCTTGTTAGTCATCATATTTTTCCTTCATTTTGGATATGCTTGTGTTTGGTTCTGAAATGAGTCTCTTGTAGGTGGTATACAGATGGGTCTTGTTTTTCCATCTGGCACCCTGCATCTTTTAACTGGTGCATTCATTCTATGTACATTTAAGGTGATGATAGATATTCCCTGACTGCCATTTTATATTCTTGTTGTTTTTATATCTCTATTCCTCCTTCCTTTATTATTCTCTTTTATTTGATGGATTTCTTAGTGTTGTGATTAGATCTTTCTCTCTCAGGTATCTGTTACAGATGTTAATTTTGTGGTTACCAAAGGTTCAAGGATGCCTTCCTTACTATCTAACAGGGTATTTTAAATAGCTGGTGACTCATTTCAAACACAGTATGGAGGTACTTTCTTTTTTTCTTTTTCTACCTCCTCCTCCACACTTTGTGTATTAGATGTCATAGTCTGCACTTTGTATATCCCTTGGCTGACTTTGTGATTAGTTGATTTTGTTTCTGAGTTATAATTTCATACTTGCTCGGTAATTAATCGGCCTCTCAACAGCTTTACTGTGGGTTTATCTTCACTTATTGAAGCTAGAACTGTTCTATCTACAGAAGTGCCTTGAACATATAAAGCCTGGCTTAGGAATGAAATCCTTCAACTTTGTCCTATCTGAATATTGATTGTGGAATCCCTGCTTCAGATTTGGATCAGAATCTTGCCAGGTGGAGGATTCTTGATTGGAGGTCATTCTGCTACATTGCATTAAATACGTACTGCCACTCCATTCTGAACTGTAAAACTTTAACTGATAGCCTAGCCTGATGGGGTTTCCTTTTTAAGTAACATTCCTACTCTTTGGCTACTTTCAATATTTTCTCCTTATCCTTGATCTTTCCCATTTTACTCACTATGTGTCTTAGTGCTATTTTCCTGGGGTTCCATTTTTTAGCAGCTCTCTGAGCTTCCATGACCTGATTGTCCATTTCTTTCCCTGATTTGGGGAAGTTCTAAGCAATTATTTCCTCCTAGAGACTTTCTATCCTTTTGTGTCCTTCTTCTGGTGAGCCTATTTAGGGAATGTCCCATTTGGATTCTTTGCGCAATTCTCATTATTTCTAGAGATTCTTTTTCTTTTAGATTCATTGTTCCTCGTTCCCTGTTTAATGTGTCATTGACAACATCAACCTGTAATCTGTTAGCAAGTCCCTCCATTGTATATTTCATTTCTACACTATTCTTCAGCTCTGGGTGAATCTTGCAGGTGGTCTTTTGTTGAAATCCAACCTGAGATTTTGGGTAATTTTCTGTATGTGGATGTGGTAACATGTTTATGACTTTTACATTGAAATCTTCATCAGGATTACTGATCTGTGTTCCATTGAGCCCTTTTTCTGTAATATTGTCTTAAAGTTTCGTCCAGAACATAATCCTCTGCCACCTCATTTGGCCAGGCTCTCTTGTGTTTCTTCCTGTGGAGTAAATAAAAGCTTTGTGGAGGGGGCACCGTCTAGTGCTCAGAAGCCCAAGGCACTTTACTTCTCAAGTACAGGAGTCCTAGCTCTTGGTGTGCATTAGAGAGTTGTCACTTTTTTATATGGCTTATGGTGCTCTGATTGTGTGAGCAGTTTGCTTCAGCCATGCCTCATCAGCGCACAAGTCTCACCTGGGGTTACTGTGGGTGGGCCTGACCTCCACTTGGCCTGCAGCAATGGCAAGGACTGCTGCACAGAGGCGTGCAGAACCTGGATGCCCTGGGAAGGAAGGAGCTCCCAGGGATGGTTCCTATGGGCATCTACCCAGTTGGGCTGAAACAGCTGAGAAAGCTGGAACATCCTCACTGCCTTCCTTGTCCAAAACTCTTGACACTAGTTCTGGGCAAAGTGGGTTGTCTTTTGGCCACCTACAGATTCTGGGCTGTGTGGCAAGTAAGGTGGACATAACATCTGGGCCTCAAGAGATTTCCTGACCTGTGGACCTACTGTAGAGTGGGGAAGTGTCTGTCACCTCTCCTCATCATTACCCTTGCCCCCTGGCATGCCTTCACTTTTGGAAAGTATTTTCAAACTACACACTTTGCTTTTTTTTTCAGGCCCTGGTAGATCCTGCTTTCCACAAGTGGTTGGAATCTCAGCTTCCCAGAGCACTCTGCATTTTTGTTGTCCAGCCCCACTAATCACCAGAGTATCATTATCATGTGGGCTTGTGCTCTTGAAGCAGATATTCAGTGATTTGTGCTCCTTTCCTCTCCCTGCTCTGTTCTTGTTCCCCCCACATGTATCCTGGTGTGGGAGGAGGTCTTAGGTTCTGCTGGGTCTCAGCTTTACCACTTTACCCTTTCTGTAATGTCTTCTCTTCCCCAGATATAGGTAGTTGTGCACTCTAGGTCATTTTCAGTCTGTTTGTTTTTTCAAGGTTTATGTGTTTTTGGGAGGGGGATTACACTTTGTCTTAAATTTCTGCCATCTTTTCCCTTCACTGGAGTGATTACACTGTTAGAGGATAAAGAAGACACTTCAGAAGGGACTGAGCATTGGGGTCTCAGATTTGGAGTGAGGGGAGATGGCATAGAATGCTGCAGCACGGTAGTGGGAATTAATTTATAGAACGGGGATAGTAGATGATAAATATCTGAGAAAAGAAAGGGGAGAGGTATGATTCTGGCTGACATATATACCAAACATCTTGGAAGTGGGAGTGTAGGAAATGAACTCCATTGTCATCAGGTGATGAGATAGCACGTATTGGATTCTGACTAAATTTATTTAGGATTCTTTGTTAAACTGGACAGCCCACAAACAGGAGCCTAACACTTTACATCTAGTGGGAAAAGAGGGTTTGGTCGAGCATAGAGTTTTGCCAGCTGTTATGATTTATGCTGGATGTGTGTATTTCTGCTGGGCTGCTGGGTGCATTCTAAAGTGACATTGCTGGATTGTTTTTCCTTGTTCTCAGTAGATACTGTTAGTTTCTAAACCTGCTGTTTTAGAATTCTCCCGCATCTTTCTGAGGGACGTGAGGTTTTAACATTAGTTGTATCATTTTTAGTATCTCAGATATGCAAATGTGTGTATTGAAGTATTTTTAATTGTGTTTTCTTACTAATGAAAGCACTTGATCTATTTTACTCAGTTCATGTAGTCAAAAAGTAGTTGATGTCATCAGGGAAGTACTGTTACTTAAAGCTAAAATGACCTGATAACTTTGAATTGTCTTTCCAGAAAAAAGATATGGTAAGAAAAATTTTATGTGCATGATATTGATAATTTTTTGTTGTTGGTATCATTCATCTGCAATTACATGAGCAACATTATGGTTACTAGACTCCCCCCATCACTGAGGCCCCCCCACTAACCCCACTGCATTCAGTGTCCATCAGCGTAAGAAGATGCTGTAGAATCACTACTTGCCTTCTCTGTTATGCACAGCCCTTCCCGTGCCTCGATACCCACATAATACATTCTAATTTTAATGTCGCCTTTCTTTTTTTCCCCTCATCCATCCCTTCCCACCCATTCTCCCCAGTCCCTTTCACTTTCATAACTGCTAGTCCATTCTTGGGTTCTGTGAGTCTGTTGCTGTTTTCTTCCTTCAGTGTTTTCTTTGTTCTTATACTCCAAATATGAGTGAAATCATTGAGTACTTGTCTTTCTCTGCCTGGCTTATTTCACTTTGCATAATACCCTCTATCTCCATCCATGTTGTTGGAAATGGTAGGATTTGATTTCTTCTTGTGGTTGAATAATATTCCATTGTGTATGTGTACCAGTATTCTTTACCCATTCATCTACTGATGGACACTAGGTGGCTTCCATTTCTTGGGTATTGTAAATAGTACTGTGACAAACATTGGGGTGCATATGTCTTTTTCAAACGGAGCTGCTGCATTCTTAGGGTATACTCCAAAGGGTGGAATTCCTGGGTCAAATTCTATTTCTAGTTTGAAATTTTTGAGGAAACTCCATACTTCTTTCCACAATGTTTCAACTAATTTACAGTCCCACCACCAGCAGTGTAGGAGGGTTTTTCTTTCTCCACTACCTCATTGTTTGTCTTTTGGATGGCTGTGATCCTTAACTGGTGTTAGCTGGTATCTCATTGTGGCTTTAATTTGCATGTCTCTGGCAACCAGCATTGTGCAGCATCTTTTCATGTTTCTGCTGGCCATCTGAATTTCTTTGGATAGCTGTTCAGCTCCTCTGCCCATTTTTTAATTGTTTTATTTGCTTTTGGGTTGTTTCAGTGTATGGGCTCTTTATATATTTTGGATGTCAATCCTTTATTGGATCTGTCATTTATGAATATATCTTTCCATAATGTAAAATACCATTTCTCCTTGTGCTGTCCTTTGCTGTACGGAAGCTTTTCAGCCTGATATAGATCTGCTTCTTCATTTTTGCTTTTCTTTCTCTTGCCCAGGGAGATATGTTAATGAAGAAGTTGCTCATGTTTATGTACAGGAATTTTTGGCATATGATTTTTTCTAAGAGTTTTTTGTATCATGACTTACATTTAGGTCTTTGATCCATTTTGACTTTTGTGTATGGGGTTACACAGTGATCTGGTTTCATTGCCTTACATGTAGCTGTCCAGTTTTGCCAAAAGCAGCTGTTGAAGAGGCTGTCATTTCCCCATTGTATGTCTGTGGTTCCTTTATTGCATATTTATTGACTGTATATATCTGGACCCTCTATTCTGTTTCTACCATGATTTCTCTTACTTGATCTTCTGTGAGATAAAACATTATCTGTAGAGGAGCCAAGACGGCAGCATGAGTAGTGCAGTGGAAATCTCCCAAAACCCCATATATTTTTGAAAATACAACAAAGACAGCTCTTCCTAAAAGGCAGACCAGAAGACACAGGACAACAGCCCGAGCACATCCACACCTGCAAAAATCCAGTACCTTGCAAGGGGTGTAAGATACAAGCCACGGACCGGTGGTACCCAAGCTCCCCACACCGCAGCTCCTGGTGGGAGGAGAGGTGTTGGACCCAGAAGGGAGAGGGATCCCAGAACTGCTAAATTGCCAGCCCTAGCCATCTGCACAAGAGTGCAGACACAGTGCATGTGTGGGGTCCTGGATAATAGGTAACAAGGTCAGTAAGACCTGTGAGTGGGTATCCGCAGATAGTGCCCTGGGGACAAACAAAAGCAAGTTGATTTTGGGAAATCTTAACAGGACAGGGACACCACAGCCAGATGGAAGCATCCTGGGACACATAGTCCAGCAGCAGGGAACCTGGGGAACTCTTTGCACTCTAACCCCCTGGGAGCATGGAGCATGGATGACCCTCATGGAGATAAATAGCCTCCCAGAAGTTCCTTCTCCAATTCTGCTCCACCATATTGGGGTAGCATCCTGAGGCAGGCCACACCCAAAGCAATAGTGGAGATAAAATCCATAGTGGCTGGCAAGAATCCAATGCCCAGGAAGTGTGCAGCTTCCCAGCACAAGCCACTAGAGGTCACTGTTCTCCCAGGAGAGGAAGGCCACAAATCACCAAGAAGGGAAGTTCTTCTAGCCACCACTCAGGCTAGCTCTGCAAACTATCTCTGTCACCATGAAAAGGCAAAATTTCAGGCAGACAAAGATAAAAGAGACAACACCTAGAAGGACACAGACCTAACCAGTCTTCCTGAAAAAGAATTCAACATAAAAATCATAAACATGCTGACAGAGATGCAGAGAAATATACAACAGCTAAGGAAGAAGTCCGGGGTGAGATTACAGATGTCCCGAGGGAAGTTTCAGACACCCAAGAAGGAGATTACAGAAGTGCAACAAACTCTGGAAGGATTTATAAGCAGATTGTATAAGATGCAATAGGCCATTGATGGAATAGAAACAAGAGAACAGGAACACATAGAAGCTGACACAGAGAGAGATAAAAATGTCTCCAGGAATGAAACAATATTAAGTGTACTGTGTGACCAATCCAAAAGGAACAATATCCATATTATAGGGGTACCAGAAGAAGAAGAGAGAGAAAAAGGGATAGAGAGTGTCTTTGAAGGAAAAATTGCCGAAAACTTCCCCAAACTGGGGGAGGAAATAATCAAATAGACCACGGAAATACACAGAACTCCCAGCAGAAAGGACCCAAGGAGGACAACACCAAGACACATAATAATTAAAATGGCAAAGATCAAAGACAAGGAAAGATTTTTAAAGACACCTTGATAGAAAAAGGTCACCTATAAAGGAAAACCCATCAGGCTATCATCAGACTTCTTAACAGAAAGCTTACAGGCCAGAAGAGAATGGCATGATACATTCAATGCAAAGATAAAGGGCCTTGAACCAAGGGTACTGTACCCAGCATGATTATCATTTAAATAAAAAAGAAGGTTTAAACAATTCCCAGACAAGCAAAACTTCAGTGAATTTGCCTCCCACAAACCACCTCTACAGGGTATTTTAGAGGGATGCTTCTAGACGGGAGCACTACTAAGACTAAACAGAGGGCACCAGAGAAAATAAAATCACAGCAAAGAAAGCAGACCAACCAAATACTAACTAAAGGCAAAAAATAAAATCAACTACCCACTAAAAGCAGTTAAAGGGAATATGAAAGAGCACAGAATAAAACAACCAACATATAAAGAATGGAGGAGGAGGAGGAATAAGAAGGGAGAGAAGAAAAGAATCTCCAGTGTATGTAATATTCAATAAGCGAGCTAAGCTAGGCAGTAAGATACTAAAGAAGCTAACCTTGAAAATTTGGTAACCACAAATCTAAAGACTGCAATGGCAACAAGTACATATCTATCAATAGTCACCTAAATGTAAATGGACTGAATGCACCAATCAAAAGACACAGAGTAATAGAATGAATAAAAAAGCAAGACCCATCTATATGGTGGTACCAGAAACTCACCTCGAACCCAAAGATATGAACAGACTAAAAGTCAAGGGATGGAAAACATAGTTCAGGCAAACAACAGAGAGAAGAAAGCAGGGGATGCAGTACTAGTATCAGACAAAATAGACTTCAAAACCCAAAGAAAGTAACAAGAGATAAAGAAGGACATTGCATAATGACAAAGGGCTCAGTCCAACAAGAGGATATAACCATTCTAAATATATATGTAGCCAACACAGGAGCACCAGCATAAGTGAAACAAATACTAATGGAACTAAAGGGGAAAATAGAATGCAATGCATTCATTTTAGGAGACTTCAACACGCCACTCACCCCAAAGGATAGATCCACTGGGAAGAAAATAAGAACATGGAGGCACTGAACAACCCACTAGAAGAGATAGACCTAATACACATCTATAAAACTCTACATCCAAAGGCAACAGGATATACATTCTTCTCAAGTGCACATGGGACATTCTCCAGATTAGACCACATACTAGCTCACAAAAAGAGCCTCAGTAAATTCCAAAAGATTGAAGTCCTACCAACCAACTTTTCGGACCTATAAGGTAAAAACTAGAAATAAATCCTATAAAGAAAACAAAAAGGCTTACAAACACGTGGAGGCTTAACAACATGCTTCTAAACAATCAGTGGATTGATGAAAAAATTAAAATAGAGATCATGGAATATATAGAAACAAATGACAACAACAACACAAAGCCCCAACTTCTGTGGGACACAGCAAAAGCAGTCTTAAGAGTAAAGCATATAGTGATGCGGGCACACTTAAAGAAGGAAGAACAATCCCAAATGAATAGTCTAGCAACACTGTTATCGAAACTGGAAAAAGAACAAATGAGGCCTAAAGTCAGCAGATGGAAAGACATAATAAAGATAAGAAAAGAAATAAATAAAATTGAGAATAATAAAACAGTAGCAAAAATCAATGAAACCAAGAGCTGGTTCTTTGAGAAAATAAAATAGATAAGCCTCCAGTCAAACTGCTCAAGAGAAAAAGAGAATCAACACACATCAACAGAATTAGAAACGAGAATGGAAAAATCACGACAGACTCCGCAGAAATACAAAGAATTTTTAAAGACTCTATGAACACTTATATACTAACAAGCTGAAAAACCTAGAAATGGACAACTTCCTAGAAAAATACATTCCCAGACTGACCAAGGAAGAAACACAAAATCTAAACAAATCTATTACCAGCAAAGAAATTGAATTGGTAATCAAAAAACTACCCAAGAAAAAAACCCAGTCCAGACAGATTTACCGCAGAATTTTATCAGTCATACAGAGGAGATATAATACCTATTCACCTTAAAGTTTTCCAGTAAATAGAAGAGGAGGGAATACTCCCATACTCATTCTATGAAGCTAACATCACCCTAATACAAAAACAAGGAAAGACCTCACCGAAAAAGAAAATTACAGAAAATATCCCTGATGAATGTAGATGCAAATATACTCAGTAAAATAAGAGCAAACCAAATCCAAAAATATATCAAAAGCATCATACACCATGACAAAGTGGGATTCATCCCAGGGATGCAAGGCTGGTACAACATTCGAAAATCCATCAACATCATCCAACACATCAACAAAAAGAAGGATGAAAACCACATGATCATCCCCATAGATGCTGAAAAAGCTTCTGACAAAATTCAACACCCATTCATGATAAAAACTCTAAGCAAAATGGATATAGAGGCAAGTACCTCAACATAATAAAGGCCATATATGATAAACCCATAGCCAACATCATACTGAACAACAAGAAGCTGAATGTTTTTCCTCTGAGATGGGGAACAAGAAAGGGATGCCCACTCTCCCCACCGTTATTTAACATAGTAGTGGATGTCCTAGCCACAGCAGTTAGACAAAACAAAGAAATACAAGGAAGCCAGATTGGTACAGAGGAAGTTAAACAGTCACTATTTGCAGATGACATGATGTTGTACATAAAAAACCCTAAAGACTCCTATCCAAAACTACTGGAACAGATATCAGAACACAGAGAAGTTGCAGGATACAAAATAAACATACATGCATAATGTGGGGGGTGGGGAAAAGGGAGTGCTGTGCAACACAGAGTAGACAAGTATTGATTCTACAACATTTTGGTATGCTGATGTTTGTGTGTGGGACTTGGCATAGGGAAGAGCCTTGTAAACATAATAGTTTTCATCTAATTGTAGATTGGTGATTACAAAAAACAAAGAAAAACGGGATTACTCCCTGATAGGATAAAACTAACTACAAATTATCAACTAATGCATGCTTTCCATATCCTTAATTATGATCTTTTTAAGGGTGTCAGATTATCAGCTATGGAAGTACATTTTTCTAATAATATTCCTTTCTATAAAAAGAAATCTGTTCCTGTGGGGTGATCTCCAGTAGGTTCTTCACAATGGCATTGAGGTCATATCAAAGTGTGGGCAAAGGTTTTGTTTGTGTTTATTCAGAGGATCAAAACCTAATTTGGCTACCCAGAAAACCAATTAAGATACGATACGAAGAACTTTCAACAACAACATCCTGTGGAAGAGTCATTTCAGGAGATAATCATCAAAAAACTTCAGCAAAGATCCTGTTGCTGTTGCACTTGTAGCTGCATTCATCCCACTGGTTCCTGGAGTTGCCATTGGAATGCAGAAGGAGATATCGGAGCAGGCCTGTGCATACAGTAAAACAACAAATTTGACTGGATCTATACTCTCAGAACTCAACCAAGAATTAGAAGTGCAAGTTGCAGTGCTCCAAAATTGTGCGACTATAGACTATCTACTGTTAAAAGAACATATGGGATGTGAACAGTTCCCAGGAATGTGTTTTAATTTGTGTGATATTTTTCTCAAACTATTCAAATCCAGTTAGAAAATATCCACCATATTATTGATGAGTCTTCACAAATGCCTAGGTTACATAACTGATTTTCTTGGTTTCACTGGATATGGCTGGCAATTGTAGGTCTGCTTTTGTTACGTAGCTGTATTCCTATTATGTTAATGTGTGTACACAATTTAATTAGTAGTTTAACAACTATACATGCTTATGTTACTCTACAAGAAGATATGTCAAAGAAATAATCAACCTTCCCATGTTTTCTTCCATCTGCTACTCCTATAGCTTTTCTTCTTCCTTCATAATTACAACCCTTAAATAGAATTGGTGGCTCATATCGAATTTACTGAGTGGTAAAGATATCTCAACACAAAAGCCACAGGGCATAAATCTGCAAAGAAGTAAAAAGCTAACCTTTTCAAACAATATTGCTTCTCTCTCACCAACTTTACATTTCCCTGCATGGCCCCGGAAGATGACTGGTTAGCCATTGATGAGTAAGATTCCTCAAGGGAGGAACTGCCTAAGACAGGCACAGTCTGAGGGGGGCCATCAGGTGAGAAATTGGGGATCAACAGAGGTGAGGCTTAGAACCTCACCACCCCTGTTTGAAAGAAATCTGCATCCATGGATGTATTATTGCCCTTGTCTAGCTTGGATTAATACTGAGTCTATAGGCACAGACCTGATCATCTACATTTGCCCTCTTATAACACTTAATTATGTTTTCTACCTTTATCTTGCATCTACCTACCACTTCAGCATTTTATTAAAAAAATTCACATATAAATCAAGTATAAAAATTAAACAATCATATCTGTCTTGTTTATAGTTCATGATTTGTGATCAAAACCCGCGAAGTTTCTGTGATATGACTGCCCTTTCCACTGTTCACAATGTAAGAACTTATTCACTAAGAACTTGTTCACCATGTAAGAACTTGTTCGTTATGCTTCAGAAGATTGGAGACTGTTGACAGTTAGGCTTGGGGTTGATTAATGATTGTGCATTGAGTCCCCTATACAGAATTTTATTTTTGTTAACACCCATTTGATCAATAAATATGAGAGATGCCCCCTCAAAAAAAAAACATTATCTCTAATTTCAGGTCGTCATTTTTTAATTTGCAGTGGAAATCTCTTGTGTGTTGAATATCTGTTTTTGTAGTCATGATTTTCCTTCATTTTGAGTCTGCATATATTTGGTTCTGAAATGAGTCTCTTGTAGCAGCATGTAGATGGGTCTTGTTTCTCCATTCTGGCACCCAGCATCTTTTAACTGGTGCATCCAGTCTATGTACATTTAAGGTGATGACAGATATGTCCTGACTGCTATTTTACTTTCTGCATGTTTTTATATCTCTATTCCTCCTTCCACTCTTATTCTCTTTTGTTGGATGGATTTCTTAGTGTTGTGATTGGGTCTTTCTCTCTCGGTTAGCTGTTACAGATGTTAGTTTTGTGGTTACCAAAGGTTCAAGGATGCCTTCCTTACTATCTAGCAGTGTATCTTAAATGACTGGTGTCTCTTATTTCAAACACAGTATGCAGGTACTGTTTTTTTCCTTTTTCTACTTATTCCTCCATACTTTGTATTAGATGTCATGATCTGCACTTTTTGTATATCCCTAGGCTGAATTTGTGATTAGTTGATCTGGCCTTTGAGTTTTAATTTCATAGTTGCTTGTTAGTTAATTGGCTTACCACCTTTACTGTGAGTTGACCCTCTGTGATGGAAGCTAGAACTGTTCTCTTTACTGCAGTCCCTTTAACATATCATGTAAGGCTTGCTTAATAATGAAATCCTTCAGTTTCATTTTGTTTGAATATTGTTTAATCCCTGCTTCAGATTTGTATCAGGCTCTTGCCAGGTGGAGAATTCTTGGTCGGAGGTCATTCTGCTTCACTGCATTAAATACATTATATGGAGGAAAGAATATATAGTGCAGGAAATTCGGTGTCTTCAATAATGTCTATTTGGAAAACTGGCCTGTAACATTCAACAGCATGGACATAGACCACCTTCTTTCATCATTCAAAGAAATAAACATGAGATTTATTAAAGACATAAAAAGAACAGAAACCGTAAAATCCTTAAAAGAAAGAATGTACAAGTGAAGTGTTGAGCATTTACATTACTAATATTTTTCTTGTCATCTCTCCACAGCAATGGGGAACAAAGAAAAGTAAGTATGTGGAGGGCATCAGACTAAAAATGACTAAACAAAAAACTGAAAACTTCTGTAAAACAAGGCTAAGTATGATAATGCATTGGCAAATTATATATGAGATTAATTTCTTAAGTACATAAAAACAATTCATACAAGTCAGTGCACTTAAAATTACATGTATTCTGAATAAAAATAAATAATTGGATAAGATATCTTAGAAATCAAACAGATGGCTGAAAGACACATGAAAAAGATTCTCAATGTCACTAATCATCAGGGAAATTCAAATCAAAACCAAAATGAAATAATACTTCATAATATTAAGAATAGCTATTTTGTTAAAAGAAAGGATACAGATAAAAGAAGGGTAGGTGAAATGTGGGGAAAAGGGAACTTCATGCATACACTACTTCTGGGAATGGAAAGGCTGGTGTAGTTGCAATGGAACGCACTGTGGAGATTTGTCTTTAAAGTAAAAAAAAAACGATTGTATACCACAGGTCCCGCAAATCCACTATTGGGAATTTACCCAGAGAATATAAAATTACTAATTCAAAGAGATACACACATTCCTGCGTTTATTGCTGCATAATTTAGTAGCCAATATATGGAGGCAACTGAAAAGTCCATTGCTAAATGAATGGATATGGAGAAGGTGTGATATATGATGGTATATTAATAAACCATGAAAAATACATTTATGCCATTTGCAACAACATTGATGGACCTGAAGAATACAAAGATGAAACATATGACTACCCTTACAGGTGGAAACTAATATGCAAAACAAATGAAAAAACAAAATGAAAATTTAAATACTGGTGGTTATTTTCATAGGAAGTGAGGTGGTCAGACTTTGATGTACTAGAGGAAGGGATTAAAGAAATACATATTTAAAATTATACAACCAGTTTTTTACTGGAATAGAAGAACAGCAGCAGATGGACTATAGCCAATAAAATTGTAATATTTTGTATGGTGACAGTTACTACATTTAGAGTAATTAGCAGCAGTATACATGTGTCAAATCACACTTTATATCTGAAGCCATTATATTATGGTATATAAATTATATTTCTATTTACATATTTTAAAATAGAATATAAACAAAGGCTGAACATTTCCCAGGTGTTTGGAGGAAAATATGAAACCAGGTTCAGGCCAGTAATTACCAAAAATAGGTTGAACTCAACAATGGCTAAACTGAGACACATTATAATTACACTTTCAAAAATGACAAACAGACAGTTTTGAAAATATCAAGGGGCAATTGATTGCCCACATAAAGAGGGTGGATACAATGAGTGGATATACCGGAAGAAACTTGCAGGCTAAAAGAAAATGGAATAATATACCCAACGTGTTAAAACAAAATACTCACAAGAATTCTAAACTCAGACAAGGACTCTGATGGACTAAACTGCCCTTCACAACAGAGAGTAAAAAGGTTTATAAAGAAAGAAAGAAAGAATTAATCCTTACTAGTTTATGTGGAAAATATTAAAATCACTATACAATCTGTAATAAAAGGGTACCAATACATGTAAAAAAAAACAAGCAATTTAAAAATTGGTAAATAAAATTATAGATTGTCAGTTTCACTAATTTTTTGTTCTTTGCTGTCATTAATTTTACAATTTTCTTAAGGTATTATTTATATACACTCTTATGAAGATTTCACGTGAAAAACATTGTGGTTCCACATTCACCTATATTATCAAGTACCCACCCATACCGCATTGCAGTCCCTGTCCATTAAGTGTAGTAAGATGCCACAGATTCCCCATTTACCTTCTCTGTGCTACACTGTCTTCCCCATGATCCCCCCACCATTTCTCTAATATTTTAAAGTGGTACATAAATAATTTATAACTCTAGTTAACAAGATGTGAAACAAACAACTGAAGCATGGTAATGAGTTAAATGGTAGCATAGGAATTTTTACCACTTGTACTTCCATAAACATGATCTTGAAGTATTCTGTGCACATCAAAATACCTTTATAGAGCCAAGGACAAAGAAGAGGGTTTACAGGAGTTGGGTCCTGTAGATACATAAAAATAAAATATTTTGAGATACCAGAAAAACTAGATTCATTCCAGCTTTGTTACTCATAAAGCAAACTCAGGCAACATAGGGAGATTTCAGCTCCAGGTTCTCAGAGATAAAAGAGAAAGTCTCAATTCACCATAGACAACACAAACAGCCTACTCCATAATCCAGATAGAACCATGTTCCCATGTTGGCTCTGTGGCTGATAAGGACAGAGGCTCCCAACTTGCCCCATATAATGCTGGTACTACCTTTCTCAAACAATTACCATTGCATCAAGTTCTGAGCTCTGAGCTCACCCCCACAACTTCCAGCTTCAGCAGGAACAGACAGCTCATGTGGCACCAGGTTCCAGGAGGACCCCCACAAACCTACACATTCAGTATGGCACTTGAAGATTCCATAAGGCCACAGCTGCTTTTGCTAGGCCAGGAGCAAACTTGGAACCAAACACTAGATTGACTCTATTGAAACAGGAACACCCAGTTCACCCTCATTTTTTAAAAGACCAATTGTCTACTGCGACATCAGGCTCCCTTCAGACTCCATGGAACTAAGACACCCAGCACAGGATGGTACCAGCTGATTCCTGCAGCCCTGGACATCTCTACTGACCACAGACTCCTGATAAATACCTGAAAACCCAGACTCCAGTGGTGAACCCATTAACCCATTGTATCACCAAGGCCCTGTGCCAGATTGAATATTCAGTACTTCAGTCCAGCCCCACACAAGGTCACTCACTTACACCAAAGCAAGCACACACAGAGATGCCACAAGATGCAACAAACAATCCATCCTCTAGTTTGGCTGTATGAAAGATGCCTTTGCCTGTGGTGACAGTATGTAAATGCTGGAAGGAGTGTGGACTGGAAGGACCATGCAAGGCCACAATTAACAGGAAGATTTCCACCACTAAATGAAGATTGTATCTCCCATCAGGGACACTAGAGAACTGAGAGCTATGAACTATCAAAACATTCAGAATAATCCTCTTAAATTTAACAGTCAGAAGAGAGTGATGTAAATGAGAAGGTGATTTAAGTTGTTCCTCACTGCTTCCACTGAAAAGAACTAAAAGCTTTTCATGGAACAGTAAAATGGACCAAATGCTAGAGTTCCTAAGTCATGTTTATGTGCTCCAGTTTCACAAAGACCAAGGCACTCCACACCGTGTAAGACAAATGACTGAATTTTGACCACATTGCCTATCCCCTAGCAAGTCCAGCATTACACTGAGTGTCCTCTATATTACTATTTCCCCTGTGGAAAAAGAAAGCACACATTGGATATCTAGATCTCCTACTGTTGATGAAGCACCATGGGAAGCCACATGGGGATTTCAGGAGATTACCTAGAAGTTGATCATGTGAAATATGATTGTGAGAGAGAAGGGGGGAAGAGGCATGCAGCAATACCTGGATCTTGGCAGAAAATTTATATCCTTGAAATGTCCTAGGTGAGTCTGAAAAAATGGTTTTGCTCAATACAGAGTAAATCCTGTAATACAGTTTCACCAGGAAACTTGGACTAGTGAAACCCTACTTTATGTGTTTCCTCAGAGGGAGGATCTCCCCCACACTCAATACTGGATTGACTACTCAACCACGTGATCTAAGTGATAGACAAGGACTTGCTGATTATAGTTCCTGGACCCACCCTAATAGAAAATATAGAAGCTACACAACCCATCAATTCTCAGAGAGCACAGAAGCTTGTTATCCAGAGTGAAATCAGTGGTGGGGATTGGCCAGGGACATGAGCAGAAAAGTTTGAGTCAAGACAAAAGTAAGTGTCTTGACAAGTTCTGTCCCCCAGCTACTCCACCAAGACAACAGGGCCAAACCACAGCCCCTCAAATAGCTGAGTGTAACTCTTGGAACTGCCTAACCTGAAAGCGTTTGAACACCTAAATGTGATGCCTAGGTGAATTCGGCGTCCATATGGTCACATAACTTCAGTGGCAATGTGGACTGACACTATCTTTGAGACAGGTTCTTCCACACCAATTGGAATACAAACTGATTTATAGACACAAAAATTAGTTAATAGTATCCAGACACCACCAATCAAGATATGTAATCTGAACTCATGGGAAGCTCCATACAAATACCATGTATACAGTTGCACTTGAAATGATAGGACACACTCTGCTTTCTCCAAGCTTCTGGGAAAACTGGAAACCCTGCCCAGGAGGGAATAAATGCACAGCATTGCTAGGCTCATGATCTGGGAGCCCATCTTAATGCCCCAAAAGTGCAGAGAAGGTAATTCATAAGTCAACCTACTGTTTAATGTAGAACACATTCCTGATCACTTAGGAAATCTGAACATAGAATCCAGGCAATCATAGAGCCCATGATAATTCCTAGCCTGAAAATTAAACCAGAACAGCCTAGCTTTTCTCAGCAAGGATCTCTGCCCCCATCCAAAAGACAGTGGCCTCCAAAACTTAGTGCCAGTAGCTACCCCACATTGCCAAGTATGTTACCAGCAAGATATCAAAAATCCCAAACTGAGGTAAATAGTGAAGAACTGTGTGCCCAAGCAAACCTGTAATAACTGGAACAGACCATTTCCTCAAATGCATATATGCAACATGAGGAATTTTGGAATAAGAAAAATCAGAGCAATGATACACCACCAGAAGAAATACATGAAATTCTAAGTACTAACCCTGAAGAATGGAGATCTATGAACTATCAGACAAGTATTTCTGAATAATTCTCTTAAGAAAATTGAGTGAAACAAAACACACTACTAAATGAAATTAAGGGTACAAAACATGAACCGTAAAAGTTCAACAAAGAAACAGAAACCATAAAAAGCAAATTAATCCTTGAGGTAAAAAATGGAAAAGTTGAAATTGAACAATTCAATAGATAGCTTCAAAATCACACAGCCATGCAGAAGAAATAATAATTGCTAAAAGTCATAGGATATTTGACATAGCATGGAGAAGTAGCACAAATGGAAAAATGAAAAAAAAAATTGCAGAAGATTTTATAAATTATAGGAGCAAAACAGGAAGAATATTTTCATTATGAAAACTTATGTAACAGGAGAGAATGCAAAGGGAAGAATATCATGAAAGCTATAGTGGCTGTAGACTAATCAGGGAGGGAATTGTGGACATGAAGATCTATATCAAATGGAACAAGTTAGACTGAACTCTAATTGGAGTCACTAAGGTAATTTAAATATCCTTATTAAAGAAAATTAAATCAGAAACAAAAGAGAATTCTGAAGGTACCAAGAGAAAAAATGTATGCCTCACATATGCATTAATCTCTATACTACTGTAGATGAGTCAACAGAATTTTTTCATGCCAGGAAAGAAAGTAGATGATGAATTTAAACTACTGAAAGAACAAAAGACTGGCAAGAATTCTACCTATATGAATATAAATAATACTTTATAAGAATTGT
Organism: Manis javanica; assembly: GCF_040802235.1. Lineage (NCBI taxonomy): Eukaryota > Metazoa > Chordata > Mammalia > Pholidota > Manidae > Manis > Manis javanica. The sequence goes on from NC_133175.1 coordinate 6,081,227, forward strand.
CCCTCAGAAATGGAGAGACAAAGATTTCCCAAAGAAAGTGAAGAGATTCATTCACTATATCTGCCTGATAAGAAAACTAAAACAAAAGATTTATTTTAGTGGAAGTAAAATAATGCTAGTTAACATAAAAACCATAAGTTAAAAAAGCACTGTTTTTTTGTTAATATTAAGTCAAAGTTAGTTTCTGTAATATGGTGAAAGTGTGCATAAACATTCTGTAAAATTAAAGAGCAAACTGGTAAAAATAGCCATACCTACAATAACTTGTTATTGGATACACAAATAACATAAAATGTAGAAAACTATAAGAAAAATAACCTAAAATGTGAAAGGACATAAGAAGTAAAAGGATAAATTCAAGGAATATTAAAAAACTTTTTAGCAGCTTAAAGTTTGGATATAATAATTTTAAAGTATTTGAGGTGAGTCTCATTGTAATATCAAGGGAAAGAAATAATGTTTATATATATATATATATATATATATATATATATATATATATACACACACACACAGATAAACTATTCAGTGATTAGTCTGCCTACATGTGGGGAAGAAAAGAAGTCCCACTTGTTCATTTTTGCTTTTGTTTACCTTGCCTGGGGAGATATGTTCATGAAGAAGTCACTGATGTTTATGTCAATGAGAATTTTGCCTATACTTTTCCTAAGAGTTTTATGGTTTCATGACTTACATTCAGCTCGATACATTTTTAATTAGTTTACTGTTGTGTAGGGGGTTAGACATATAAACAGTTCACACACCTCAACAAAAAGCAAATAATACAGTTAAAAAATGGGCAGAGTAGCTGAACAGACGGTTCTCCAAACAGAAAACTCAGATGGTCAACAGACACATGAAAAAACACTCCACATTGCTTGTCATCAGAGAAATGCAAATTAAAACTACAATGCGGTATCACCTTACACCAGTAAGAATTACCACCTTCCAAAAGACAAACAACAACACATGTTGAGGTTGTGGAGAAAGGGGAACCCTCCTACACTGCTGGTGGGAATGTAAATTAGTTCAACCATTGTGGACAGCATTATGGAGGTTCCTTAGAAGGTTCAAAATAGAAATGCCACTTGACCCAGGAATTCCACTACTAGGAATTTACCCTAAGAATGCAGCACCCCAGTTTGAAAAAGACAGATGCACCCCTGTTTATCACAGCACTATTTACAATAGCCAAGATATGGAAGCAACCTAAATGCCCATCAGTAGATGAATGGATAAAGAAAATATGATACACATACACAATGGTATGTTACTCAGCTATAAGAAAAAAAGATCCTACCATTTGCAGCAGCACAGATGGAATAGAGTATTATGCTCAGTGAAATAAGCCAGTAGGAGAAAGACAAGTACCAAATGATTTCACTAATATGTGGAGTATAAAAACAAAGAAAAACTGAAGTAACAAAACAGCAGCAGAATCACAGAACCCAAGAATGGACTAATAGTTACCAAAGGGAAAGGGACTGGGGAAGATGGGTGTGAAGGAAGGGACAATGGTGGGGAAAATGAAAGGGGGCATTATGATTAGCATGTATAGTAGGGGTAATGGGGAGGGCTGTGCTACACTGAGAAGACAAGTAGTAATTTCACAGCACCTTACTATACTGGACAGTGACTGTGAAGCGGTATGTGGGGGTGTACTTGGTGAAGGGGGGGAGCCTAGTAAACATAATATTCTCCATGTAATTGTAGATTAATGACACCAAAAAAAAAAAGACCAGAACACCTGATCCAGATGGCTTCACAGACATATTTTACCATTTGTGAAGACATGATAACCATTGTCCTTAAAGTTTTCCAAAAAGTAGAAGGGGAGGAAATACTTCCAAACTCTTTCTATGAAACCACCATAACTCTAATAACAAAACCAGGCAAAAACACCAAAAAACAACAAAACGTTACAGACCAATATCCCTGATGAATATAGATGCAAAAATACTCAACAAATTATTAACAAACTGAATTAAAAAGTGTATCCAGAACACCATACATCATGTTCAAGTGAGATTTATTCCATGGATGCAAGGATGGTAAAATATTTGAAAATTAGTTGTACTTGACATCAACAAAAGAAAGACAAAAATCACATGGTTATCTCAATAGAATGTGGAAAAGCACTTAACAAAATTCAATATCCATTCATGATAAAAACTACCAACAAAATGTAAAGGGTAAGCACCTCAACATAAGACCATACAGTGAAAACCCTCAGCCAAAATCATCCTTTACAACGAAAAGCTGAAAGCTTTTCCTCTAAGATTGGGAACAAGATTAGGATGCTAACTCTTTCCACTTGTGTTCAGGACATTACTGGAGCTCAGAGCCATGGCAATCAGACAACAACAACAACAAAATGCATCAAGAATCTACCACCAACTACTAGAACTACCTGAACTCAACAAAGTTGCAGGATATAAAATAAATAAACAGCCTGTTGTATGCTCTTCATCTATTAGCAGGAATAGGAATCAGAAAAACAAGTCCATCTACAATTGCACAGAAAGAATGAGATACCTAGGAATAAAACTAACCAATGTGCAAAAGACACCCTGAAAACAATACACTTAGAAATTAAAATTAAGACACTAATAAATGGAAATACATCCCATTGTCATTGGTAGGAAGAATGAATATTATCTAAAACAAAGTTCAATGCAATCCCTATCAAAATACCAATAGCAAGGGATTAACAACCAAAACATGTAAAGAACTCACATGCCTGAACACCCAAAAAGCAAATGGGCTGAGGATCTGAATAGACAGTTCTCCAAAGAAGAAATCCAGATGGCCAATGGGCACATGAAAAGATGCTCCACATTGCTAATTATCAGGGAAATGCAAATTAAAACCCACAATGAGATATCACTTCACACCAGTTACAATGGCCAAGAGAGAAAAGACTAGGAATAGCAAATGCTGGCAAGGATGTGGAGAGAGGGGAACGCTCCTACCCTGCTGGTGGGAATGTGAACTAGTTCAACCAGTGTGGAAAGCAGTTTCCTCAACTAAAAATAGAAATATCATTTGATCCAGGAAACCCACTCCTGGGTTTTACCTAAAGAATATAATTTACCAGATTCAAAAGGACATTTGCACCCTTATGTTTATTGTAGCACTATTTATAGTAGAAAAGAAATGCAAGCAACCTAAGTGCCCATCAGTAGATGATTGGATGAAGTAGATGTGGTACATATACACAGTGGAATATTTTTCAGCCATAAGAAAGAAAGAAAAGTCCTACCATTTGCAACAACATGGATGGAGCTAGAGGGTATTATGCTCAGTGAAATAAGCCCAGCAGGGAAAAGACAAGTTACAAAAGATTTCCCTCATTTGTGGAGTATAACAACAAAGCAAAACTCAAGGAACAAAATAGCAGCAGACAAAAAGACTCCAAGAAGTGACTTGTGGTAACAAAAAGAGAGGGGTGGGAGGGAGAGGGTGGGTGTGGAGGGAGGTAGAAGGCGATGGTGGGACATCATGATTAGTGCACATAGTGTGTGTGTGGGGTCATGGGGAAGACAGCGTAGCTCACTCAGGACAAACGGGGCTGCCTGCCATCTAACCACACTGACTGACAGTGACTGCAATGGGGTATGGAGTGACTTGATAATAAGGGTGAATATAATAACTACATTGTTTTCTTGTGAAACCTGAATAAGAGTGTATATCAATGATATCTTAATTAAATATATGATACTAATAACATTCTTCAACAAACTAGAGAAATTGGTTCTAAAATTTATATGGAACCACAGAAGACCCCAAATATTCGAAGCAGTCCAGAGAAGGAAGAAGAAGTCTGGGGGGAATCATGTTCCCTAACTTCAAACTCTACTACAAACCCACAGTAATCAGAATACTTTGGTACTGACCCAAGAACAGACCCATGGATCAATGGAACAGAATAGAGAGACCACACATAAACCCAAATACATATGACCAATTAATATATGATAAAGGAGCCATGGGCATACAATGGGGAAATGACAACCTCTTCAACTGGTGTTGGCAAAACTGGACAGCTATGCTCAAGAGAATGAGACTGGATTATTGTATGACCCCATACACAAAAGAAACTCAAAATGGATCAAGGACCTGAATGCAACTCATGAAACCATAAAACTCTTAGAAGAAAACATAGGTGAAACTCCCTTGAATGTAAACATGAGGAACATTTTCCTGAAGACATCTCTTTAAGCAAGGGAAAGAAAATCAGGAAAGAGGAAATGGGACTATATGAAACTAATAAGCTTCGATAGAGCAAAAGACACCATCAGCAGAACAAAAGTGTATCCTGCAATATGGGAAAATATATTCATAAATGACTTCTTTGAGAAGGGGTTACCATCCAAAATATGAAAAGACTCACATGCATGAACAGTCACCAAACTAATAAAATTCCTTTGTAAAATAGGCAGAGGATATGAACAGACATTTCTCCAAAGAAGAACGTGAGATGATCAACAGCCAAATGAAAAGATGCTTCACATCCTTAATTATCAGGCAAATGTAGATTAAAACCACAGTGGCATAATCACCTCACACCAGTTAGGATGGGCAACATCCAAAAGACAAGGAACAACAAATTCTCATGAGGATGAAGAGATAGGGGAACCTTCCTACACCAACGATGGGAATATAAATTAGTTCAAACATTGTGGAAAGCAATGTGGAGATTCCTCAGAAAATTTAAAAATAGAAATACCATTTGACCCTATGTTAATTCCACTCCTAGGAATTTACCCCAAAAAATGAGATAGCTAATACAAAAAGACAAATGCATCCCTATTTTACTGCAGCACTATTTAAAGTAGGCATGATACAGAATCAACCTAAGTGTCCTTCAGTAGATGAATGGATAAAGAAGATGAGGTATACATACATAATAGAGTACTATTCAGCCAGGAGAAAACAAATACTTCCATTTGAGATGACATGGATGGAGCTTGAGGGTAGTATGTATAGTGAAATCATCCACTCATTTGTGGAGTAAAACAACAAAACAAAACTGAAGGAACAAAAATATAGAGTCACAGAGTGCAGTAAGGGATGAGGTTTTACCAAAGGAATAGGGTTTTGGGAGGGTGGGCAGGATTGAGAAGGTAATTAAGGAGAATTATAATGAGCACACATAACGTAGGGGAGTCACGGGAGGCCGTTCAGCATTAAGAACACAGGTAATGCCTCTCTAGCATCTTACTATGCTGATGGACAGTGACTGCAATGAGCAGTGAGAACTTGATAATATGGATGAATATTGAAACCAAAATGTTCATATGAAAGCTTATTCAGATTGTATATTAATGATACTTTCATAAAAAAAATCAAAGTCTGAATGCAGTGGTCCTATGGTTCAGATTTACCTATCATTAAATAATTTTATTTAAGGCATTATTAGTAATATTACAATTGAATTAAATATATTTGTAAAAATCAACGAAAGGAAATCAATGTGTTTGGAATGAAGGGAGTTTTTCTCTGGTAGCTCCTTTTTAACTTAAAAACTAAAACTAAAATCCAGAAAACTGCCAAACCAGTAAAACATGCCTTTAACAAAAGTTTTAAATGGAGGATTAACAATCACTTAAAACAAAGATCTTGAGAATAAACCTCTGGTCTGGGCATTTACTTCATATATAATGAAGATGATATAGCTTTCACCTTCTTAAAATTAAAGTCTACAGCACTTCTACATTGCTGGTGGGAATATAAAATGTTGCAAGTACTGTGGAAAACAATTTGACACTTGCTCAAAATTCTGAACATAGAACTAACATATGACCCAGCAATTCTACTTCCAGGTACATACCTAAAAATAAGAAAACAGAAAATTTTTCAAATACTTGTGTGCCAAATTTCATATCAGTGTTATTCATATTAGCCAAAATGTGGAAACAATTCAAGTATCCATTGCCAGATGAACTGGCAATCAAAGTGTGTGTGTGTCTACATACATATATACATATGCATAAGTATGTGTATATATAAAAGATGTAAACATGTATCTCATGTTTATATATCTATAAAGTTACATCCTACCACATGTGTAAAACTTGAAAAACATTCTAAGTGAAAAAAGATGCCATAAACAACGACAAATAATGTAGAATTCCACATAAAGAAATATAGAAGCTAGGTAAATTCATAGATTCTGAAAGCAGATTAGAAGTTACCAGAAGTTGGTGGTAAAGGAAATCAGGTGTTATTGCTTAGTATTTACATGGTTTCCATTTGGGATTATGAACACCTTTTGGAAACAAATGATGGTAATGGGTACGCAATGTTGTAAATTAATGCCAATGAATTGCACACTTATAATGTACACTTCTATTTTATTTATTGTTTTATGCTGTATATGTATCAACAATTAAAATTTGTTTAAAAATAAAATCATCTTTCACTATTTAGGCATGGAGTATCGGGAAACTTACTCTGAAGGAGATCCTATATGCTTAATTTCTAATTCTACAAATCCAAAGGCTACTGTAGGCCTGGCACTAAGGAACAAAAAAAACAGATACACATTTATTTTAGGAAACTTAATTAATGTTTCCTCAAAGCACACTCTATAGATCCAAAATCTTTCGGATTTTAAAGTAGCAACAGGCTGAACGAAACTAGCCATGATCTAATATCTGGGCATAAACCTCAATTAACAATTAGTGATGTGAATACTAAGGTGAGGCATTAAGAGAAGTAGGAGCCAGAAATACAGGTCGCTCAATTCTGCTTATTTGAAAGGTCTTGTCCCAGCTTTTCCCTAACAAAATTTTTCATCATCCAAACTTGAAATTCAGTGTGCATTAATACCTAACTCTATTGTAAGATATTTTCCTGTTGTATCAGGGGACTTATTTCTTTTCATATTTTGAAGATTTAGTGAATCTTTTAAAAAATTATAACAGTTTCTACCGTTTTATTTACTTGTTTGTTTCTTTATTTTCCTTTTATTATCATTAATCTACAATTACATGAAGAACATTATGGTTACTAGACTCCCCGCAACAAACCAAATTACAGTCAGTGTCCATCACCGTATTAAGATGCTGTAAACTCACTATTGGTCTGATCTGTGTTGCACATCCCTCCCTATTTAATCCCTCATTATACATGCTAATCGTAAGCCTGCTTTTCTTTTTCCATGCTTTATGCCTCCCTTCCCATCCATCCTCCCCAGTCCCTTTCCCTTTGGTAACTGTTAGTTCATTCTTGGGTTCTGTGATTCTGCTGCTCTATTGTTTCTTCAGTTTTTCTTTGTTCTTATACTCCACTTATGAGTGAAATCATTTGGTACTTGTCTTTCTCTGCCTGGCTTATTTCACTGAGCATAATACCCTCTAGCTCCATCCATGTTGTTGCAAATGGTAGGATGTGTTTTTTTCTTACGGCTGACTAATATTCCTTTGTGTATATGTACCACATCTTCCTTATCCATTCATCTACTGATGGACATTTAGGTTGCCTCCATTTCTTGGCTATTGTAAATAGTGCTGCGAGAAACATAGGGGTGCATCTGTCTTTTTCAAACTGGAGTGCTGCATTCTTAGGGTACATTCCTAGAAGTGGAGTTCTTGGGTCAAATGGCATTTCAATTTTGAGCTTATTGAGGAACCTCCATAATGCTTTCTACAATGGCTGAACTAATTTACATTCCCACCAGCAGTGTAGGAGGGTTCCCCTTTCTCTGCAGCCTAGCCAACATTGTTGTTGCGTCCCTTTAGAATGGTGGCAATCCTTACTGGTGTGACCTTCCTTTATATTTAAATGATAGTAGTGTTGGATACAGTATTCTTGGTTCAAGGTCCTTCTGTTTCATTGCTTACATATATCATGCCATTCTCTTCTGGCATGTAAATTTTCTGTTGAGAAGTCTTATGATAGCCTGATGGGTTTTCCTTTGTTGGGTGACCGTTTTTCTCTTTCTGGGTGCCTTTAATGCTCTGTCCTTATCCTTGATCTTTGCCATTATAATTATCATGTGTCTTGGTGTTATCTCCCTTGGGTTCCTTGTTTTGGGAGTTCTGTGGGCTTTCATGGTCAGAGAGACTATTTTGTCCCCAAGTTTGGGGTAATTTTCAGCAATTATTTCTTCAAATACACTTTCTATCCCTTTTTCTCTCTTCTTCTTCTTTTACCCCTATAAAATGAATATTGATCCTTTTGGATTGGTCACACCATTCTCTTAATATTCTTTCATTACTGGAGAGCCTTTTTGTCTCTCTGCCTCACTTTCTCTGTACTCCTCTGACTTCTATTCCATTAACGGTCTCTTGTACCTTATCCAGTCTCCTCTTGAGCCCTTCTATCGATTGTTTCATTTGTGTTATCTCCCTCCGGATTTTATCCCTTAGCTCTTACATATATCTCTGCAGTTCCATCAGCATGGTCATGACTACTGTTTTGAATTATTTTTCAGGAAGATTGGTTATATCTATGTCAGCAGGCCCTCTCTCTGGGGTTGTCTGCATGATTTTTTATTGCACAAGGTTCTTCTGACAGTCCATGCTGATAGAAGTGGTTGCAGGCAGGTGCCACATGTGTCAGCTTGGAGAACCAAGGCCCTTCCTGCTTGCTGGTCATCTTGCCCTTCTCTGCTGCTTGTAAAGATTACCCACACACTGGTAGCAGCCTCTGGGCTAATCCTCTGAGTCATAGTGGTCAGGGCAGCCCAGAGCCCTGCAGGGAGATGCAGGCATGCCTTGTTTGCTTTTCTGTGAAAATGGCAACCCTATGATACTCTACCTACACTGCTCAGCTGAGTGCTGGCAGCAGACCTGGGTCTGGCCTGGATGGCTGCTGGGAGGAGGTTCTGGGCAGCTGCCATGGGTGCAGCCACCCCCAGACTGCTCTGCTGGGCCTGCGCAGCAGGGAGTGTGAACAGCAGGCTGTTTGTCCTTGTGAGGGACTTCAGAGCTGCATTGCCACCCAGCAGGTAAGGGTACCTGAAGTTCCCCAGGATTCCCTGCTGCTGGGCTGAGTATGTGAGGATGATTCCATCCAGCTATGAAGCCCCTGTCCCTTTCAGAACCACTCACTTTTCTTTTGTCCCTGGAATGCCATTTGTAGGGACCTGCTTACAGATTTTACTTTTACATTTCCCTAATATCCAGCACACCATTCAATGTGTGTATCTGCTCCCAGTGTGGATTACTAGGGCTGGTTATTTAGCAGTACTGTGCTTCCCCTCTGTCCCCACTGAGACTCCTTTCCTCCTCATGGTGGGCTTGGGTGGGGGTTGTGCCTGGTTCCCTCCAGTCCACAGCTTATATCTTACCCCCTTCATGAGGTGTTGAGTTCTTGCAAATGTAGATATGGCCTGGCTGTTGTAGTGTATCCCCTTGTCTCTCTGTTAGGCACTGTTTTATTTGTTGTGTTTTCAAAAATGTGTATGTTTTGGCGAGGAGATTTCCACTGAACTACTCACATTCTATCTTCCCCTCGAATCCCATAGCTTTTTTCAATATACAAATTTCTGAATTCTTGTGGTGGTGCTGCATCTTCGTTAGTTGGCATTTGAGTGTGGATTTTTTTGTTGTTTTTGGTTCATTCTGTTGGTTTGGGGCTTTTTTGTGATCCTCAATAAGGAGATCAGGTAGTTTGCCCTGGAAACTTTCCCACAGTTTTGATTTTCCTAATTGTAATGCGCTGGTGTTCTGTGTTATTTCCCTCTTTGCTCTGTTCCTGTATCTTTTATCTTTGTAGATCAAACATACTGTCATTAATTTAACTCTGCTCTAGTAACAAGAAAGCAGCTATAGACAATATATAAATAAATTAGGTATGGCTTTGTTTCAATAAAGCTTTGTTCACGGGCTTTGGAGTTTGAATTCATGCGATTTTCATTTGTCATGAAATAGTACTTATTTTCAACCATTTGAATATATATATATATATATATACTATTTCAGATCTTGGTTGATCATGGGCTTTATTTGGTTCAAAAGCTGTCGTGTCATAGACAGCCAATATCAAGATGCTTGACCACATTGAAGTATTTTATTTCCCATTTTCAATGGGCAAGTGTACTTAATCGGTGGTGATTTTACTTTCTTGGAGAGAAACAAAATGTCTTCTAGTGGTGTAACAGTCATTTAGTTACAATTAGGTCCCCATTAATTGTCTCATTATGGTCAGAAATTGACATTGATTATCATTCATGTATTGAATTGAATCAATAAGAGAAGTTTGCTGTCATCACTTAGCCTTACTATGTAAATGTATAAGATACATTTTTTCCTCTTACTTTGTAAATTTGTTAAGTAATCTTACAGTGTTCTAGCATCCTCGCAAAATGACCAATAAAGTTTGTTCTGTTTTTAGATTTTTAAGCCTAAAAATCTTGACCTGGTTTCCTTTCTCTTGCAAATTTTGTCAAGGCTTATCATGTATCTTGTCCAATTATACCTACCATCTACCTAAGACCAAGGTAGTTACTATAACTAGGAGAGCTATCTCTTCTTACTATATAAAAAGGGCTAAAATCTTTCATAGGAATTTAGAAATCTTTCTGCAAATTATGTTTGAAAGTGGAGGAACAAAGATAATGTGACCTCTGTGTCATTCTTTCTGTTGCATTCAGAGCAATACCCCTAATATATATACGTATATATGATCATTGTCACTTAAAGTTCTTTTGAACCTCACAGATTTATAAGTACAGTGACCACTATTTTCATCATTAGTTTCTATGTTCCACAAGATGATCTCTCAGTGTACATTATAAGAATAATTTGCATATATACAATACTTCCTTCCAGATATAGGCCTTTCTACTTCCACTTGTGTCAAATGGTATAAACCTTTCTGTCTTTATCCTCTTTGTCCTGTCTCTGACTCACGACTTTCTTCCGCATATTCTAGTCAACATTGCTGTTCTTCCAAATTAGTATACTATGAGATTTTATGTTAAAGTCTTTCACTCAGTTATTGATGTGTGCATGTATGTATAACTTTAAGAAGATAGTAAATCTATAAGTGCATGTTGTATTTGAATCAACATATGTCTACTTATAACTGGAAATGTAGATAAGTATAATTATTGAATTGCCGAATTTTCATATTTGTACTGAAATATATATAGCTTTTTGTGTCATAGATAATCTCTCTACATACATGAAGACACTCACAATTTGCCTAGCACTTCTATATTACCTGCAATCTACACACATAATACCCTCTTGAAAGGTTTTTCTTTTCATAAAGTTCATATAACATGAAATTCACTATACCAACTCTTTAAAAGTACACAATAGTGGCGCTTACTTCATTTTAAATGTTCTGTCATCATTACTGTCCAGTTTTAGAATATTTTCATCACCCAAGAGAAATCTCACATGCCTATTAAAAAAGTTACTCTCCAAAATCCCCTTTTTCTAACGTTGATAAAAGAAAAATTAGTTTTCTCTGTATATGAGTGCAAGATAGAATATTGAAAGGATCTAAAGATTGAGGCATCAGGTTGAGAGAAACAAAATGTCTATCAAATTTTCCTGTTTTGAATATTTCATATAGAGCTACATAATATATGGCATTTTGGGGCCTGGCCTCTTTGACTAAGCATGTTCAAAGGGTGCATCAACTTTCTAACGTATCAGAGCATCATTTCATGGCCCAATGATATCCATTGTATGGGTACTTCACATTTTGATGATCCCTTCATCAATTAATACTTGGATGGGTTTTAGTGATTATGAATAGAACATATGTCAGCATTCAGGATGTGTAAGTTTCTGTGTGGACTTAAATTTACATTTCTCTCAGGAGTGAAGTTGCAGGGCGATATAGGAATTACTTTACTTTTTGAGGAACCACCAAATGGTTCCATGTCCTCTATATCATTTTACTTTCCCAACATCAAAGCATGAGGGTTATACTTTTTCAGCCAATATTTTTTCCCTTTTTTCATTCCCTGTTCCTGCCTTTGACATTATCCTTTCTGATAGATGTGAAGGAGTCTCACAGTGGTTTTATTTCACAGTTACCTAATGATTAACATAGTTGAATATCTTGTGTTTATTGGCTACTTCTTTTTGTTGTTGTTTTTAAGGGAAATACCTATTCACATACTTTCCCCATCATCTTTTTGTTATATTGTGAGAGATTTTGGGGCACTTCTCATAGTAGGCCCTAATAGATAAATTATTTACAAATACTTTCTTACATTCTGTAGATGGTCTTTTCACTGTCTTAATGTCCTTTAATGCACAAAGATTTTAAATATTGATGAAGTCTTTCATACCTATTTTTACTCTCAGGTTTATAATCTAACTCACTAATACTGTACGATAATCAAGTATATATAACTTTAACTTTACCATTTTTATAAAGTGTTTTTAGGTGTACAGTTCAGTGACATTAAGCACATTCAGATCTTGTTCTCCATCACCCATCTTCACAAAATTTTTCATCATCCAAACTTGAAATTCCGTGTGCATTAATAATATTCGCTCCCTTCAGTGTGACTTTTATGTGTTGATTTTTGTTGCCTAAATCTGAGCTGAATTTGTTGAGAGTGAAGAGGATCTTCAGGATTTCCAATTTGAATGCCTTTATTCTTCTCTTGTCAAATTAGTCTAGGTAAAACTCCAGTGCTGTGTAGATACAAGAGAAGTAAAAAAGCAGGTCATCCTTGCCTTGTTTCTGTTCTTAGAGACAAATTTTGAGTCGTTTACCATTGGATCTCTACCTCACAACATGTGTATTAACACTGACTCAAAGTGGATTAAATACCTAAACATGAGACTGAAAATTATAAAACTTTTAGAAGAAAACCAAGGGGAAAAGCTTCGTGACACTGAATTTGAGTGATTTCTTTATGTGACACTAAAGATACAGGAAACAAAAGAAAGAAACGGGAAGAATCAAGCATTATATATATATATATATATATATATATATACACACACACACTGAAACTGTTCTTCAACAGTGAAAGGGAAATAAGTACATACTAAAGTAAATAGGAATTTGTGAGGAATTTCTACACAACTCCTGCTCTAAAAAATTCAGAGGTCTGGTGATAGGGAAAATATTGCCAAGAGAAACTTGTATTTTCAAGAATATAGGAAGAGCTAGAGATAGATGAATTACTGGATTTTATACTAGTCTACTTCATTCTCAGATTTAAGTTGTATAAATATTGCAAACAAAAATAACACCAAGTAAATAAATCACTTAGTATGTATTAAAATATATTCGATATTTGCAATATAAAGGCAAAAATTACAGGCAGATTTACGGCTGTGAGGCTCTTCTGTTACTAGAATATCAAAAGATAACATCTGTGGAAAACATAGAAGAAATGGAAGGTTTCTGAGAAAACTACAGCCTTACAAATCTAACCAAAGAATGAATAGAAAATCTAAACAGACCAATTACCAGCAATGAAATTGACTTGGTAATCAAAAAACTACCCAAGAACAAAACCCATGGTCCAGATGGATTCACGACTGAATTTTATCAGACATATTACCCATTCTCCTTAAGGTTTTCCAAAAAGTAGAGGACGAGGGAGTACTTCCAAACCCATTATTTGAAGCCAGCATCACTATTACCAAAACCAGGCAAAGACAAGACCCCACCAAAACAGAAAATTACAGAACAATACCCGGAAGAACATAGATGTATGAATACTCAACAAAATATTAGCAAACCGAATTAAAAAATACATCAAGATGATCATACACCATGATCAAGTGGCATTCATCTCAGGGATGCAAGGATGGTACATCATTGGAAAATCCATCAACAACATCGACCACATCAAAAAAAAGACAAAAACAAATGATAATCTCCATAGATAATGAAAAAGCATTCAACATCCATTCATGATAAAAGCTCTCCACAGAATGGGTATAGAGGGCAAGTACCTCGACATACTAAAGGTCATAATACGACAAACCCACAGCCAAAATCACACCTAAAAGTGAGAAGCTGAAAGCATTTCCTGTGAGATTGGGAACTAGACAGGGATGCCCACTCTCCCCACTGTTATTTAACATAGTACTGGATGTCCTAGCCATGGTAATCAGACAGAACAAAGAAATACAGGGCATCCAGATTGGTAAAGAAGAAGTCAAATCATCACTCTTCAGCTAACATGATATTGTGCATAAAAACCCAAAAGACTCCAATCCAAAACTACAAGAACTAATAAAGGAATTCAGTAAAGTGGCAGGATGCAAAATTAATGCACATAAACCTATTGCTTTCCTATACACTAATGGTGAGTGAGCAGAAAGAGAAATCAGGAAAACAATTCCATTCACAAGTGCATCATAAAGAATAAAATACATAGGAAAAAACTAAACAAGGAAGTGAAAGACCTATATGTTGGAAACTACAAGACACTCCTAAGATTAATTAAGAAGGACACTATCAAAGAGAAACTCATCTCATGCTCTTGGCTAGGAAGAATTAATATTGTCAAAATGGCCATCCTGCCTAAAGGTTTCTACAACTTTAATGCAATCCTGTCAAAATACCAATAGCATTATTCAAAGAACTGAAACAAATAATTTTAAAATTCATATAGAACCACAAAAGATCTTGAATAGCAAAAAAATTCCTGTAAAGGAAGAATAAAGCAAGGGGCATCTCGCCACCCAACTTTACGCTCTACTACAAAAGTCACAGTAATCAAGACAATTTGGTACTGACACAAGAACAGACACTCAGACCAGTGGAACGGAATAGAGAGTCCCAATATTAACCCAAACATATATGGCCAATTAATATGTGATAAAGGAGCCATGGACATACAATGGGGAAATGACAGCCTCCTGAACAGCTGGTGTTGGCAAAAATGGACAGCTATATATAAGAGAATGAAAATTGACCATTGTCTAATACCATATAGATACGCAAATTCAGAATGGACCAAAGATCTGAATGTAGGACAAGAAATCATAAAACTCAGAAAAAAATACAGGCAAAAATCTCTTGGACATAAGCATGAGTGACTTCTTCATGAATATATCACACTGTGCAAGCGAAAAAAAGACAGAAATGAATAAGTGGGACTATATCAAACTGAAAATCATCTGTACAGCAAAGGACACCACCAACAGAACAAAAAGGTATCCTACAGTATTTTGAGAATATATTCATAAATGACAGGTCCTATAAAGGCTTGACATACAAAACATATGAAGATCTCATGCATTTCAACAAACAAAAAGCAAATAATCCAATAAAAAATGGACCTAAGAGCTGCACAGACAGTTTGCCTTAGAACAAATTCTGATGGCAGACAGACACATAAGAAGATGCTCCACGTCACTAGTCATCAGAGAAATGTAAATTAAAACCACAATGAGATATCACCTCACACCAGTCAGGACAGCTACCATCCAAAAGACAACAAAAGATGTTGGAGAGGATGTGGAGAAAGTGTAAACCACCTACACTGCTGGTGGGAATGTCAATAGTTCAAGCATTTTGGAAAAGAGTATGGAGGTTCTTCAAAAATCTTAAAGTAGAAATACCA
This sequence comes from Manis javanica, assembly GCF_040802235.1. Taxonomy (NCBI): domain Eukaryota; kingdom Metazoa; phylum Chordata; class Mammalia; order Pholidota; family Manidae; genus Manis; species Manis javanica. The sequence goes on from NC_133175.1 coordinate 6,096,738, forward strand.
TTTGACCCAGAAATTCTATTTCTAGAAATTTACCTTAAGAATGCAGCAGCCCAGTTTGAGAAAGACATGTGCACCCATATGCTTTTTGCAGCACTATTCACAATAGCCAAGAATTGGAAGCAACTTAATTGTCCATCATGGGATGAATGGATAAAGAAGTCGTGTTACATATACACAATCGAATATTATTCAGGCAAAAGAAGAAAACAAATCCTACCATTTGGATCAACATCTATGCAGCTAGAGGGTATTATGCTCAGTGAAATAAGCCAGGTGGAAAAGACAAGTATCAAATGATGTCACTCATCTGTGGAGTGTAACACCAAAGTAAAACCAAAGGAGCAAAACAGCTGCAGTCTCACCAAACCCAGAAATGGTCTAACAGTTGCAAAGGGAAAGGGACTGGGGAGGATGGGTGGGAAGGAGCAAAAAAGGGGGGGGCAAGAATAAAGGGGACATTGTGTTTAGTATGTGTGATTTTGGGGTTCAGAGGGAGGGCTGTAAAACAGAGAAGTCAAGTCATTATTCTACAACATCTTACTACAGTGATGGTAGTGAGTGTAGTAGGACATATGGGGGGGACTTGGTGATGTAGTGGAGTTTAGTAAACTAATGATGTTCCTCATGTAATTGTATATTAATGATACCAAAATGAAAAAATAAAATATAAGAAAACACTTTTCAGACACACGTACACGAAAAAATTCTCTTGGACTTAATCATGAGCAACTTCATTTACATATCTCCACGGGCAAGGAAAACAAAAGCAAAAGTGAACAAGTGGGACTATATCAAGCTGAAAAACTTCTGTACAGCAAAGAAAACCGAGCAAAGACCAAAAATAATCACACAGTATGGGAGAATATATTCATAAATGACAGACCCAATAAAGTGTTGACGTCCAAAATGTATAAAGAGCTAACACACCTCAACAAACAAATAGGAAATAATCCTATTAATAAATGGTCATAGAAGCTGAACAGACAGTTCTCCAGAGAAGAAATTCTTATGGCCAACACACACATGAAAAGATGCTCCACATGGCTTGTCATGAGAGAAATGCAAATCAAAACAACAATGTGATATCACCTCACACCAGTCAGGATGGCCACCATCTAAAAGACAAACAACCGCAAATGTTGACAAGGATGTGGGGAAAGGGGAACCCCCCTACACTGCTGGTGGGAATGTCATTTAGCTCAACCATTATGGAAATCCCTATGGAGGTTCCTAAAAAAACTCAAAATAGAAATACCATTTGACCCAGGAATTCCATTCCTAGGAATTTACCCTAGGAATGAAGCAGCCCAGTTTGAAAAAGACAGATGCACCCCTATGTTTACTACAGCACTATTCACAATAGCCAAAGAATGGAAGCAAGTAAGTGTCCATTAGTAGATGAATGGATAAAGAATATGTGGTTTATATGCACAATAGAATATTATTCAGCCATAAGAAAAAAAAGTGTACCATTTGCAACAACATGGATGGAGCTACAGGGCATTATGCTCAGTGAAATAAGCCAGGCCAAGAAAAACAAGTACCAAATGAGTTCACTCATCTATTTTGCTGAAAGAGCAAAATAGCAGCAGATGCTCCGAACCCTAGAATGGACTAACATTTACCAAAGGAAAAGGGACTGGGGAAAACGGGTGGGAAGGGAGGGATAAGGGGGAGAAAAAATGAAAGGGGGCCTTTTGATTAACATGTATAATGTGGTGGGAGGACACAGGGAGGGCTGTACCACACAAAGAATACAGGTAGTGATTCTACAGCATCTTACAATTCTGATAAACTGACTCTAATGGGGTATGTACGCTGGTGTTGGTGATGGGGAGAGTCTAGAAAACATGTTCTTGTGTAATTGTATGTTAATGATACCAAAATTAGAAAACCAAAGTCCATCAGCCAGGTTAATCAATATTCTGAATTCTGTCACCACAGGTTCATTCTACATGTTTTAGAATTTCATAGAATGGATCATATAGTATGTACTTCTTGTGACTGGCTACTTTGACTTTTTTAGGTTTTTAAACCAATTGTTATTGTATTAAAATATACACAACATAAAATTTAGCATTTCAACCATTAAGAAAAAAAAAGAAAGATAACCTTGTTATGATAAGTTCTAAAAATAATTCTTAAGACTACTGTAATTAAAATTCCATCAAAATGATTCATATTCAAGAAGCCAACAGATGCATTGAAACTGAATATTAAAATATGTTCAATCGAGAAAAGGGCAGGAAAGAAAAAAATTCCTTCTACAAAGAACAAAAGAATCATATATACTTAAATTCAGTTTAATGTGTACTATGTAAAATGTAAAGTAATGCAGTTGAATGACATAGGTTGTCCAGACTAGACTAAAAATAATTTCTGTGCTGTCTGCAAGACATCCAATTTAAATATAATGCTATATATATTCAAAGTTAAAGGCACTAAAGCACACAATGGCTATCACAACACACACACATCAGATTTATAATATTTATCAACTGCCGATACCAAATATTGGGTAGGGTTTAGAAAAACTCAGACACCTTTGTGCGTGTGAGTAGAGAATACTAAAGCCATCTTAGGGAGCAGTTTTTTTTAAAAATTCAATATTCACGAATTATACAGGATATCAATTACAGTTATTGACATTATGCCAAAGAAAACAAATCTTAGGCTCACACCAAAATTTCTACACAAATGTTCTTACAGTTCTGCATAGATTAACTGGCTGGAAACAAGTATGTTCTTCCTCAGCTAAGTTTAATCAAACTGGTATAATGGTGTTACATGTAAGAGTTCAGTGTTATTTCAGCAATATGCTTATACTGAGTAAAAAAAACTAACTACAAATGTTATACACTCTGTAATAGTCCTTTTTCTTACTTAAGTCTACTTTGTATACAATCTTGTGTTAGTTTCAAGTATACAACACAGTGGTTCCCCAGTTACCCACATTAAATTTTTAACTCTACCAGTGTGGTTATTATCTGTAAACCTCGAAAGATGTTACAGAGTCATTAGCTGTATTCACCATGCTCTGCTACCATTCCTGTGACCAGCTTGTGTTATGACTGAGAATTGTTGTGTCCCTTTGCCTCCTTCACCTTCCTCACTCACTTACCCCAACCGGTACCACAAGGTAAACAGCAGTCACGTTTTACTGTGGGTCTACTGCTATTCTCTTAATTTTGTTCTGGTTTTAGATTGAGGATGTAAGTGAAATCATACAATAGTTATCTTACTATGCCTAGCTTATTTCATGGAACATATCCCCTAGGTCCACCCATATTCTCGCATATGACCCAACTTTTTGCAGGATATCTTTCTTTTTGAATGGCTGAATGCAATCCATTGTGTGAAGCATTCTTGTGTTCATGGGCACTTTGGTACTTTACACATCTTGGCTGTTGTAAGTAACGTGGCAGTAAGCATAGGGGCTCATATGTCTTTCCAAATCATGGATTTTGTTTTCCCCTGGTAAATTCCTGTATTTGGAATTCCTGGGTTAAATGGTATTTCTGTTTTAGTTTTCTCAGGAACCTCCACACTGCTTTTCTGCACTACTTAACATTTCCACCAACAGTGTAGAAGAATTCCCCTTTCTCTGCATCTCACCAACACTTGTTATTTCTTGTCTTTTCATTAGTGGCCATTCTGACTTATGTGATCTAATATCATTGTGGTTTTAATTTGCATTTCACAGATGATTAACAATATAGAGCATCTTTTCATAAGCCTGTTAGCCATCTTTATTATTTTTTTTGAGAGATGTCTATTCACATCTATGCATTTTTTTTGTTGGGTTATTTGATATTTTTTGGTGTTGAATCTTACGAGTTCTTTATATATTTTGGATGTTAACCCCTTATTGTTTGGATTGTTTATGCATGTGTTCCCCCATATTATAAGCTGCCTATTTTGTTCTGCTGCTGGAGTCATTTGCTGTACAGAAGCTGCCAGATGGCCCAGCAGAACCTTTTCAGACCAGAAGGCAGTAGCATGAAACATCCAGCTATTAAAACAGAGAACCTTCACCCAAGAGTTGTCTGTCCCTAAATGCTATCATTCAGAATTGTAGGACAAATTAAACATTTCCCAGATAAATGAAAGCTAGAAGAATTCAGCACCATTAAAATGGCGTTACAGTGTATGTTAATGGGACTTTTTATAAATGGAAGTGTTCTTAAGCCTAACTATTTTGATCTAAACTCATAATAAAGGTAGTAGACCGCATACTACTCAAGCAAGTCTGAAATGAACAAGAAGAAAGGAAAACCCAAAAGTAGTAAAATCAAGTATGTGTAATATCAGTCCAGGGATATACTAATAATGCAGATGACAACATCTAATATATAAAGTGTAAAGGGAGGAGGAAGAAAAAGTACTTTTAGAATATGTTTCAGACAGAGCACTCATGAACTTAATGTAGACTGTTACACAGTCAGGAAGCTACTCTCGAACCTTTGGTCATCACAAACCTGAAGTTTATAACAGATACAGAAAAAATTACAAAAGAGAAATACAGTTACAACACCAGAGAAAACCATCAAATAACAAGAGAAAAGTATAAGAGAGAAAAAATGAACAGAGAGGAAGTATGAAAACAACCAGAGAACAATTACTAAAGTGGCAGTAAAAAGTCAGAGTGCAGAAGAGATAAAGAAACGAGATGTCTATATGCTGCCTACCGGAGACTCATCTCAGATCCAAAGACAGACTGAAAGTGAAGGGATGGAAAAAGATACATCACAGAGAAATAAGCATTAGTGTCAGTACTTGTATCAGACAAAATCTATTTCAAGCCAAAGAAAGTAACAGACAAAGAAGAACATTACATAATGGTAAAGGGCTCAGTCCAACAGGATATAACCATTATAAATATCTATGCACTGTTCATCCATAAGAAAGAAGCAAATCCTGCCATTTGTAACATGGATGGAGCTGGAGGACATTATGCTCAGTGAAATAAACCAGGCAGAGAAAGACTAGTGCCAAATGATTTTCCTAATTTGTGGAGTAAAGCAATGAAGCAAAACTGAAGGAATAAAAAATAGGTTATCGAAGGGGGAGGAGTGTGGGGGTGTGGGTTGGGAGGGAGGGAGAAGGAGATCGAGGGGTTTTATGTGTAGTACACGTGGTACGGGGGATCACTGGAAAAACATTGTAGCACACAGAAGGCAAATAGAATCTGTGGCATGTTACTACACTGATGGACAGTGACTGCATTGGGTCATCGCTGGGGACTTGCCAATAAGGGTAAGTCTACTAACCACATTGTTTGTTCAAGTGAAGCCTTTATAGGAGTGCAAATCAATAACTAAAAAACAAATATATAAATAAAGAATATGCACCAAATATAGGCACGCCTAAATATTTTTTAAAATACTAACAGATATAAGGGGTCATAGATCATAACAGTTCATCTTAGGAGACTTTAACGTATCACTCTCATCAATAGATTAACAAAACAAAATAAATAAGGACATAGAGGCACTGAACAACACACTAGATCAGATGTACTTAACAGATACATAATATTCCACCCAAAATGAGCAAGATACACACTTTTGTCAAGTGTGTAACGAATGTTTTTGAGAAAATACCATACAGTAGGCCACAAAAAGAACCTTTATAAATTCAGGAAGTTTCAAATTTTATCAAACAACTTCATAGCCCACAATGATATCAAACCAGAAATAAATTACACAATAAAAACAAGCCCACAAGCATATGGAGGCTAAACAGCATACTTCTGAGTAACCATGGATTAATGAACAAATTAAAACAAATCAACTGCAAGACATAGTAACTGCAGTACACAGGGTGCAAATTAATAATATGGGTAACCAGCCACTATGTTGTATACTTAAAACCAATATGTTTTATGCCATCTGAACTTCGAAAAGAGAAACAAATGACAAATATTGGTAGAAATTCATTAGACCTCTTTTGTAGCATGGGGATCTCTTATATTTGTGATGGGTCAAAATATTTAGTATGATAAAGAGGGTTTGGAGTACTTGAAACATAAACTTTCGGTTTTTAAACTTAATGGCCAATATGCCATTATTGTCAGTGTAATAAGAATTATTCTTTACATTGTTTTTTTTGTCTCGTTTGGCCCACAGTGATACAAAAGTCTGCACTGTAGATGTTTTTGCCACCTATTCACAAGTGGTTTGAAAAGACAAAATAACTTCTCACTGAGCTTATTTGTTTAAAAAATCTATAAACAGGTGATTCAAACAGCTATTTTGCAACAAGTACTACCAATTGATAACATTTATGGAATACTTACTATATGCAAACTTTGTTCCAAACACTTCTGTGTATTAATACACTAAATTGTTACAGCTCAGTGAAATAGATGTTATTAATATGTCCATTCTGTACGTTAGGAAATTGAGGTGCTGAGAGCTTAAGTACATACTCAATTAAGATCTTGAGACATGTCAAATGGAGCAAAGTTTCAGATAAACAGATGAAAAACTGCCTTAATTCCATCTGATAGGCTGGACTGTTTTACCTATTTTAATACCTTGATAAACCTTGTTCTTTACGTAGACTGGATATCCTAGGCTTTCTAAGCTGAAAAGGAATTTAGAAAGCCAATCCTCAGTATCAACTCATTGATTTGGAATTTGGGGCTCAGAGAGGTGAGGTGACTTTCCCAAGATGGCAAAACGTTTTGAAAGCAGACCTAAGCTCTCCATCCTTTCTCTTAATTAGGCTATGTTTTTCATGTCACTTTTCATTTCCAAAGTAACATAAAATGATAGTGTTTATATCTCCTTCCATTTTACAAAAGAGAACATTTTTTTTTTTTTACTTAAACCCATGTCCTTATTAAGTCCTTATTGTTACAATTAGCTGCACTGGACTGTGTGGTTTTGGAGGCCTGCAACTTTGCTTGCTCATAGCATCTGGCTACACCTTGACAAAGGTAACAGCTGTTTTCAGCTATTCATATTTTCAGTCACTAAGGTATTTGGCTGTAGTTACTTCCTGAGCCCATGGAGACAACCTTGACTGAATCACTTAGGACACATTTTAATCACAACAAAGCAACTTATTCTACCAAAATAATTCCTTTTGAAAGTGTTGCAGCTTAATCAGCAGGCAGGCATCAAATGGCAATAGAAAAACTGGAAGCAGACATCATAATTACATTGTGAAATGGAAAGAACAGAGTGTTTTAGCAATGGTGGAATATTTGGCAAATCATTTTTCATGAGGGCTCATCCCAACCCTTGCATGGGGAGAATCTTCTGAGAACTGTTTGAAATGGTGGAACAGCAATAAAACTCTTGGACATTCACACATAGGAAGCAGAAGCAAGTACTATTGCTAGAAAGGCAGTACAGGATGGCAGTGGAAACCTGTTGAAAACCACATAAGATGAACACTTGAAGTACAAAAGAAAGAAGATGACCATCAGTCCAGCCTTTGAGCCTTTTGTTAAAATGAGAATTTTGTCCCCTAAGAAAAAGTCTTCCAGTATTCACTTCAGGAAGTCCCATTGCTACGGTGTGCATGACTAATATGAAAAGCAAAGCAATTTTTTGTTGACACATTATTCTAGCAGGTACAGTTTCATTTTAAACAAGAAGCCACTGTTGTTTTCTGGAGTCATTGATGACTTAGAACATGAAGGGCTAGTTCTGCTGAGGGTAGTGATGGGGGAAATCAGGTTGCAATTCTTCACGTTAGCCTTTGAATCCAATAGCTCTTATCATATTTATATTTATGACTAGCACCCCCAAGGGGTTTATGCAGGTTTCAAAAGGAAAGCAAGCTTCTTACTATAGATACTTTAAATCCTCCAAACCTGAAGAAAATTTAGTTATGTGATATTACAGCTAGCTCTAAGTAAAGTTAATTTTCAGATAAATCTGGTGGGAAAAGAGATGCAATCACTCACACAAGAAAACTGGAAGAACTAAGTTAAATATCTTTGAAAGCAGTATTTTGACTGGCTACTGTAAAGGTTTAAAAACAGTTGGTTTTAAGAAGTTGAAAAATATGGAATGGTCTGACTGTTGACATGGTATAGGAAATTTGACACGATGAACTGAGATACATGGTGGCATCTTCCTTGTGGTGATCATTATACAACTGTCTTCATTTGGTGAAAGTGACATACTAGATCATGTACTGTGCTCCAAAAAGATGGAATGTTACTGTATGTAAATTGTAAGTTAATTTTTTAAATAGGTGAGTTTTAGAATTATGAGGGAACATTACACGCACAGTCATTAAAACAGTAAACTCAACATTTTGCCATATCTTTTGCTAAAAATATAGTTATGTTATTAAGCATGAACTATAAAAATATAGTTATGTTAAGCATGAACATAAAGTATAAAATCCAGTATCACCTGATTTTTTTAGCAGCACTCATTTTCATTTTGTGTACACACAAGTGGTACTGTTTTTCAGTATTGGTTGGCCTAAGTTTCAAATCCATTCATTCTAGAATATGGAGTACCCGTCTCTCTCAAATTGAAAAAATTACTGTTTATATCATTGTCATTTTTATTGTAGTGAAAAGAAAAACATGAATATAATGGGGATATAAAATACTGTTTTATTTCATCTTCTTCTTAGGCTTTGGGGTTAACTTATTAATCTACGTGAACAATATGATGCCATAGAGTTTTTTCATTGTTTGGTGGATAGTTTAGATGAAGCTTTAAAAGCTTTAGGACATCCAGCTCTGCTAAGTCAAGTCCTAGGAGGTCCCTTTGCTGATCAGAAGATGTGTGAAGGCTGTCCACATAGTGCTAATTCACATTTTTAGTATGTGCTTTTTGTGGTCTTTAATGGTATAAATAAAACTTTTTCTAGTTCTTTACTGTATGAAAGCAGGGTGTAGCTATTATTACTAAATGCCTAGGACTATGAATGAAGTTCTTCTCTGTGTTTTAATTTTTAGCACTCTGTTCTTTGTTTCTTCCTTTTCAGTACCATTTGTTTTTTTTCTAAAGAGGTTTATTGACTTTTTAAACTACTTAATCATATGTCATATCCAGTGTATAAAATGGTATTTTTCCATAAATCTGAATTTACTGTTATGCCCAGAATTCATGATACCCAAAGACTGCTAGGGATCAGAGTCTGATGCAAAAGCAGAGAGCCTTAAGAGACTTTATTCGAGCTTGCTCAAGCTCAGTCTTATCTGCACCGACACAGCCGCTAGACGCTGAAGAGAGAGAGTGAGTTTCAAAAGCACAAAGATTTTATAGGGGGCTAGGGGCAGTTGCTGGTGTGATGGTTGTGACTCTAGTTGATTGGCTGAGGAGGCTACCGGTCTTGTCTGATTGACCGGGGAAGCTTGTATGGGAACTTTCCAGGAAAGGTCATGTCGGGGACATAGTTTCTCAGGGGGAGGGCACAGAAGAATATGTAGTCGGTCCCAGTTTTATCTTTCAGTTAATACTTATAAATATATTTACCTGTTGTGTTATATTAAAATAATAAGTGAAATATCTTAAATACAGTATGTTTAGAAAATAACTGGCATGTCTGGAGCAGAATTTCTGGTAGCAATTTAAAAGTTAACTTCTTAAATTACAAAAAATTTCAATGTATCCTTGTCATTCTTTTTTTGAGAGGACATCTCATATATATTGATCATAATGGTTGTTAATAACAATAAAATTCTGTATAGGGGAGTCAATGCTCAATGCACAATCATTAATCCACCCCAGCCTAATTCTCGTCAGTCTCCAATCTTCTGAAGCATAACGAACAAGTTCTTACATGGTGAAAAAATTCTTACATAGTGAATAAGTTCTCACATTGTGAACAGTACAAGGGCAGTCATCACAGAAACTTTTGGTTTTGATCACTCATTATGAAATATAAACAATCAGGTGAAATGTGAATATTCATTTGATTTTTATACTTGATTTTTATGGGAATCCCACATTTCTCCCTTTATTATTATTATTATTTTTTAAATAAAATGCTGAGGTGGTAGGTAGATGTAAGGTAAAGGTAGAAAACATAGTTTAGTGTTTTAAGAGAGCAAATGTAGATGATCAAGTGTGTGCCTATAGACTATGTGTTTATCCAAGCTAGACAAGGGCAATAAAACATCCACAGATACAGAAGATTTCTCGCAAAGCAGGGGAGGTGAGGTTCTAAGCTGCACCTCTATTGATCCCCAATTTCTCATCTGATGGCCCACCTGGGACTGTGCCTCTCTTAGGTTGTTCCTCCCTTGAGGAATCTTACCCGTCTCTGGCTAACCAGTCATCTTCCGGGGCCATACAAGGAAATGTAAAGTTGGTAAGTGAGAGAGAAGCCATATTGTTTGAAAAGGTGAGCTTTTTACTTCTTTGCAGATTTATGCCCTGTGGCTTCTATGCCCAACATTTGTCTTGAGGTATCTTAACCACCTGAAGGAATTATGATACTCGGTAAATTCGATGTGAGGCATGAATTCTATTTAAGGGTTGTAATTAGGAAGGAAGAAGAAAAACTATAGAGGTAGCAGGTGGAAGAAAATATCGGAAGATTGATTATTTCTTTGACATATCTTCTTACAGAGAAACAAGCGTGTAGAGGTTTTAAACTATTAATTAAATTGCACACATACATTTACACAGTAAGAATACAGTTACATAACGAAAGCAGATCTATAATTACTAGACATCTCCAGTGAAGCCAAGAAAGCCAGTTAGGCACCCTAGGCATTTGTGAAAATTTGTCTATGATATAATGGATATTGTCCAACTGTACTTAAGCAGTCTGAGGGAAATCAGACAAATTAAAACAACCCATTCCTGGGAACTGTTCACATCCCATATGTTCTTTTAACAGTAGATAGTCTGTAGTTGTAAGATTTTGGAGCACTACAACTTGCACTTCTCCTAATTCTTGGTTGAGTTCCAACTGTATAGATCCCGTCAAATTTGTTGTTTTACTGTATGCACAGGCCAGCTTAGATATGTCCTTCATTCCAATGGCAAGTCCAGGAACTGGTGGGATGAATGCAGCTACAACTGCACCATTGCCTGGATCTTTGTTGAGGTTTTTTGATAATCATCTTTGGTATGACTCTTCCAGGCAGTGCTGATGTTGGAAGTTCTCCTTCATATTGTATCTTAGTTCATTTTCTGGGTAGCCAAATTAGGCTTTGATTCTCTGTATAAACACAAGCAGACCCTTGGCACACACTTTGATATGCCCTTTATACCATTGTGTAGAACTCATTGGAGGTCACCACACAGGAAGTGCTTTTTTTTTTAGAGAAAGAAATATGAGAAATGTGTACCTCCATAGCCGATCGTCTGACAACCTTTAAGTGATCAAAATTAAGGATATTTAAAGTATGCATTAATCGTTGATTTACAGTTAGTCTTATCCTCTCAGGGAGTAATTCCCCTTCTCTTTCATTGTTTTTTGTTATATTTAATCTACACTTACATGAAGAATATTATGTTTACTAAGCTCTCCCCTATACCAGGTCCCCACTTATAAACCACTTTACAATCACTGTCCATCAGCATAGCAAAATGTTGTAGAATCATTACTTGTCTTCTCTGTCTTGTACAGCTCTCTTTCTCCCACCCCCCATGCATGCTAATCTTAATACCCCTCTTGTTCTTCCCCCCCACTGTCCATCTTCCCCAGTCCCTTTCCCTTTGGTATCTGTTAGTCCATTCTTGGGTTCTGTGAGTCTGCTGCTGTTTTGTTCCTTCAGTTTTTCCTTTATTCTTATACTCCACAGATGAGTGAAATCATTTGGTATTTCTCTTTCTCTGCTCAGTTTATTTCACTGAGCATAATACCCTCCAGCTCCACCCATGTTGCTGCAAATGATAGGATTAGCCCTCTTCTTATGGCTGAGTACTATTCCATTGTGTATGTATACCACATCTTCTTTATCCATTCATCTGCCAATGGACATTTAGGTTGCTTCCAACTCTTGGCTATTGTAAATAGTAGTGCGATAAACATAGGAGTGCATCTGTATTTCTCAAACTTGACTGCTTCATTCTTAGGGTAAATTCCTAGGAGTGGAATTCCTGGGTTAAATGGTAAGTCTGTGTTGAGCATTTTGAAGAACCTCCATACTGCTTTCCACAGTGGTTGAACTAATTTACATTCCCACCAGCAGTGTAGGAGGGTTCCCCTTTTTACACAGCCTTGCCAACATTTGTTGTTGTTTGGCTTTTGGATGGCAGCCATCCTTACTGGTGTGAGGTGATACCTCATTGTAGTTTTAATTTGCAATTCTCTGATAATTAGTGATGTGGAGCATCTTTTCATGTGTCTGTTGGCCATCTGTATTTCTTTTTTTAGAGAACTGTGCAGTTCCTCTGCCCATTTTTTAATTGGATTATTTGATTTTTGTTGAGGTGTGTGAGCTCTTTATATATTCTGGATGTCAGGCCTTTATCGGGTCTGTCATTTACAAACATGTTCTCCCATACTGTAGGGTTCCTTTTTGTTCTCGATGGTGTGTTTTTCTGTACAGAAGCTTTTCAGCTTGATATACTCCCACCTATTCATTTTTGCTGTTGTTTTACTTGCCCAGGGAGATATGTTCAAGAAGAGGTCTCTCATGTTTATGTCTAAGAGGTTTTTGCCTATGTTTTTTTCCACGAGTTTAATGTTTTCGTGACTTACATTCAGGTCTTTGATCCATTTTGAGTTTACTTCTGTATATGGGGTTAGACAATGGTCCGGGTTCTTTCTCCTACATGTAGCTGTCCAGTTTTGCCAGCACCATCTGTTGAAGAGACTGTCATTTTGCCATTGTATGTCCATGGCTCCTGTTTCAAATATTAATTGATGATATATGTCTGGGTTAATGTCTGGATTCTCTAGTCTGTTCCACTGTTATGTGGCTCTGTTCTTGTGCCAGTACCAAATTGTCTTGATTACTATGGCTTTATAATAGAGCTTGAAGTTGGGGAGTGAGTTCCCCTGTACTTTATTGTTCTTTCTCAGGATTGCTTTGGCTATTCGGGGTCTTTGGTGTTTCCATATGAATTTTTGAAGTATTTCTTCCCGTTCATTGAAGAATGTTGCTGGTAATTTGATAGGGTTTGCATCAAACCTGTATATTGCTTTGGGCAGGATGGCCATTTTGACAATATTGATTCTTCGAAGCCACGAGCATGGGATGAGTTTCCATTTCTTAGTGTCCCCTTTAATTGCTCTGTAGAGTGACTTGTACTTTTCAGAGTATAGTTCATTCACGTCTTTGGTAAGGTTTACTTTTATAATAGCTAAATTTAAATCTTAAAGTAAGTTTTTTATCCACATGGTTATTTTTTTGCAGGTTCAACATCATAAAGCTTCTATAGTGAAATCCTCAGTTCTTCATTCCCTCTCTGAGACTATATTTAATAATTTTTCTCGACATTTCTAAGTAATGCAGCTTTATATATATGAGCTAGTTGCCAATGAAAGATTTTGTCTTTTACAGGCATCTGAAACGTAAGCCTGAGTGACCACTTAGGTCACTTACTAAGACTACCTTAGTAAGGGTAGTCTTAAATATCGTGAGAAGGGAAGTTTCAGAGCATGGCCATCATTTACAGCAGTATTTTGTTCTGTTGTAGTGCATGCCAATTTAGGTAAGAACTCCTCACTCTGTTTACTGTATTATTTCATATTTGATGAAAGCATTTTAATTGAAATGATGAGATCTAATATATTCTAGACAGAAGTGGTATTCCATACTTAAAAGTTTTAAAACCATTTCAGGCTTTCTGTATAACTCTTTAATGGCACTTCTCATCTTGTACAGTAATGTATTTTGGTTTCCTTTTCGCTTGATAATTGTTCTAACCTTAGTTTAGAAACTGTTTTACTTTTATTTTTTCTCTTGATGCTGTTTTAAAAACTACTGATTTCCAAGCCACATACCACACATATAAATAAAAATTTCTAGAGCTAGGGAAAGATATGTGTATTTTTTAAAAAGATCCTACTTGTTTGTGCTTGTCAGGCATGAAGTTGGCCTGTACATATGTTTTGCTAAAATGAAGATAAATTGAAATCATGGATAATGTTACATACATTATTCTCTTAAATTCTTCTGTTGAAACCAGTATCAGTTAAAAATTTAATTTTCAAAGTTACCTTTTTATAGGAATCTGCTTTTTCTCACAGCATCTGTGCATTTCTTCTCTGTGGTTTCAGATGCTTACCTGCATTATGCTGTTACACCATTGAATTTTGGTAGTTTTAAGTACTTTTGTCTTCCTCTCCAACTAGACTGCAAAATTCTGTGATCAGGAGTTGGCATAGTAGTACTCAGTCACAGTTGAATGAATGGATGCATAGCTTAAAGTGTACATAAGATATTCTGCAGTATTTTCAGTGTTTTTTTTGTTATTGTTAATTTATTAAAAAAGGAAAGAATAGATGTATTATAGCTGAGTTCTAAATTTAACTGTCAGGAATTCCAGTGCTGGTGTCCCAGCAACTCAGAGTTCCTAATTTCTTGAGGTGTAGTCTAGATACAAGTTTTGCAATAAATATTTTTAGGTTTTTATGTGGAAGTGATTCAAAGAATTAGCATATTGTTTGAAAGTTGTTGAAATTTTGAAGAATTAGCATACTGACAAGCCAAATATAAATGAAATCCTTGTTTTAATCCTTCTTTAATGCAATACTACAAATTTAAGGATTAAATAAATCCCATTTTATTCAGTTTCCATTTTTAATACTGCTTCGTAAGCTGCTCACAACTGGCCCCTGATATAATCTAATACCAATTTTCACTGCCATAAGTGAGTATAGATTGAACATCTTAATCTTAAGTCCTTATGGCCAGATACAGGTTTAGGTTCCAGAATGATTTAGATTTTACAAGGTAAAACAGTGCGTTTGCCATACATGTGTCATCCACAAAAAAGCATGTATCAGCACCCTACAGTCAGTCATATAAATATTTCTGTGATGTATACTGAGTTTTCATTCCTGGGCAATCAGTGGGTAATGGATAGTGAAAACATAGCCCATGTCTACTCAAGATAGGTTTTGCTGGAAATGCAGTACAATTGTTATGGCCTTTTACTGTTAATCTTCTACTATATCAACTTTACAAATTAAACTTCATCATATATATGCATGTATACTTTATATTCACACACGCACGTTTTTGGTTTTTACTTCAGTACTATCCACAGTTTCAAGCACCCACTGAGTCTTAGAATGTAATCATGAAGGATGAAAGGGCTATTTTACTAATGAGGTTTACCAAGTCCAAGGTGTGACTTGAAGAATAGCAGGTTCAATTTTGACAGTGTTGGTCATCTAAGAAGACCACCAAACATTGTGATATCCAAAATCTGAAATCTGCATAAAGACACTCATTACTATAGATTGGGAGTAAGATATTTTCAAAAAAGAGAGGTAGAATTAAAATGAGGGCAATGGAATACAAAGCTAAAGCGTTTCAAGAATAAGGTAGTTAAGTGTGAGATTTCTTGCACTTCAAACCAACAAGGTTGGGGCAGAAATTAAATAGGCATGAGGATGGGGAAAATACAGAATGTACAAACAGCAAATATAAGTGCTTTTTTTCTTCAAAAAGTTTCTTTGATATGAAGGAATGTGGCAGAGGATGCAGGTTTGCAAAAGATTTTTCTTATTTTATTTAGTTTATTTTTATCACCTTATCTTTGTTGAGAATTGCTATCATAGCCCCCTACTGTCAGTCCTAAAAGAGGTACATTTCCTTAGGGCTATGTATTTGTAATTCCAGAGTCATGATCACTACTCCATAGATAGAATGAGTCAATGTGTTTTCTGTTTTTTCTGCATTCTATCTGCATTTCTGCAATCTGCATAAATGGGATGAGCTTTAATCATAACAGTAGTATATGGCTATAATAATAACCTTTCCAGTAATGCAGCACTTGCCATTTTAATTGTTTTTGTTTCTCTGTTTTTTGTACACATTTTATATCTCCTTTTTTTAGAGGTACTACAGAAAAGAAACAGCTCCTGAAATTGAATGTACCTGCTTACCTTCATGCTTGTGTCTTTAGATGAAGGACCAGGTCCTCCAATCAAGTATCAATATGCTCAGTTAGGTGAAGTATACTCAGCAGTAGCTCAGATGATCCACTGTTGAAATGTCTCATCAAGAATGCAGTCTTCAATCAATGGTAAAGTGGAATGCTCCCTTCTTCATTAGTTCAAAAATAATGCTAGATTCCTATATAGTACTTAGCTAAATTTGTGATCATTTATAAAAATGAAAAGCAGTGGAGATGGAGCCAGGATGGCGGCGTGAGTAGAGCAGTGGAAATCTCCTCCCACAAACACACAGAGCTATGAAAATATAACAAAGAAAACTCCCTAAAATAGAGACCAGAGGACACAGGACAACATCCAGACCACATTCACACATGCAAGAACACAGCGCCTTGTGAAGGGGTTAACATACAAGCCCTGGCCGGCAGGACCCGAGTGCCCCTCCCCCTGGCTCCCGGCGGGTGGAAAGAAATTGGAGCGGTTTTTTTTTTTGGGACGCAGGATGGCGGGACTGGTGAGCGTGTGCCTGGGACCGGCACCTGAGGACAAAGAATATCGTGCGTTTTCCCCTACGGGACCGGTGGGTGGATACCTGAGACTGGTGCCTGAGGATGGAGGAAATTGTGTGTTTTTCCCTTTTTTTTGTCTTTTTGGTGAGTGCTTTTTGGAAGACTTAAAGGGACAGGAACGCCGGTGCTAGGGAGGCAGGCCAGCAGGACCAGTGAGCGGGTGCCTGGGACCGGTGCCTGAGGAAAAAAAAAAATAGCGTGTTTTTTCTTTTTTTTTCTTTTTTTTCTGTTCCCTCTCTCATTGTTGCTGTTATTGTTCTGGTTTGGAGAGTGCTTTTTGGAAGGCTTAAAGGGGCAGGACAGGACACTTAGAACAGAGGCAGGGAATCTGGGGATCTCTGGGCACTCTAACCCCCTGGGCAACAGGGAGCACAGAGGCCCTTTACGGAGATAAATATCCTCCTGGCCGCTACCCCTCCAATGGGGCTCCACCACTTTGGAGGAGCAGCCCCAGCCAGGCCACGCCCACAGCAACAGCGGAGATAAACTACATAGCAAACGGGCTGGTAGCAGAAGCCCTGTCTGCACACAGCTGACAAGTATAAGGCACTAGTGGTCGCTATTCTCCCAGGAGAGGAAGGCCACAAACCAACAAGAAGGGAAGCTCTTCCAGCAGTCACTTGTACCAGGTCTGCAAACTATCTCTATCACCATGAAAAGGCAAAACTACAGACAATCAAAGATCACAGAGACAACACCTGAGAAGGAGACAGACCTAACCAGTCCTCCTGAAAAAGAATTCAAAATAAAAATCATGAACATACTGACAGAGATGCAGAGAAAAATGCAAGAGCAATGGGATGAGATGCAGAGAAAAATGCAAGAGCAATGGGATGAAGTCCGGAGGGAGATCACAGATGTCAGGAAGGAGATCACAGAAGTGAAACAATCCCTGGAAGGATTTATAAGCAGAATGGATAAGATGCAAGAGGCCATTGAAGGAATACAAGCCAGAGAACAGGAACGTATAGAAGCTGACATAGAGACAGATGAAAGGATGGCCAGGAATGAAACAACACTAAGAGAACTATGTGACCAAACCTAAAGGAATAATATTCGTATTATAGGGGTACCAGAAGAAGAAGAAAGAGGAAAAGGGATAGAAAGTCTCTTTGAAGAAATAATTGCTGAAAACTTCCCCAAACTGGGGGAGGAAATAATCGAACAGACCATGGAATTACACAGAACCCCCAACAGAAAGGATCCAAGGAGGACCACACCAAGACACATAGTAATTAAAATGGCAAGAATCAAGGACAAGGAAAGAGTTTTAAAGGCAGCTAGAGAGGAAAAGGTCACCTATAAAGGAAAACCCATCAGGCTAACATCAGACTTCTCAACAGAAACCCTACAGGCCAGAAGAGAATGGCATGATATACTTAATGCAATGAAACAGAAGGGCCTTGAACCAAGGACACTGTATCCAGCACGACTATCTTTTAAATATGATGGCAGGATTAAACAATTCCTGGACAAGCAAAAGCTGAGGGATTTTGCTTCCCACAAACCACCTCTACAGGGCATCCTACAGGGACTGCTCTATATGGGAGAACCCCTAAAAAGAGCACAGAACAATACACACAACATACGAAGAAGGGAGGAGGAGGAATAAGAAGGGAGAGAAGAAAAGAATCTCCAGACAGTGTATATAACAGCTTAGTAAGTGAGCTAAGTTAAGCAGTAATATACTAAAGCTAACCTTGAAACCTTAGGTAACCATGAATCTAAAGCCTGCAATGGCAGTAAGTACATATCTGTCAATAGTCACCCTAAATGTAAATTGACTTAAAGCACCAATAAAAACACACAGAGTAATAGAATGGATAAAAAAGCAAGACCCATCTATATGCTGCTTACAAGAAAGTCACCTTAAACCCAAAGACAAGCATGGACTAAAAGTCAAGGGATGGAAAAACATATTTCAGGCAAACAACAGTGAGAAGAAAGCAGGGGTTGCAGTACTAATATCAGACAAAATAGACTTCAAAACAAAGAAAGTAACAAGAGATAAAGAAGGATACTACATAATGATAAAGGCCTCAGTCCAACAAGAGGATATAACTATTCTAAATATATATACACCCAATACAGGAGCACCAGCATATCTGAAGGAAATACTAACAGATCTAAAGAGGGAAATAGACTGCAATGTATTCATTTTAGGAGACTTCAACACCCCACTCACCCCATAGGATAGATCCACCAGGCAGAAAATAATTAAGGACACACAGGCACTGAACAACACACTAGAACAGATGGACCTAACAGACATCTATCTAAGTCTACATTGAAAATCAACAGTATATACATTCTTCTCAAGTGCACATGGAACATTCTCCAGAATAGACCACATACTAGCTCACAAAAAGAGCCTCAGTAAATTCCAAAATATTGAAATTCTACCAACCAATTTTTCAGACCACAAAAGTATAAAAGTAGAAATAAATTCTACAAAGAAAAGAAAAAAGCTCACAAACACATGGAGGCTTAACAACATGCTACTAAATAATCAATGGATCAATGAACAAATCAAAATAGAGATCAAGGAATATATAGAAACAAATGACAACAACAACACTAAGCCCCAACTTCTGTGGAACGCAGTGAAAGCAGTCTTAAGAGGAAAGTATATAGCCATCCAGGCACACTTGAAGAAGGAAGAACAATCCCAAATGAATAGTCTAACATCACAATGATCAAAACTGGAAAAAGAACAAATGAGGCCTAAAATCAGCGAAGGAGGGACTTAATAAAGATCAGAGAAGAAATAAACAAAATTGAGAAGTATAAAACAATAGCAAAAATCAACGAAACTGAGAGCTGGTACTTTGAGAAAATAAACAAAAATAGATAAGCCTCTAGCCAAAGTTATTAAGAAAAAAAGAACACAAATCAACATAATCAGAAATGAGAATGGAAAAATCACGACAGGCTCCACAGAAATACAAAGAATTATTAAAGACTACTGTGAAAACGTATATGCCAACAAGCTGGAAAACGTAGAAGAAATGGACAACTTCCTAGAAAAATACAACCTCCCAAGACTGACCAAGGAAGAAACACAAAAGTTAAACAAATCAATTATGAGGATAGAAATTGAAACGGTAATCGAAACTACCCAAGAACAAAAGCCCGGGGCCCGACAGACTTACCTTGGAATTTTATAAGACACACAGAGAAGACATAATACCCATTCTCCTTAAAGTGTTCCAAAAAATAGAAGAGGGAACACTCCCAAACTCATTCTATGAAGCCAACATCACCCTAATACCAAACCCAGGAAAAGACCCCACCAAAAAAGAAAATTAGAGACCAATGTCCCTGATGAATGTAGATTCAAAAATACTCAATAAAATATTAGCAAACAGAATTCAACAGTATATTAAAAGGATCATACACCATGACCAAGTGGGATTCATCCCAGAGATGCAAGGATTGTACAACATTCGAAAATCCATAAACATCATCCACCACATCAACAAAAAGAAAGACAAAAACCACATGATCATCTCCATAGAAGCTGAAAAAGCATTTGACAAAATTCAACATCCATTCATGATGAAAACTCTCAGCAAAATGGGAATAGAGGGCAGGTACCTCCACATAATAAAGGCCACATATGATAAACACAGCCAGCATTATACTGAACAGCGAGAAGCAGAAAGCATTTCCTCTGAGATCGGGAACCAGACAGCGATGCCCATTCTCCCTACTGTTATTTAACATAGTGTTGGAGGTCCTAGCCACGGCAATGAGACAAATCAAAGAAATACAAGGAATCCAGATTGGTAAAGAAGAAATTAAACTGTCACTATTTGCAGATGATATGATACTGTACATAAAAAACCCTAAAGACTCCACTCCAAAACTACTAGAACTGATACCAGAATACAGCAATGTTGCAGGATACAAAATCAACACACAGAAATCTGTAGCTTTCCTATACACTAACAATAAATGAATAGAAAGAGAAATCAGGAAAACAGTTCCTTTCAACATTGCATCAAAAAGAATAAAACACCTAGGAATAAACCTAACCAAAGAAGTGAAAGACTTATACTCTGAAAACTACAAGTCACTCTTAAGGGAAATTAAAGGGGACACTAATGAATGGAAACTCATCCCATTCTCATGGCTAAGAAGAATTAATATCGTCAAAATGGCCATCTTGCCCAAAGCAATATACAGATTTGATGCATTCCCTCTCAAATTACCAGCAAAATTATTCAATGAATTGGAACAAATAATTCAAAAATTCATATGGTAACATCAAAGACCCCAATAACCAAAGCAATCCTGAAAAAGAAGAATAAAATAGGGGGGATCTCACTGCCCAACTTCATGCTCTACTGCAAAGACATACTAATCAAGACAATTTTGTACTTTCACAAGAACAGAGCCACAGACCAGTGGAACAGATTAGAGACTCCAGACATTAACCCAAACAAACATGGTCAATTAATATTTGATAAAGGAGCCATAGACATACAATGGCAAAATGACAGTCTCTTCAACAGATGGTGTTGGCAAAACTGGACAGCTTCAAGTAGGAGAATGAAACTGAATCATTGTCTAATCCCATGTAAAAAGGTAAACCCAAAATGGATCAAAGACCTGAATGTAAGTCATGAAACCATTAAACTCTTCGAAAAAAACCTAGGCAAAAACCTCTTAGACATAAACATGAGTGACCTCTTCTTGAACATATCTCCGTGTAAGGAAAACAACAGCAAAAGCAAGTGGGACTCCATTAAGCTGAAAAGCTTCTGACAGCGAAAGACACCATCAATAGAACAAAAATTAACCCTATAGTATGGGAGAATATATTTGAAAATGACAGATCCGATAAAGGCTTGACGTCCAGAATATATAAAGAGCTCACATGCCCCAACAAAGAAAAAACAAATAACCCAATTAAAAAATGGGCAGAGGAAGTGAACAAACAGTTCTCTAAAAGAGAAATACAGATTGTCAAGAGACACATGAATAGATGCTCCAGATTGCTAATTATCAGAGAAATGCAAATTAAAACTACAATGAGGTTTCACCTCACACCAGTAAGGATAGCTGCCATCCAAAAGACAAACAACAACAAATGGTGGCGAGGCTGTGGAGAAAGGGGAACCCTCCTACACTGCTGGTGAAATGTAAATTTGTTCACCCATTGTGGAAAGCAGTATGGAGGTTCATCAAAATGCTCAAAACAGACCTACCATTTGACGCAGGAATTCCACTCCTAGCAATCTACCCTAAGAACGCAGCAAGCAAGCTTGAGAAAGACAGATGCACCCCTATGTTTATCGCAGCACTATTTACAATAGCCAAGAATTGGAAACAACCTAATGTCCACCGGTAGATGAATGGATAAAGAAGCTGTGGTATATTTACACAATGGAATACTGCTTAGCCATAAGAAATGGAAAAATCCAACCATTTGCACAAACATGGATGGAGCTGGAAAGTATTACGCTCAGTGAAATTAGCCAAGCAGAGAAAAAGAAATACAAAATGATTTCACTCATCTGAGGAGTAGAAGAACAAAGGAATAACTGAAGGAACAAAACAGCAGCAGAATTACAGAACCCAGAAATGGACTAACAGGTACCAAAGGGAAAGGAACTCGGGAGGATGGGTTTGCAGGGAGGGATAAGGGCGGGGGGAAGAATAAGGGGGGTATTAAGATTAGCATGTATTGGGGGGAGGGAGAAAGGGGAAGGTGGGCTGCACAACACATAGAGGACAAATAGGGATTCTACAACATTTTGCTAAGCTGATGGACAGTAACCGTATTGTGGTTGTTAGGGGGGACCTGAAATAGGGGAGAGCATAGTAATCATAGTACTCTTCATGTAAATGTAGATTAAAGATTAAAAAAAAAAAAGAAAGATAAGGGGCATTACTCCTTGTTAGGATAAAACTATTGGTAAATCAAAGATCAGTGCATCCTTTATATATCATTAATGTTGATCACCCAAAGGGTGTGAGATGATCAGCTATGGTGGTACTCTTTTCCGATAATATTCCTTTCTCTTAATTAAAAAAAAAAATCAGTTCATGTGTGCTGACCTCCAGTGAGTTCTGCACAGTGGTATAGAGGGCATGTCAAAGTGTGGGCAAAGTGTCTGTTGGTTTCGATGCAGAAGATCAAGGCCTAGCTTGGATACCCAGAAAATGAACTAAGGTATGTTATGAGGAGGAACTTCTGGCATCATGCCGGGGATGATCATCAAAAAGCCTCCACAGTGATCCGGGTGATGCTGCAGTTGTGGCTGCGTCCACCCTACCATTTCCTGGACTTACCATTGGAATGAGGAGGCATATGTCTAGGTTGGCATGTTTATACAGTGAGACAACGAATTTGACCGCATCTGTACTGTTGGAACTGAACCAGGAGTTGGGAGGGGTGCAAGTTGTAGCACTCCAAAATCTTATGACTATGGACTATCTACAGTTAAAAGAACATATGGGAGGTGAACAGATCCCAGAAATGGGCTGCTTTAATTTGTCTGATCTTTCTCATACTGTTCAAGTACAGTTGGACAATATCCATCATATCACAGACAAATTCTCACAAATGCCTAGGGTGCCTAAATGGTTTTCTTGGCTTCACTGGAGATGGATGGTAATTATAGATTTGCTTTGTTTATGTCACCATATTCCTATTATGTTAATATGTGTGTGCAAATTAGTAGTTTAAAACCTATACATACTTAAGGTACTCTACAAGAAGATATGTGAAAGAAATAATCCTGCCATGTTTTCTTCCATATGCTCCCTCTAAAGCTTTTCTTCTTCCTTCCTAATTACAACCTTTAAATAGAATTCGTGCCTCATATGGAAGTTACTGAGTATCATAATTCCTCCAGGTGGTAAAGATACCTTGATACAAGTGCTGGGCCCAGAAGCCACAGGGCATGTATCTCCATAGAAGTAAAAAGCTAACCTTTTCAAACAATATAGCTTCTCTCTCACTACTTTACATTTCCCTCTATGGCCCCGGAAGATGACTGGTTAGCCAGAGACAGGTAAGATTCCTCAAGGGAGGAACAACCTAAGACAGGCACAGTTGCTCGGGGTCCATTAGGTGAGAAATTGTTGATCAACATAGGTGAGGCTCAGAACCTCATCCCCCCTGCTTTTAGAGAAATCTTCATCTGTGGATGTTTTATTGCTCTTGTCTACCTTGGATTAACACATAGTCTGGAGGCACACACCTGATCATCTACAATTGCTCTCTTACAACACTAAACTATATTTTCTATGTTTATCTTCAATCTACCTACCATTTTCTCATTTCATTACAAATAAAAATAGTAATAATAATTAAGGGAGAAATGTGGGATCCACATATAAATCAAGTATAAAAATCAAACGAATATTCGTATTTTACCTGATTGTTTAAAGTTCATACTGCGTGATCAAAACTGAAAGTTTCTGTGATGACTCTCCTTGTACTGTCAGCATGTAAGAATTTATTCACTATGTAAGAATTCGTTCACCATGTAAGAACTTGTTTGTTATGCTTCAGAAGATTGGAGACTGATGAGAGTTAAGATTGAGATGGATAAATGATTGTACATTGAGCATTGACCACCCCCTACTGAATTTTATTGTTGTTAACTACGATTTGATCAGTAAATACGAGACATGCTCTCTCAAAAAAAAAAAAAAAAAAAAAAAGAAAAGAAAAGCAGTGAAGTTCCATGCTTTGGGTATATTATATCTTAAAGCAATAACTTTCTCACATGTTTAAAAGAGAACCTTTTATAATTTACTATGATGAAAATTCTTATTTGTGAAATGGTTGCTTTAAGAATCTTAACTGTTTTTTCCTTCAATGTCAGCATTTATTTTTGCATTTTTATCATCTTAACTCTGCCTGATCATTTTATTCTGCTTAGAAATTTAACCTGTCAGTTTTGAAATAAAATCAAGTATTATAAGTTTGTGAAGAAGTCAGTTTTCTCTTCATTGATGACAAATTTGTTCTAGGTAATCCTCCTCTTCCCAATCTTTTTGGTGACCCTAATTTATCACAGCTTATAATGCCAACTCAGCAGAATGTGGGGACATCTTATTTGTGAGAACAGATTACCTGAAGAAAATTATTGAACATTGTAGTGACTCAGAGGAAATCATCAGATTGCTTCATTTTTGCTGTTGGGAGATTCCTCAGTTCTCATCTACTGTCCTCAGTGAACTTCTCCGACAGTTTCAAGGAAAATAAACATTCAAATGTCTATAATTTGAATCACTCCTCTGTTAAATAAGTAATTCAACTATACGCATATTTACGATACCTCTTCATACACCTGTGAACTTCGGCCATATTTGAATATGCTTTTGCAGATTTTACTGCTTGACGATCCCTGGTAGAGTCTCAGGTACACGCTCTTTGCTACCAGAGTAATTACACTTTGTATGATTCTAGAAATGAATGAAATTTACAGTAGCAAAATACGTTCTTACTTCTAGAAGCTCTATTAAATGTGTTACCTTTAGAAAAACACCATGACATCATAAAAATGAGTAAGGCTTTGCACCCATCACAATATAAGCACATTTTTAATTATTTTCTCTTAGTTGTTTCATACTTAATACTAATTTTTTCCTTTCATTTATTTAAAGAAAAAAATAGTTTCGTTAAATACTTAAGTTCTATTTATATGGTAGGATTATATTACATTCATTGTCTTAGTTATACTGGGTAATGCTTGTTTTCTAAAAATAATCCCCAGTATTTTAGTAGTCTTATTAGTATATAAGGAGTTAATGTAAGTTTTCAGAACGGTTACCTTCCTAAAATGCCTCAGACTTCCTCCCAGAATTCCTTCCATGTGTGTTCATTGTACTAAAATTCAGCCAGTGAGTTTCACTGGTGATACCAGTTTAATATAGGAAATAAATAGTTTAATATAGGAAACAAATATGTATACAGACTGTCACATTACTTATTAGAAAAAACTAAAAGAAGTTTTTATAAGAACACAATGCTTAAAAGATAGATCACTAAATTTCAGAGGGACTGAATATACAAGATTCTTGAATTAATTAGTTTTTAAATTGTTACCCAATTCACCATCATAGATTTCAAGCAAATAAGTATTGTCAAAATAGCATTAAGCAAAGTATAAATTATGGACTATGTACTTCATACACATTATGGGACTGCTTAAGTGACAATTATTAAAACTGTATTAACAAGGAAGATAATAGAGACATAATACATTTTTTAAAATAAGGAAATACACAAACATAAAATTGGTGACAATAATGTATAATTCCCCTGAAAGAATAAAACAAAAACCTAGCCATAAAGTGTAAAAAAAAATTTTTTTTAATTAACCATGAATGTATTAGATTTCTCCAAAGAAAACAGGACCAGTAAGATGGAGATGCATAAGAAAAAGAGAAAGAGAGAAGGTAGGGGAGAGAGATTTAAGGTTAAATGGCTCACACAATTGTAAAGGCTGACAAGGCCAAAATGTGCAGGGTAGGCTGGAGATGCAGGAAGGAGTACACACTACAATACAAGTCCAAAGATAGTTTGGAGGCAGAATTCCCTGCATCTTGGGGGAAGTCAGTCTTTTCTATTAAGGCCTTCAAAGGATTGAATAAGAACCTTCCACCTTAAGGGGGAGGTAATCTCTTTTATTCAGTCTGCTGATTTAAATGTTAATCTCATATAAAAAATACCTTTACAGAAGCATCGAGAATAATGTTTGGTCAAATGCCTGGTTACTGTGACCTAGCCAAGTTGACACATAAAATTAACCATAACGGTGACCTGGGGTTGCATACTCTCTAATTTTCTTTCTAAAGACTTTCCTATGTTTTCCAAATACTTGATAATGATAATTTACTCTTATGATGGAAAAAGAGCTGTAAATGCACCTTAAAACACGTTTTCCTTGGAGTCAGCCCCAAGCCCCAGTGCTCTTTGCTGGGCTCCCAGTGCCCCTTGGAGGGCTCCCACAGCACTTCTCACCTGGGTCCTCTATCACTGCTATCTGTGTCCACCATGTGGCTCCTTCTGCTAAATGTCAAACTCTGACAGGTCAGCATCCCAATCTTACCCATTATTGACTCTCCTTCAAGCAAGGGAAACTTTTCTCAATTAACTGTCCAATTGAACTGTATTAAAACTTCAAATATTACCTTCTGTAGGAGTCATCTTCAGAGGAGTTTTAGAAACTAGGATTTTAGTGAATGAAGGAAGATGTGGAGGCATTGGGAACCGGTGTGAAGGCATTAAGTTCAGCCCGAGGTTATATGCGGATTTCTAGGTGCACACCCTCCTGAGAGGAAGTAGTTGTGTGTGAGTGGATGCACTCATACTCCAGTTTTTTATAAAATCAGATAAATAAGATTTTCTTATCTCTGTTAAAATTGCCTAAAAGTTATCAGTACTTCGTTCTCTGCAAATTCCCTTGAGTTTTAATTTGTTGCATATGCTTTATCTTTTTAGTTTTTGCTATATGTAATACTGATACATCTGCTTCACTTATTTCTAGTAGGTTCTTTATGGATGGAATATCTATAGACTAAACCAATCTTGCTTTGAGTTTCATGTTTGGAAATAATTTTCCAAAGATGAAATATGCTGCTCTCAAGACATAATTTAAATGTTACTTAAAATGATGTCAACTGCTTGATACATACAAGTATTTAAAGTAACATGTGATGAGATTAACTGTAATACTACATTGTGTAAAAGAATTTAAATTCCACCATATGTGTGAGAACCCTATTTTTAGAATGATAACCAGGGAGGAAAATAAAGATGTGCCAAGTGTTGTCTGCCCCTTAACAAAAATAGCATTACCCAAAACCAGTTGTCATGAAACTAAAATTTAAAATTTCTAAGCTACCACTATGTATTAGTACCTATTTCAGTGTTGTGAGACAGTTTGATAAGTCTTAAGGAATATATTTTACTGAGCTCTTTTTTTTTTGAAGAGAACTTCTAAACTTACATTATTTACTGTAACTTATATATGTTTTAAAACTCATCAGTCACAGATGGCTTTCTTTTTTCTACAAAGGAAGTGATAGTAAAATTATAAATACTGGGTTAATGTTGGAAATGGTGGACTTCTGGGTACAAATTGACAGGGAATTATGAATATAAGCTTGAAATGTTTTGTATAACAAATATTTATTTTATACAGTAAACACTACTTAAGAGACATTTACAAAGTATTTACTATGTGCCAGACACTGTTACACACAACAGAACAAGAAAGGCAAGGCAGTATTTGATTGCAAGTTATACGAAAGTGGCTCTTTGAGGATATTGAAGATAGTTGTTAAAATTCTTGAGCTAAAAAGTCTGAAACCTGTGGTTCTTCAGAGTTACTTTATGGATGTTTATTTTGCTCCTTCTTCATGAGCCCTGTTTCCACATTTCTTTGTCGTTGCACTGATGTTACTATATCAGAAATAGTGAGTTGTTGAATTCGTTATCAATTAAAACTGAGGAATGAACAAAACTATATACTACTAAATGTCTCAAACAGTACCTATTCATGTTACATTTTTTTGTCCGAAATGTTTAGGCTGAAAAATCACTGATATTATCAATGTGCTTGTGGTGAAACAAGCCTGGCCATACATATACACACATATTTGGTTTTGATTGGGAATGTAATTATACTCTATTCAGTAAAATTGAAGGGTTTTTTTTTGTTTAGATAACTTTTTCCAGGTAGTTGTAAAGCAGAAAGTTGGGGTTTTTTTTTTTTTTTTTTGCCCACAATTGCTTTTTAAATTGGCAATGTCAAATGTTATGTTGAGATTTGGCTGGAACTGAGGTGCAATCATTGTCAATGGCAAATGAGCCAGATTTTACTCTTTCCAGTGAAAATTGCTTTACCCAACATATGTGTATTCTAAGGAAGATAATTCAAGTTAATTTTATATTGTCAAGTTCTGTCACTTTAATAATCACTTGAAACTCACTTTGCACTCCAAGAAGCAATCTTTAAAAATGATCTGATTCAAAGCAAACAATTCTCAAGCCATGAAGATAGGACACACTTGTAGATACCTTCAATAAAAATGAGTCAGCGTTGGTATAGCAAAAGCATTTTGGATTGATAACTGTTCATTAAGACTTCAAATTCTCAGGTCGGACAGGTAGCCAACTCCCCAAATTGATCATGACTCTGGGATATTTGGCTGCTTTTTTATTTCTGTACTTGTTTTCTCAACAAGTAAATGAGTTTACTAAAGCTTAAGAGAGTTAAATAGATTAGATCATCACATCAAGATACGTGTGCTGAACAGTGCACAGTAGGCTTCAAATGTTTACTACTTCACAAATTTTTATATCTTCTTTTCTAGAATTTGTAATGCTCTTAAAGGAATCCCTGATGATCAAGATGGATTAATTGATAAAATAATCCATTGCTCTAAAATCACTATCAAAAATGAGCATATCAGTGTATAAAATGTGTGGTAGCTCTGTTTAGCTGCTGTCCTGTTCCTCACCAAATATTAAAGGTGGGAGTCTTTTGTTAAGTTTTGTGGTAACTGGAATCATGAAAATTTGGAATTTGCATTTTAAATTGACATTGAAATTATTCAAATTCTTTTACATAAATAGTTTTATTTCTTTTGAAGTGTAATGGAGATCCTACAAGGAAGTGCATATGGGCCGTGGAATGGCTTGCAGATGAACTTGAAAGAAGAATATACCCATGCAACCCTCAATACACTTATAAAAAATGTTCTCATACCAATTTTTATACAAAGTAATAAAACATCATCAAGTGTTTATTTATTAGGGAGGTCACATAGTGCTAGGATCACACTTGAAAAAGCTTGTGCATTCTGCCCAGAGGAAGTAAAAAAAAAAAGCCACCAATGGACAGCAAATAGAAATGGAAGAAAATTTTTCATAGGGCATGTTAGTGTGCAAAGAATATGTGTTGCAGTTTGTTGGTTTTAGTGTTTAGTGCTGATTGATTTTTTTAAGAAATCAACAGATCTTAACCTACTCTGTTCGTATTATTTTGGAGAAATTGCTCTGAAACTATCTAAAAACATATTTAGGATAATCTAAAGCTTTTCCTCTAGTTGCAATTTATTTTATCACAGCAAATGAAAAAACATTAAATACACATGGTAGCATTTAGCATTTTCAAAAAATATCTCACTGGTAGATTGAAAATAAATTTAAGTTGCTTTCATAATCAAACATTTAATCTCTTAAATATTTAAAATTAGGATCCAGAAGACCAAATTGCCCTAGATGAGCATAACTACTCTGCACCAGAAGATGCCCCATTACATACTAAGTCATCTGGATCTCACTATCAGCAGGCACATAGGAGTTGGAACAATTATCAAGGGAACAAGTATACGAAAATACATTACTGTACAAGATGACAAGTGCCATTAAATAGTTATACAGAAAGTCTGAAATGGTTTTAAAATTTTTAAGTATGGAATACCACTTCTGTCTAGAATATATTAGATCTCATCACTTCAATTAAAATGCTTTCATCAAATATGAAATAATACAGTAAACGGAGTGAGGACTTCTCACCTAAATTGGCATGCACTACAATAGAACGAAATACTGCTGTAAATGATGCCCATGCTCTGAAACTTCCCTTCTCAGGAGATTTAAGACTGCCCTTAGTAAGTGGTTTACATTTCAGGTTTACATTTCAGATGCCTGTAAAAGACAAAAATCTTTCATTGGCAACTAGCTCGTATATATAAAGCTGCATTACTTAGAAATGTCAAGAGAAAAATTATTAAATATAGTCTCAGAGAGGGAAGAACTGAGGATTTCACTATAGAAGCTTTGTGATGTTGCAACTGCAAAAAAAAAAAAAAAAACCATGTGGATAACTTATTTGAAGATTTAAAATTAGCTATTATAAACCTAAACCTTACCAAAGACGCGAATGACCTATACTCTGAAAACTACAAGTCACTCTACAGAGCAATTAAAGGGGACACTAAGAAATGGAAACTCATCCCATGCTCATGGCTAGGAAGAATCAATATTGTCAAAATGGCCATCCTGCACAAAGCAATATACAGGTTTGATGCAAACCCTATCAAATTACTAGCAACATTTTTCAATGAACTGAAACAAATAATTCAACAATTCATATGGAAACAACAAAGACCCCGAGCAGCCAATGCAATCCTGAGAAAGAACTACAAAGTAGGGGGGATCTCACTCCCTAACTTCAAGCTCTATTATAAAGCCATAGTAATCAGGACAATTTGGTACTGACTCAAGAACAGAGGCACAGACCAATGGAACAGTCTAGAGAATCCAGACATTAACCCAGACAAAAATGGTCAACTAATATTTGATAAAGCAGCTATGGACATACAATGGCAAAATGACAGTCTCTGCAACAGATGGTACTTGCAAAACTGGACAGCTACATGTAGGAGAATGAAACTGGACCATTGACTCACCCCATATATAAAAGTAAACACAAAATGGATCAAAGACCTCAATGTAAATCATGAAACCATTACACTCTTGGAAGAAAACATAGGCAAAAACCTCTTAGACATAAACATTAGTGACCTCTTCTTGAACACATCTCCCCGGGCAAGGAAAACAACAGCAAAAATGAACAAGTGGGACTATTTTAAGCTGAAAAGCTTCTGTACAGCGAAAGACACCATCAATAGAACAAAAAGGAAAAATACAGTATGGGAGAATATATTTAAAAATGACATATCCAATAAAGGCATGACGTCCAGAATATATAAAGAGCTCACATGCCTCAACAAACAAAAAAACAACCCAATTAAAAAATGGGTAGAGGAACTGAACAGACATTTCTCTAAAGAAGAAATACAGATGACCAAGAGACACATGAAAAGATGCTCCAGATCGCTAATTATCAGAAATGCAAATTAAAACTACAATGAGGTATCACCTCACACCAGTAAGGATGGATGCCATCCAAAAGACAGACAACAACAAAGGTTGGTGAGGCTGTGGAAAAAGGGGAACCCTCCTACACTGCTGGTGAGAATGTAAATTAGTTCAGCCATTGTGGAAATCAGTATGGAGGTACATCAAAATGATCAAAGCAGACGTACCATTTGACCCAGGAATTCTACTTCTAGGAATTTACCCTAAGAATGCAGCAATCAAGTTTGAGAAACATAGATGCACCCCTTTGTTCATCGCAGCACTATTTAAAATAGCCAAGAATTGGAAGCAAACTAAATGTCCATTGATAGATGAATGGATAAAGTAGATGTGTTACATATACACAATGGAATACTAAGCCATAAGAAAAGGGCAAATCCAACAATTTGCAACAACATGGATGGAGCTGGTAGGTATTATGCTCAGCAAAATAAGCCAAGAGGAGAAAGAGAAATACCAAGTGATTTCACTCATCTGTGGTGTATAAGAACAAACGAAAAACTGAAGGAGCAAAACAGCAGCAGAATCACAGAACTCAAGAATGGACTAATAGGTACCAAAGGGAAAGGGACTGGGGCGGATGGGTGGGTAGGGAGGGATAAGGGGGGAGAAGAAGGGGATATTATGATTAGCATGCATGGGGGGTGGGAGAAAGGGGAGGGCAGTACAACACAGAGAAGACAAATAGTGATTCTGCAACACTTTGCTATGCTGATGGTCAGTGACTTTAAATTTGTTTATAGTGGGGACCTGTTATAGGGGAGAGCCGAGTAATTATAATATTCATTATGTATGTGTAGAATAATGATAACAAAAAAACAAAACAAAAAGCAGTTCCTGTGTGGTGACCTCCAATGAGTTCTACACAGTGGTATAACAGGCATATAAAAGTGTAGTCAAAGGCTTTGTTTGTGTTTATAGAGAGGATCAAGGCCTAATTTGGCTACCCAAAAATGAACTAAGATACGATATGAAAAAGAACTTCCAACATTAGCATTCTCGGGAAGACTTACGCCAGAAGATGACCATCAGAAAACCCCAACAAAGATCCATGCACTGCTACATGTGTAGATGCACTCATCCCACCAGTTCCTGGACTTGCCATGGGAATGAAGAAGAAGATATCTAAGCTGGCCTGTGCATACAGCAAGACAACAAATTTGACTGGATCTAAACTGTTGGAACTTAACCAAGAATTAGGAGAAGTGCAAATTGTAGCACTCCAAAATCTTACAACTACAGACTATTTACTGTTAAAAGAACATGTGTTATGTGAACAATCCCTGGGAATTGGTTTTAATTTGTCTGATTTCTCTCAGACTGTTCAAGTTCAGTTGGACAATATCCACCATATCATAGATAAGTTTTCACAAATGCCTAAGGTGCCTAACTGGTTTTCTTGGTGTCACTGTAGATGGCTGGTAATTATAGGTCTGCTTTTGTTATGTAACTGTACTCCTATTATGTTAATGTGTGCGTGCAATTTAATTAGTAGTTTAAAACCTATACATGCTTATGTTACTCTACTAGAAGATATGTCAAAGAAATTATCAATCTTCCCATGTTTTCTTCCACCTGCTACTTCTATAGCTTTTCTTCTTCCCTCCTAATTACAACCCCTAAATAGAATTAGTGACTCATATCGAATTTACCATGTATCACAATTCTTCCAAGTGGTAAAGATACCTCAAGACAAATGCTGAGCATAGAAGCCACAGGACATAAATATGCAAAGAAGTAAAAAACTAACCTTTTCAAACAATATGGCTTCTCTCTCACTTACCAACTGTACATTTCCCTGTATGGCCCCTGAAGATGACTGGTTAGCCAGAGATGGGTAAGATTCCTCAAGGGCGGAACAACTTAAGACAGGCACAGTCCCAGGGGGGCCATCAGGTGAGAAAATGGGGATGAACAGAGGTGAGGCTTAGAATCTCACTCCCCATTTTGAGAGAAATTGTCTGCATCCGTGGATGTTTTATTGCCCTTCTCTAGCTTGGATTAACTCTTATTCTATAGGCACACACCTGATCATCTAAATTTGCTCTCTTACAGCACTAAGCTATGTTTTCTACCTTTATCTTGCATCTAGCTACCACTTCAGCATTTTATTAAAATTAATAAAGAGAGAACTGTGGTATCCACATACAAATCAAGTATAAAAATCAAATGAGTATTCATATTTGAACTGACCATTTATAGTTCATAATGCATGTTTAAAACCGAAAGTTTCTGTGATGACTGCCCTTTTACTGTTCACCTTGTAACTTATTCACTATGTAAGAATTTGTTCTCCATGTAAGAACTTCTTCATTATGCTTCAGAAGATTGGAACCTGACGAAAATTAGACTTGAGATGGATTAATGATTATACATTGAGCATTGAGTCCCCTATACAGAATTTTATTGTTGTTTATAACCATTTGATCAATAAATAGAGGAGATGCCCTCACAAAAAAAAAGTACACACTTCCAATTGTAAAATAAGTAACCGGGATGTAATATACAGCATAAGGAATATAGTCAAAATATTGTACAACTTGGTATGGTGATAGCTGGTACGTAGGATTATCATGGATATAAATGTTCAATCACTCTGTTGTACACCTGAAAGTAATGTAATACTGTGTGTCACCTACCCTTCAATAAAAAATAATTTTCTAAAAAAAAATCTAAATATAAACAACTTTTTCTTGAAAGCATCTCCTCAGGCAAAGAAAACAAAAGCATAAATGAACAATTGGGACTACATCAAACTAAAAAGCTTCTGTACAGCAAAGGACACCATCCGTAGAACAAAATGCATCCTACAATATGAGTGAATATATTTGTAAAATATCTGACAAGGGGTTAATATCCAAAATATTGAAGAACTCTCACACCTCAATACCTTAAAAAGCAAATAACTCTATTAAAATATAGGCATAGGACATGAACAGACACTTCTCCAGAGAAGACATTCAGATGGCCAACAGGCACATGGAAATGTGCTCCACATCACAAATTTTCAGGGAAATGAAAATTAAAACCACAATGAGTTATCAACTCACACCAGTTGGATGGCCAACACAGAAAAGATTAGGCGGGGTAGGAGGAGGGTCCATGGTTAATACACTGAGGACTTACTGGACTAAACAAAGTCAGACGGATTCCTTTGTTGCAGAGCTTTTCAGAACCATTAATATGTTCATTCAGTCTTCTAAGATCATTACAATGTGCCTTACTTATATGTCCAATGAATGCTTGCTTTTATGAGCATCTTGCACTTTTGGAAATATCCCTGTAGATGAAGAATCACTTCTATAACTATTGTTATGATTATAAGGCAAGTCAAAGTACTACTCTTTATCAAGAGGTCGTCTTTAAAAACGTAAGAACAAGGACCTGCATCTTCCCATCTTTCCACTCTTAATTTGGCTTTGTACTGCCATTCCAAATAATACATTATTAGTGATCATAAAAGATTGCACATAGGGCATTTTCCAGTTCACAGTGAACTTCCCCCCTTCCTCTTTCTGCTATCTATGCATTCTACACATTAAAGAACTAGAAAGATCTATATTCCCATCTCCATATTTAAAGGAAGCGAAAACGAGTCCCATAGAACTGAGCTTCAAAGTCACACTTAGTCAATGACTGGGCTGGTCCTGGAGCACAGGCTTGCCTGCTCTGGACTATATCCATGGCAAAGCCTATCTCTCTTCTGTCCCCCCTGGTCCTTTCCTATCAGATGCTGCAATTATCTCACTGTGTGTCTGCAGGTGGGTGGCAATGCTAAAGACTCTTCAATGGCTCAATTTGGGCCTTTGATTTCACCTGATAAATAATGCACTTTCCTTATAGGAGAGCAGAATCTTCAAAAGTGGGGGGAACAACAAATGCTGATGAGGATGTTGAGAAAGGGAACCCTCCTTCAGTACTGGTAGGAAGGTAAACTAGTTCAGCCATTGTGCAAAGCAATATGGACATTCCTCAAAAATCATAAAATAGAAATTCTACCTGACCCAGGAATTCACTCCTAGAAATTTACTCTAGGAATATTGGATCTCAGATTCAAAAAGATATATGCACCCCTATGTTTATTGTAGCACAATTTACAATAGTCAAAATATGGGATCAACTTAAGTGTCCATCAGTAGATGAATGGATAAATAAGAGGTGGTACATATACACAATGGAATATTATTCAGGTGTAAGAAACAAACATCCTACCATTTACAACAACATGGATGGAGCTAGAGGGTATAATGCTTAGTGAAATAAGTCAGGCACCGAAAGACACGTGCCAAATGATTTCCCTCATTTGTGTAGTATAGCAATAAAGCAAAACTGAAGGAAAAAAATAGGATAATTGTAGACTCCAAGAAGGACTGGTAGTTAACAAAGCATAGGGGTGTGGAAGGGTGGGAGAGGAAGGAGAGAGAAGTGGATTGTGTTGCATCATCATTGGTGCACATGGTGTCTGTGTGGAGTCACAGCGAAGACAGTGTAGCTCAGAGAAGATAAATAGGAAATCTGTTGCATCTTACTACACTGAAGGACACTGCAATTGGATATGGGGATTGACTCAATAAGAGTGAATGTAATAACCACTTTTCTCATGTGAAAGCTTCATAAGAATGTATATCAATGATACCTTAATAAAAAATAATAAATAAAATTAAAACAAGAAATTTACTGATCTGTCCACTCACAGGAGAGCAGCTTCTTATTTTGAGAACATATCAATTAAAACTACCTGCCCAGCCCTGCAAGTTGGGCTATGTTGTTGTCTGTTTGCTGAAGAGTACATTAAGAATCTTCTTATCTTCCTGAATGTTAAAATGCAATGTTATCTTTAAGAAGGAATCCTTCCTGCATTTCACTATGGTGTTTGCAACTGGGTCTGCATGCTAAATTCGTTGCCAAGATTTCAAATTAATTGATTAGGGCTAAAGGAGAAGAAACAGCATATAGTAAGGTTAAAAAGATCTGGGCCTGCATGTTTAACAGAATAAAGACATGGGCTATGCTTGGCATACTTTCCTTTATCTCGGTAACATTCAAACATTCCAGGCCAAATTACTCCTGGCTTGTTGAGCTGTAAGTGAGCAAGTCATTAACTCTGGGTGTTTTTCAGTGGGCTTTCTGGGCCTTTTTCCTCCTTCCACCCCACTCATATCTATTTTCCTAACACATAAGCAATCATTCACTTCGGCTCTCCCATGTCTCTGGGGACTCAAGTGCAAAAAGAGACTCCATCAAACTTCCAATCCAGGAATAAAACCTTACTTGCCCCACCTTGTAAACAGCTATTGAATTGGAAGTGGACTACTTTTCTCCACCCTTGGAAACACTACTGATACGGAGATGTACAAAGGCCAGGCAAGAGATTCTGGAAATACTGCAATTTTACCCACATTTATGTCTGTTGTTAGGGCTAATTTCCACATACATACATAAGAGCTGTCATAAATGTAGTTTTGATATGGAATGGTGGGTGTTGTCAGAGTAGGGTGAGGGCCTCTGGGAAAAGCAGAGTGTAATATTTACAGTCAGAGCCATGTAACAATGGGCAAAGAAGTTTCTACTGAAAGTCTGCTAAGCACTTTGCAAAGTCAAGGTCACAGTAATTCTCTAGAGTAAAGATACAGACGTCTTTAGTGAGATCAGTTAAAGGTCAAACATCCAGGAGCATCTTGGCCTGGAATGCTTGACTGTTCTGCAAGGGTATCAGCATAACCCATGACTGTGCTCTCAGCCCTAGTAATCAGACTATGACCCAGCCCACCTTTAGGACAGGGCAGGTGATGCAAGACCACACCCTTAAGTTTTTTTCATGTTCTCCAAAAATCCTCAACTGCCTATAAAACCCCTAGATAATGCACCACTATGGACTCTCTTATCCCCTCTGGTGTGAGCTGAGAGCTCTGTCCTTTCACTTTACCTCTAAATAAAAGCCTGTACCTTCCTCTACTTCCTTGAGTGATTGTGAAGCACATTTTTCTGCTTTGTGAACAAGAACCCCTGAATCATCATCTATGTCTCAGACTCACATATTGTGCTACTCTAAATGAAAAGGAAATGATGCAAATACACCTCCCTAGTGCTCCATAGCATGAACTTACAAATCTCAGAGTTCAAAAAAGTCCTTAGTATTAGCAAGATTAGTTTCTCAGGAAAGCATTTGGCAAATTTGTATAATCAGGTTTTCAGGATGACTGACAGGTGCCACTGGCCATGGTCAGCAAAGGGTCAGGCATATTCTATGTCCTGAAATGCAGTGAAACGTTAGTTCTTTACAATCTATCACATGGGTGAAAATGCAGAAACCCTTTCTGTCAGAACTCTGCTTTTCATATAAATACAAAGTATTTTGATTAGTTTCAACATATTAGGATATTTTTAGGAACAGAAATGCCATAAAATTGTAAAGGGGGGTCGGAGCCAGGATAGCAGCGTGAGTAGAGCAGTGGAAATCTCCTCCCCAAAACACAAAGAGCTATGAAAATATAACAAAGAAAACTCTTCCTAAAATAGAGACCAGAGGACACAGGACAACATCCAGACCACATCCACACCTGCAAGAACCCAGCGCTTTGCGAAAAGGGTAAGATACAAGCCCTGGCCCAGCGTGAGCCGAGCTCCCCTCCCCCCGGCTCCCAGCGGGAGGAAAGAAACCAGAGCAGTTTTTTTATTTTTGGCGAGTGCTTTTTGGAAGCCTTAAAGGGACAGTGACCCCGTTGCTAGGGAGGCAGGGTGGCAGGACCGGTGAGCGGGTGCCTGGGACCGGCACCTGAGGACAAAGATTATCCGCATTTTTCCCTACGGAACCAGTCGGCGGGTGACTGAGACCGGCACCTGAGGATGGATGAAATCGCGCATTTCCCCCCAACTTTTTTTTTCTCTTTTTGACGAGTGCTTTTTGGAAGCCTTAAAGGGACAAAGACCCTGTTGCTAGGGAGCAGAGCGGCAGGACAAGTGAGCGGGTGCCTGAGACCAGCACCTGAGGACAGAGGAAATCGCATGTTTTTCCCCATTTTTTTTCCCCTTTTTGTTGAGTGCTTTTTGGAAGCCTTAAAGGGACAGGAACCCAGGTGCTACGGAGGCCGAGCAGCAGGACCGGTGAGCAGGTGCCTGGGACCAGCGCCTGAGGACAAAGAATATCATGCGTTTTTCCCTGTGGGACCTGTGGGCGGGTGCCAGAGAACTGCACTGAGGACGGAGGAAATTGCCTGTTTTTCCCTTTTTTTTCTTTCTCTTTTAGGCGAGTGCTTTTTGGAAGCCTTAAAGGGACAGGTACCCCGGTGCTAGGGAGGCAGAGCGGTGGGACCGATGAGCAGGTGCCTGGGACTGGCGCCTAAGGACAAAGAATATCCAGTGTTTTTCTCTGCAGGACCGGAGGGTGGGTGTCTGAGACCGGCGCTTGAGGATGGAGGAAATCACGCGCTTTTCCCCTTTTTCTTTCTCTTTTTGGTGAGTGCTTTTTGGAAGCCTTAAAGGGACAGGGACCCTGGTGCTAGGGAGGCAGAGCAGCAGGACCAGTGAGCGGGTGCCTGGGACTGGCACCTGAAGACAAAGAATATCCTGTGTTTTTCCCTGCAGGACCGGTGGGTGAGTGCCTGAGACTGGTGTCTGAGGACGGAGGAAATCACGTGCTTTTCCCCTTTTTCTTTCTGTTTTTGGCGAGTGCTTTTTGGAAGCCTTAAAGGGACAGGGACCCTGGTGCTAGGGAGGCAAAGCAGTAGGACCGGTGAGTGGGTGCCTGGGACTGGCACCTGAAGACAAAGAATATCGCGTGTTTTTCACTGCGGGACCGGTAGGCAGGTGCTTTTTGAAAGCCTTGAAGAGACAGGGACCCCAGTGCTATGGAGGCAGGGCAGCAGGACCAGTGAGCGGGTGCCTGGGACCGGCACCTGAGGAAAAAAAAAAAAAATCGTGTGTTTTTTCCTTTTTTTTTTTTTCTTTTCTCTCTCTCATTCTTGCTGTTGTTTTGGTTTGGAGAGTGCTTTTTGAAAGTCTTAAAGTGGCAGGACAGGACACTTAGACCAGATTCAGGGAATCTAGGGATCTCTGGGCACTCTAACCCTCTGGGCAACAGGGAGCACAAAAGCCCCTTATGGAGATAAAGAGCCTCTGGGCTGCTCCCACTCCAATGGGGGTCCAGCACTTTGGAGGAGCAGCCCCAGCCAGGCCATGCCCACAGCAACAGCAGAGGTAAACTACACAGCAAAAGGGCTGACAGCACAAGCCCTGTCGGAGCAGAGTTGACAAGCATAAGCCACTAGAGGTCGCTATTCTCCCAGGAGAGGAAGGCCACAAACCAACAAGAAGGGAAGCTCTTCCAGCGGTCACTCGTACCAGCTCTGCAAACTATATCACCATGAAAAGGCAAAACTACAGACAGACAAAGATCACAGAAACAACACCTGAGAAGGAGACAGACCAAACCAGTCCTCCTGAAAAAGAATCCAAAATAAAAATCATGAACATGCTGACAGAGATGCAGAGAAAAATGCAAGAGCAATGGGATGAGATGCAGAGAAAAATGCAAGAGCAATGGGATGAAGTCCGGAGGGAGATCACAGATGTCAGGAAGGAGATCACAGAATTGAAACAATCCCTGGAAGGATTTATAAGCAGAATGGATAAGATGCAAGAGGCCATTGAAGAAATACAAGCCAGAGAACAGGAACGTATAGAAGCTGACATAGAGACAGATGAAAGGATGGCCAGGAATGAAACAACACTAAGAGAACTATGTGACCAAACCGAAAAGAATAATATTCGTACTATAGGGGTACCAGAAGAAGAAGAAAGAGGAAAAGGCATAGAAAGTCTCTTTGAAGAAATAATTGCTGAAATCTTCCCCAAACTGGGGGAGGAAATAATCGAACAAACCATGAAATTACACAGAACCCCCAACAGAAAGGATCCAAGGACAACACCAAGACACATAGTAATTAAAATGGCAAGGATGAAGGACAAGGAAAGAGTTTTAAAGGCAGCTAGAGAGAAAAAGGTGACGTATAAAGGGAAACCCATCAGGCTAACATCAGACTTCTCAACAGAAACCCTACAGGCCAGAAGAGAATGGCATGATATACTTAATGCAATGAAACAGAAGGGCCTTGAACCCAGGATACTGTATCCAGCACGACTATCATTTAAATATGATGGCAGGATTAAACAATTCCCAGACAATCAAAAGCTGAGGGATTTTCCTTCCCACAAACAACCTCTACAGGACATCCTACAGGGACTGCTCTGGATGGTAGCACTCCTAAAAAAAGCACAGAACAAAACACACAACATATGAAGAAGGGAGAAGGAGGAATATGAAGGGAGAGAAGAAAAGAATCTCCAGACAGTGTATATAACAGCTCAGTAAGCAAGCTAAGTTAGGCAGTAATATACTAAAGCTAACCTTGAAACCTTTGGTAACCACGAATCTAAAGCCTACAATGGCAATGAGTACATATCTCTCAATAGTCAGCCTAAATGTAAATGGACTTAATGCACCAATCAAAAGACACAGAGTCATAGAATGGATAAAAAAGCAAGAACCATCTATATGCTGCTTACAAGAAACTCACGTGAAACCCAAAGATAAGCATGGACTAAAAGTCAAGGGATGGAAAAACACATTTCAGGCAAACAACAGTAAGAAGAAAGCAGGTGTTGCAGTACTAATATCAGACAAAATAGACTTCAAAACAAAGAAAGTAACAAGAGATAATGAAGGATATTACATAATGATAAGGTTCTCAGTCCAGCAAGTGGATATAACCATTCTAAATATATATGCACCCAATACAGGAGCACCAGCATATCTGAAGCAAATACTAACAGATCTAAAGAGGGAAATAGACTGCAATGCAATCACTTTAGGATATTTCAAAACCCCACTCACCCCAAAGGATAGATCCACCGGGCAGAAAATAAGTAAGGACACACAGGCACTGAAAAACACACTAGAACAGATGGACCTAATAGACATCTATAGAACTCTACATCCAAAAGCAACAGAATATACATTCTTATCAAGTGCACCTGGAACATTCTCCAGAATAGACCACATACTAGCTCACAAAAAGAGCCTCAGTAAATTCCAAAATATTGAAATTCTACCAATCAATTTTTCAGACCGCAAAGGTATAAAAGTAGAAATAAATTCTATAAAGAAAACAAAAAGGATCACAAACACGTGGAGGATTAACAACATGCTATTAAATAATCAATGGATCAATGAAGAAATCAAAATAGAGATCAAGGAATATATAGAAACAAATGACAACAACAACACTAAGCCCCAACGTCTGTGGGACGCAGTGAAAGCAGTCTTAAGAGGAAAGTATATAGCAATCCAGGCACACTTGAAGAAGGAAGAACAATCCCAAATGAATAGTCTAACATCACAATTATCGAAACTGGAAAAAGAAGAACACATGAGGCCTAAAGTCAGCACAAGGAGGGACATAATAAAGATCAGAGAAGAAAAAAACAAAATTGAGAAGAATAAAACAATAGCAAAAATCAACAAAACCAAGAGCTGCTTCTTTGAGAGAATAAACAAAATAGATAAGCCTCTAGCCCAACTTATTAAGAGAAAAAGAGAATCAACACAAATCAACATAATCAGAAATGAGAATGGAAAAATCATGACAGACTCCACAGAAATACAAAGAATTATTAAAGAGTACCATGAAAACCTATATGGAAACAAGCTGTAAAACCTAGAAGAAATGGACAACCTCCTAGAAAAATTGAACCTCTCAAGACTGACCAAGGAAGAAACACAAAAGTTACACAAACCAATTACGAGCAACGAAATTGAAATGGTAATCAAAAAACTACCCAAGAACAAAACCCTGGGGCCAGACAGATTTACTTCAGAATTTTATCAGACACACAGAGGAGACATAATACCCATTCTCCATAAAGGCTTCCAAAAAATAGAAGAAGAGGGAATACTCCCAAACTCATTCTTTGAAGCAAATATCACCCTAATACCAAAACCAGATAAAGACCCCACCAAAAAAGAAAATTACAGACCAATATGCCTGATGAATGTAGATGCAAAAATATTCAATAAAATATTAGAAAACAGA
Organism: Manis javanica; assembly: GCF_040802235.1. Taxonomy (NCBI): domain Eukaryota; kingdom Metazoa; phylum Chordata; class Mammalia; order Pholidota; family Manidae; genus Manis; species Manis javanica. Next base: position 6,139,325 of record NC_133175.1, read on the forward strand.
CTCAACAGTATATCAACAGGATCATACACCATGACCAAGTGGGATTCATCCCAGCGATGCAAGGATGGTACAACATTCAAAAATCCATCAACATCATCCACCACATCAAGAAAAACAAAGACAAAAACCACATGATCAACTCCATAGATGCTGAAAAAGCATTTGTCAAAATTCAACATCCATTCATGATGAAAACTCAGCAAAATGGGAATAGAGGGCAAGTACCTCAACATAATAAAGGCCATATATGATAAACCCACAGCCAGCATTACACTGAACAGCGAGAAGCTGAAAGCATTTCCTCTGAGATCGGAACCAGACAGGGATGCCCACTCTCCCCACTGTTATTTAACACAGTACTGGAGGTCCTACCACGGCAATCAGACAAAACAAAGAAATACAAGGAATCCAGATTGGTAAAGAAGAAATTAAACTGTCACTATTTGCAGATGATATGATACTGTACATAAAAAACCCTAAAGACTCAACTCCAAAACTACTAGAACTGATACCAGAATACAGCAATGTTGCAGGATACAAAATCAACACACAGAAATCTGTAGCTTTCCTATACACTAACAATAAATGAATAGAAAGAGAAATCAGGAAAACAATTCCTTTCAACATTGCATCAAAAAGAATAAAACACCTAGGAATAAACCTAACCAAAGAAGTGAAAGACTTATACTCTGAAAACTACAAGTCACTCTTAAGGGAAATTAAAGGGGACACTAATGAATGGAAACTCATCCCATTCTCATGGCTAAGAAGAATTAATATCGTCAAAATGGCCATCTTGCCCAAAGCAATATACAGATTTGATGCATTCCCTCTCAAATTACCAGCAAAATTATTCAATGAATTGGAACAAATAATTCAAAAACTCATATGGAAACACCACAGACCCTGAATAGCCAAAGCAATACTGAAAAATGAATAAAGTAGGGGGAATCTCACTCCCCAACTTCAAGCTCTACTACAAAGCCATAGTAATCAAGACAATTTGGTACTGGCACAAGAACAGAGCCACAGAACAGTGGAACAGATTAGAGACTCCAGAAATTAACCCAAACATATATGGTCAATTAATATTTGATAAAGGAGCCATGGACATACAATGGCAAAATGACAGTCTCTTCAACAGATGGTGCTGGGAAAACTGGACAGCTACATGTAGGAGAATGAAACTGCACCATTGTCTAACCCCATAAAGAAAGGTGTGGATCAAAACCTGAATGTAAGTCATGAAACCATTAAACTCTTGGAAAATAACATAGGGAAAAACCTCTTAGACATAAACATGAGTGTTCTCTTCTTGAACATATCTCCCCGGGCAAGGAAAACAAAAGCAAAAATGAGCAAGTGGGACTACATTAAGCTGAAACGCTTCTGTACAGGGAAAGACACCATCAATAGAACAAAAAGGAACCCTACAGTATGGGAGAATATATTTGAAAATGATAGATGCAATGGAGGCTTGACGTCCAGAATATATAAAGAACTCACACGCCTCAACAAACAAAAAACAAATAACCCAATTAAAAATTGGGCAGAGGAAGTGAAAAGACAGTTCTCTAAAAGAAAGACAGATGGCCAAGAGACACATGAAAAGATGCTGCAGATCGCTAATTATCAGAGAAATGCAAATTAAAATTACAATGAGGTATCAACTCACACCAGTAAGGATAGCTGCCATCCAAAAGACAAACAACAACAAATGGTGGTGACGCTGTGTAGAAAGGGGAACCCTCCTACACTGCTGGTGGAAATTTAAATTAGTTCAGCCATTGAGGAAAGCAGTATGGAGGTTCATCAAAATGCTCAAAACAGACCTACCATTTGACCCAGGAATTCCACTCCTAGCAATCTACCCTAAGAACGCAGCAATCAAGTTTGTGAAAGAGAGATGCACCCCTATGTTTATTGCAGCCTACTTACAATAGCCAAGAATTGGAAGCAACCTAAATGTCCTTCGGTAGATGAATGGATAAGGAAGATGTGGTACATATACACAATGGAATACTACTCAGCCATAAGAAGTGGAAAAATCCAACCATTTGCAGCAACATGGGTGGAGCTGAAGAGTATTATGCTCAGTGAAATAAGCCAAGTGGAGAAAGAGAAATACAAAATGATTTCACTCTTCTGAGGATTATAAGAACAAAGGAAAAACTGAAGGAACAAAACAGCAGCGGAATTACAGAACCCAAAAATGGACTAACAGCTACCAAAGGGAATGGAACTGGGGAGAATGCGTGGGCAGGAATGGATAAGGGGGGTGGACGAAGAAGGGGGATATTAAGATTAGCATGCATGGAGGGGGTGGGAGAATGGGGAAGGTGAGCTGTACAACACAGGGAGGATAAGTAGTGATTCTACAACATTTTGCTATGCTGATGGACAGTAACCGGAATGTGGTTGTTAGGGGGGACCTGATATCGGCAGAGCATAGTAAACATAGTATTCTTGATGTAAGTGTTGATTAAAGTTTAAAAAAAGAAAGAAGGAAAGAAAGAAAGGGGGGATTACTCCTTGATAGGATAAAACTATTGGAAAATGAAAGATCAATGCATGCTTTAAATATCCTTCATGTTGATCACTTAAAGGATGTCAGATGATCAGCAACAGAGGTTCTCTTTTCTGATAATATTCCTCTCTCTTAATAAAAAAAACAAAAAACAAAAAAAGCAATTCCTGTGTGCTGATCTCCAGTGAGTTCTGCACAGTTGTATAGAGGGCATGTCAAAGTGTGGGCAAAGGGTCTGTTTGTAGCTATGCAGAAATTCAAGGCCTTGCTTGGATACCCAGAAAATGAACTATGATATGAGGAGGAGCTTCCGGCGTCAGTACTCTCTGGAGGACTTGTGCAGGGGGATGATGATCAAAAAGCCTCCACAGGGATCTGGGCGATGCTGCGGTTGTGGCTGCATCCACCCCACTGTCTCCTGGACTTGCCATTGGAATGAGGAGAGAGATGACTACGCTGGCATGTGCATATAGTGAGACAATGAATTTGACCGGGTCTGTAGTATTGGAACTCAACCAGGAGTTGGGAGGGGTGCAAGTTGTAGCACTCCAAAATCTTATGACTATAGACTATCTATGGTTAAAAGAACATATGGGATGTGAACAGATCCCACAAATGGGCTGCTTTTATTTGTCTTATTTCTTTCAGACTGTTCAAGTACAGTTGGGCAATATCCAACATATCATACACAAATTTTCACAAATGCCTAGGGTGCCTAAATGGTTTTCTTGACTTCAGTGGAGATGGATGGTAATTACAGGTTTGCTTTGTTTATGTTACCGTATTCCTATTACGTTAATATGTGAGTGCAAATTAGTTGGTAGTTTAAAACCTATACATGCTTAACGTACTCTACAAGAAGATATGTCAATGAAATAATCAATCCTCCCATGTTTTCTTCCATATGCTACCTATATAGCTTTTCTTCCTTCCTAATTACAACCCTTAAATAGAATTCGAGCCTCATATCGAATTTTCCCAGTATCATAATTCCTCCAGGTGGTAAAGATCCCTCAAGACAAGTGCTGGGCGTAGAAACCACAGGGCATAAGTCTGCAAAGAAGTAAAAAGCTTACCTTTTCCAACAATATGGCTTCTCTCTCACTTACCAACTTTACATTTCCCTGTATGGCCCCGGAAGATGACTGGTTAGCCAGAGACGGGTAAGATTCCTCAAGGGAGGAACAACCTAAGACAGGCACAGTCACAGGGGGGCCATCAGGTGAGAAATTGGGGATCAACAGAGGTGAGGCTCAGAACCTCACCACCCCTGCTTTGAGAGAAATCTTCTGCATCTGTGGATGTTTTGCTGCCCTTTTCTTGTTTGGATTAATACCTAGTCCATAGGCACACACGTGATCATCTACATTTGCCCTCTTACAGCACTAAACTATGTTTTCTACCTTTATCTTGCATCTACCTACCACTTCAGCATTTTATTAAAAGTAAAAAAAATAATAATAATAAAGTGAGAAATGTGGAATTGACATATAAATCAAGTATAAAAATCAAATGAATAGTTATATTTGACCTGATTGTTTATAATTCATAATGCGTGATCAAAACCGAAAGTTTCTGTGATGAATGCCCTTGTACTGTTCACCATGTAAGAATTTATTCACTATGGAAGAATTCGCTCACCACGTAAGAACTTGTTCGTTTTGCTTCAGAAGTTTGGAGTCTGATGAGAAATATGCTTGATATGGATTAATGATTGTACATTGAGCATTTACCCCCTATACTGAATTTTATTGTTGTTAACAACCATTTGATCAAGAAATATGAGAGGTGCCCTCTCAAAAAAAAATAACCTTTTGACAAAGAGTAGTAGTTTGACTTGCGTTATAATCATAACAATAGTTATAGAAGTGATTGTTTATCTAGAGGGACATTTCCAAAAGTGAAAGATGCTCATTAAAGCAAGCGTTTCTTGCCCATATATGTAAGGTGCATTGTAATTATCTTTGAAGACTGAACGAACATATTAAAGGTTCTGCAAAACTCTACAACAAAGAAATCTGTCTGACTTTGTTTAGTCCAGTAAATCCTCACTTTATTAATCATGAACCATCCTCTTACCCCGGCTAATCTTTTCTGTGTTGGCCATCCTAACTGGTGTGAGGTGATATCTCATTGTGGTTTTAATTTGCATTTCCCTGATGATTAGGAACTTGGAGCACCTTTTCATGTGCCTGTTGGCCATCTGTATGTCTTCTTTGGAGAAGTGTCTGTTCATGTCCTTTGCCTTTTTTTTACAGAGTTATTTGCTTTTTTGGGTTTTGAGGTGTGAGAGTTCTTCAATATTTTGGATGTTAACCCCTTGTCAGATATCTTTTTCAAATATACTCCCTCATATTATAGGATGCCTTTTTGTTCTATGGATGGTGTCCTTTGCTGTACAGGAGTTTTTAGCTTGATGTAGTCCCAATTGTTAGTTTTTGCTTTGTTTCCCTTTCTTGAAGAGATGCGTTCAGGAAAAAGTTGTTTATATTTAAGAGATTTTTGCATTTGTTTTCTTCTAAGAGTTTTATGGTTTCATGTCTTACATTCAGGTCTTTGATCCATTTTGAGTTTTGTTTTGTGTATCGGGTTACACAATAATCCAGTTTCATTCTCTTTCATGTAGCAGCCCACTTTTTTCAACACCATCTGTTCAAGAAGCAGCAATTTCCTCATTGTATATTCATGGTTCCTTTATCATATATTAATTGACCATATTCGCTTGGTTTTATATCTGGACTGCCTAGCCGGTTCCATTGGTCTATGTGTCTGTTCTTATGCCAGTACCAAATTCTCTTGATTAACATGGCTTTGTAATAGAGCTGGAAGTCGAGGAGCATAATTCCCCCAGCTTTATTCTTCCTTCTCAGGATTGATTTGGGTATTTGGGGTCTTTTGTGTACCATATGAATTTTAGAACTATTTTTTCAAGTTCGTTGAGGAATGCTATTGCTGTTTTGGCTGGGATTGCATTTATTCTGTAGATTGTTATAGGCACTATGGCCATTTTTACATTTTAATTCTATCCGTGAACACAGCATATGTTTCCTTTTATTGGTATCTTCTTTCTTTTCTCTCAGGGTTTCTTGTTGTTTTCATTGTGTATGTCTGTAAGTCCAGGGGGAAGAAATCCTAGGGCAAAATATCTCTAAAAACCGATATCAAAGGGATAAAATTCAAAACCTGTTTATTGCTTACAATCTACAGTCCAGCACTGTCTCTTTCCCTTACTCTGGAAGAAGCAACAAAGCAAACCATTTCCCCTAAACTCTCAGTTTCATAAACTCATGGTTACCCAGATAATTAACCACTGACAAAGAGATGAATTACTCTCCAACCCTGGGGGTATTCGAATCTACCAAAGCCAGGCAAGACATTCTGGAAATATTACAATTTTACCCACAAGGTTTTCTTTTCCATCGATAGGTCTATTCCTATGTGTTTTATTCTTTTTGATACAGTTGTGAATGGAATTGTTTTCCTGATTTCTCTTTTTGCTTGTTCATCGCGAGTGTATTGTAATGCAAAAGATTTCTATTTTCTACATACAGCAAGGTGGAGACCCAGTGGTTCAATTCTCGGTATTAAAGCCAGTAGCCTTGATCTTGAGACCCAGGAAAATATCATTTTCACTGTTTTTCCAAAAGCCAAAAGGACTAGTGGTCTAGCTCAAAAAGGTAGGAGGAATTCCATATTGTCCTTTGTGCTCTATTCAGGTCTTCAGTTGATTTGAAAAGGTTATTTATCCTAGACAGAAAAATCTGCCTTACTCATTTTACCATTCAAATGTTGATCTTACCTAGAAATACCAGATACTTGACTAAATATCTGAGTACACTGTGGCCCAGTCAGGTTTACACATGAAATCATTTTTCTAACACATAGAATACAGTAAAAGTAGCAAGGTGTGTCTTCGAACGATTGCTCTTTCTAGGAAGTTATTATGTTTTGAGGACACTTAGGTAAATCTAAGGGCGGCTCCATGAGGGTTGCAAGGGAGATCTTCTGTTAACAAATGGTGAGCATCAACTTGACATCCATGTGAGTGAACCTCCAAGAAGTGGCTCCTCCAACTCAGTGAAGGGTTTACGTGACTGCATCCCTGGCCAACAACCGAAAACTTCAAATCCAGAAACTCCCAAGTAAACTACACCCATATTACAGTTTCAGAAACTCTGAGGATAATGTGGTATAATACAACACTATTTATGAAGTATGAGCTTTAGATCATGGTTCTCAAACATGTTTGGGAGCTTAAAAAAATTAAGTTGACAGATAATCAGCCAATCACATTTTCTCAGATTATAGGAGTAGGCCCTGGCATCTGAATATTTTTTACATTTAGAGCTTTGAAAGCACACTGCACCCGAACTCAGCTCTAAGTAACTTGAGGTTTAGTTTGTTTCAGGATGGGACTTTGTTATTTATTTTTTAAACTCAGAATTCTGATCTGCACTCAGGGTTGGAAATCACTTGAGCTACATGGTTTCTATGTAAAGTGTTGGCTATTAAAGAGTAGGTGCTTAACATACCTGCTTGCACATAACAGGATTTTCTTGGTGGTGCTTATGAGAACCAAGAGTGAATATACTCTTCATTTTTGGGCACTTTAAAAATGAAACTACAAAAATAATTGTTTACAAGAGGCAGAGCCAACATGGTGGTGTGAGTAGGACAGTGGGAATCTCCTCTGAAAAACATATATATTTTTGAAAATACAACAAATACAACTAATCCTAAAAGAGAGACCAGAAGACACAGGACAACAGCCTGACTACATCGACACATGCGAGAGCCCAGCGCCTGGTGAAAGGGGTAAGATACAAGCCCCGGCCTGCGGGACTCCAGCACACCTCACCACAGCTCCCGGAGGGAGGGAGAGGGAACCCAAGACTGCTAAACACCCAGCCCCAGCCACCCGCACCAGAGCCAGAGAGCAGACACAGTGTATGCGTGGAGGGCTGAAAACTAGGGAAATAGGGCAGCAAGACCTCTGAGCGGGTGTAAAGCTGATGCCCCTGTGACAAAGAAAAGCCAGTGCTCTTTGAAAGTCTTAAAGGGACAGGGATTTAACAGCTAGATGGAAACAACAAAGGTCACAGCCCAGTGGCTGGAAATTACAGGGAAAACTGGGTACACTAACCCCCTGGGCAACAGCTCTGAGACCCCTCATGGAGGTAAAGAGCCAAACATCACCCCACCAGTCCATTACCCCTCCCGGCACTGCAAAAGCAGAGAAACAGCCAAAGGCAAAACATGCCCACAGAAATGCAGAAAGGAAAATTCCTACACTTCAGCCGGGTAAGACACAAAGACCCAGCCTACACGCAATTACCCAACACAATCCACTAGGGGTCGCAGTTGTCCCAGTAAAGAAAGGCAAGTGGCAAGTGAAAAGTTTGGCCCTCCCAGCTGACAGTCAATAGCATCTGTCAATATGAAAAGGCAAGAAAATACGGTCCAGACAAGACAAACCCAGAGAGCTTCAGCATCTGCTACATGTTCCCCTGAGAAGAAACCTGGGGAGATATATTTAGCCAGTTTTCCTGAAAAAGAATTCAAAACAAAAGTCATAACCATACTTACGGACTTGCAGAGAAATATGCAAGAACTAAGGAAGGAGAATACAGAAATAAAACAAGCTCTAGAAGGACTTCAAAACAGATTGGAAGAAATGCAAGAGACCATTAATGGTCTAGAAAACAGAGAACAGGAATGCAGAGAAGCTGATGCAGAGAGAGATAAAAGGATCTCCAGGAAGGAAAGAATTTTAAGAGAACTGAGTGACCAATCGAAAAGGAACAATATCCGCATTTTAGGGGTACCAGAAGAAGAAGAGAGAGAAAAAGGGATAGAAAGTGTCTTTGAAGAAATAATTGGTGAAAACTTCCCCAAACTGGGGGAAGAAATGGCCTCTCAGACCACAGAGGTACACAGAACTCCCATTACAAGGGATCCAAGGAGGGCAACACCAAGACACATAATAATTAAAATGGCAAAGATCAAAGACAAGGACAAAGTATTGAAGGCAGCCAGAGAGAAAAAAAGGTTACCTACAAAGGAAAACCCAACAGGCTATCATGAGAGTTCTCAACAGAAACTCTACAGGCCAGAAGAGAATGTCATGATATAATTAATGCAATGAAACAGAAGGGCCTCGAACCAAGACTATTGTATCCAGCACGAATATCATTTAAATATGAAGGAGGGATTAAACAATTCCCAGACAAGCAAAAGTTGAGGGAATCTGCCTCCCACAAACCACCTCTTCAGGGCATCTTACAGGGACTGCTCTAGATGGGAGCACTCCTAAAAAGAGCACAGAACAAAATACCCAACATATGAAGAAGGGAGGAGGAGGAATAAGAAGGACGAGAAATAAAGAATCATCAGACCACGTGTATAATAGCTCAACAAGTGAGTTAAGTTAGTAAGATAGTAAAGAAGCTAACCCTGAACCTTTGGTAACCACAAAGTTAAAGCCTAAAATGGCAATAAGTTCATAGCCTTCAATAATCACCCTAAATGTAAATGGACTGAATGCACCAATGAAAAGAGACAGAGTAATAGAATGGAAAAAAAGCAAATCCATCCATATGCTGCTTACAAGAGACTCACCTCAAACCAAAGACAGGCACAGACTTAAAGTAAATAGATGGAAAAAGATATTTCAGGCAAACAACAAAGAGAAGAAAGCAGGTGTTGCAGTTCTGGTATCAGACAAGACATACTTCAAAATACAGAAAGTAACAAAAGACAAAGAAGGACATTACATAATGATACAGGGCTCAGTCCAATAAGAGGATATAACCATTATAAATATATATGCACTCAATACAGGAGCACCAACATACCTGAAACAAATATTAACAGAACTAAAGGAGGAAATAGAATGCAATGCATTCATTCTAGGAGACTTCAACACACCACTCACTCCAAAGGACAGATTCACCAGACAGAAAATAAGCAAGGACACAGAAACACTGAACAACACACTAGAACAGATGGAGCTAGTAGACATCTACAGAACTCTACATCCAAAAGCAACAGGATAAACATTCTTCTCAAGTGCACATGGAACATTCTCCAGAATAGGCCACATACTAGGCCACAAAAAGACCCTAAGTAAATTCCAAAAGATTGAACTCCTACCAAACAACTTTTCAGACCAGAAAGCATAAAACTAGAAATAAAGTGTACAAAGAAAGCAAAAAGTCTCACATACATGGAGGCTTAACAACATGCTCTTAAATAATCAATGTATCAATGACCAAATCAAAATGGAGATAAAGCAACTTATGCGAACAAACGACAACAACACTAAGCCCGAACTTCTGTGGGATGCAGCAAAGCAGTCTTAAGAGGAAAGTATATAGCAATCCAAGCATATTTAGAAAAGGAAGAACAATCCCAAATGAAAGGTCTAATGTCACAATTATCGAAATTGGTAAAAAAAAAGAACAAATGAGGTCTACCATCAGCAGAAGGAGGGACATAACAAAGATCAGAGAAGAAATAAATAAAATTGAGAAGGATAAAACAATAGCAAAAATCAATGAAACCAAGAGCTGGTTCTTTGAGAAAATAAACAGAATAGACAATCCTCTAGCCAGACTTATTAAGAGGAAAAGAGAGTCAGCACAAATCAACAGTATCAGAAACGGAAAGAAAAAATCACGACGGACCCCACAGAAATACAAAGAATTATTAGTGAGTACTATGAAAACCTATATGCTAACAAGCTGTGAAACCTAGGAGAAATGAACAACTTCCTACAAAAATACAACCTTCCAAGACTGACCCAGAAAGAAACAGAAAATGTAAACAGACCAATTATCAGCAATGAAATTGAAGCGGTAATAAAAAAACTACCAAAGAAGAAAACCCCCGGGCCAGATGGATTTACCTCAGAATTTTATCAGACATACAGGGAAGACATAATACCCATTCTCCTTAAAGTTTTCCAAAAAATAGAAGAGGAGGGGATACTCCCAAACTCATTCTATGAAGATAACATCACCCTAATACCAAAACCAGGCAAAGACCCCACCAAAAAAGAAAACTAAAGACCAATATCCCTGATGAACGTAGATGCAAAAATACTCAACAAAATATTAGCAAACCGAATTCAAAAATACATCAAAAGGATCGTACACCATGACCAAGTGGGATTCATCCCAGGGATGCAAGGATGGTAAAACATTCGAAAATCCATCAACATCATCCACCACATCAACAAAATGAAAGACAAAAACCACATGATCATCTCCATAGATGCTGAAAAAGCATTTGACAAAGTTCAACATCCATTCATGATAAAAACTCTCAGCAAAAAGGGAATAGAGGGCAAGTACCTCAACATAATAAATCCCATCTATGATAAACACACAGCCACATTATATTGAACACTGAGAAGCTGAAAGCTTTTCCACTGAGATCGGGAACTAGACAAGGATGCCCACTCTCCCCACTGTTATTTAACATAGTCCTGGAGGTCCCAGCCATGGCAATCAGACAAAACAAAAAAATACAAGGAATCCAGATTGGTAAAGAAGAAGTTATACTGTCACTATTTACAGATGATGTGATACTGTACATAAAAAACCCTGAAGACTCCACCCCAAAACTACTAGAACTGATATTGGAATACAGCAAACTTGCAGGATACAAAATCAACACACAGAAATCTGTGGCTTTCCTATACACTAACAATGAACCAACAGAAAGAGAAATCAGGAAAAGAACTCCATTCACAATTGCATCAAAAAAAAAAAAAATACCTAGGCATAAACCTAACCAAAGAAATGAAAGACTTACACTCTGAAAACTACAAGTCACTCTTAACAGAAATTAAAGCGGACACTAACAGTGGGAAACGCATCCCATGCTCGTGGCTAGGAAGAATTATTATCGTCAAAATGGCCATCCTGCCCAAAGCAATATACAGATTTGATGCAATCCCTATGAAACTACCAGCAACATTCTCCAATGAACTGGAACAAATAATTCAAAAATTCATATGGAAACACTAAAGAACCCGGATAGCCAAAGCAAACCTGAGAAAGAAGAGTAAAGTAGGGGGGATCTCTCTCCCCAACTTCAAGCTCTATTATAAAGACATAGCAATCAAGACAATTTGGTACTGGCACAGGAACAGAGCCACAGACCAATGGAACAGACTACAGAATCCAGACATTAACCCAGACATATACCATCAATTAATATTTGATAAAGGAGCCATGGACATACAATGGCGAAATGGCAGTCTCTTCAACAGATGGTGCTGGCAAAACTGGACAGCTACATGTAGGAGAATGAAACTGGACCATTGTCTAACCCCATATACAAAGGTAAACTCAAAATGGATCAAAGACCTGAATGTAGGTCATGAAACCGTTAAACTCTTGGAAAAAATCATAGGCAAAAACCTCTTAGACATAATCAGGAGTGACCTCTTCTTGAACATATCTCCCCGGGCAAGGAAAACAACAGCAAAAATGAGCAAGTGGGACTACATTAAGCTGAAAAGCTTCTGTACAGTGAAAGACACCATCAATAAAACAAAAAGGAAGCCTACAGTATGGGAGAATATATTTGAAAATGACAAATCCAATAAAGGCTTGACGTCCAGAATATATAAAGAGCTCACATGCCTCAACAAACAAAAAACAAATAACCCAATTAAAAAATGGGCAGAGGAAGTGAACAGACAGTTCTCTAAAAAAGAAATACAGATGGCCAAGAGACACATGAAAAGATGCTCCACATCGCTACTTATCATAGAAATGCAAACTAAAACTACAATGAGGTATCACCTCACACCAGTAAGGATAGCTGCCATTCAAAAGACAAACAACAACAAATGTTGGCGAGGCTGTGGAGAAAGGGAAACCCTCCTACACTGCTGGTGGGAATTTAAATTAGTTCAACCATTGTGGAAAGCAGTATGGAGGTTCATCAAAATGCTCAAAACAGACCTACCATTTGACCCAGGAATTCCACTCCTAGCAATCTACCCTAAGAATGCAGCAATCAAGTTTGAGAAAGACAGATGCACCCCTATGTTTATCGCAGCACTATTTACCTTAGCCAAGAATTGGAAGCAACCTAAATGTCCATCAGTAGATGAATGGATAAAGAAGATGTGGTACATATACACAATGGAATACTACTCAGCTATAAGAAGTGAAAAAATCCAACCATTTGCAGCAACATGTATGGAGCTGGAGAGTTTATGCTCAGTGAAATAAGGCAAGTGGAGAAAGAGAAATACCAAATGATTTCATCATCTGGGGAGTATAAGAACAAAGGAAAAACTGAAGGAACAAAACAGCAGCGAAATTACAGAACCCAAAAATGGACTAACAAGTACCAGAGGGAAAGGAACTGGGAAGGATGTGTGGGCAGGGACGTGAAGAAGAAGGGGAGTATTAAGATTAGCATGCATGGCGTGGAGGGAGAAAGAGGAGGGTGGGCTGTACAACACAGAGAGGACAAGTGGTGATGCTAAGCTGATGGACAGCAACCATAATGTGGTTTTTAGTGGGGCCCTGATATAGGGGAGAGCATAGTAAACATAGTATTCTTCATCAATACTATGTTAAAATATGAGTGTAGAGTATAATAAAAAAAAAGAAAAAAAAAAAAAAAGGAAAAAAGAAAGGAAGGAAGGAAGGAAGGAAGGAAGGAAGGAAGGAAGGAAGGAAGGAAGGAAGGAAGGAGGAAGGAAGGAAGGAAGGAAGGAAGGAAGGAAGGAAGGAAGGAAGGAAGCAAGGAAGGAAGGAAGGAAGAAAGAAAGAGGAAGAAAGAAAGAAAAAAGAAAGAAAGAAAGAAAGAAAGAAAAAAAGAAAGAAAGAAAGAAAAAAAGAAAGAAAGAAAGAAGAAAGAAAGAAAGAAAGAAAGAAAGAAAGAAAGAAAGAAAGAAAGAAAGAAAGAAAGAAAGAAAGAAAGAAAGAAAGAAAGAAAAAGAAAAGGGAGATTACTCCCTGATAGGATAAAAATATTGGTTCATGTGAGTGTACATTAAAGATAAAAAAAGAAAGAAGGAAGGAAGGAAGGAAGGGAGGGAGGGAGGAAGGAAGGAAGGAAGGGAAAAGGGAGATTACTCCTTGATAGGATAAAACTTTGTAAATCAAAGATCAACTCATGCTTTAAATATCCTTAATGTTGATCACTTAAAGGGTGTCAGATGATCAGCTATGGAGGTACTCTTTTCTGATTATATTCCTTTCTCTTATAAAAAAAAAGAAAGCAGTTCCTGTGTGCTGACCTCCAATGAGTTCTACACAGTGGTATAGAGGGCATGTCAAAGTGTGGGCAAAGGGTCTGTTTGTTTCTATGCAGAAGACCAAGGCCTAGCTTGGCTACCCAGTAAATGAACTAAGATACGATATGAGGAGGAGCTTCCGGCATCAGCTCTCTCTGGAGGTCTCGTGCCAGGGGATGATCATCAAAAATCCTCCACAGGGATCTGGACGATGTCGTGGTTGTGGCTGCATCCACCGCACCATTTCCTGGACTTGCCATTGGAAATAGGAGGGAGATGTCTAGTCTGGCATGTGCATAAAGTGAGAGAACGAATTTGACCGGATCTGTACTGTTGGAACTCAACCAGGAGTTGGGAGGGGTGCAAGTTGTAGCACTCCAAAATCTTATGACTATAGACTATCTACGGTTAAAAGAACATATGGGATGTGAACGGATCCCAGAAATGGGTTGCTTTAATTTGTCTAATTTCTCTCAGACTGTTTTAGTACAGTTGTACAATATCCATGATATCATATACAAATTTTCACAAATGCCTAGGGTGCCTAAATGTTTTTCTTGGCTTCACTGGGGATGGATGGTAATTATAGATTTGCTTTGTTTATGTCCCGTATTCCTATTATGTTAATATGTGAGCGCAAATTAGTTAGTAGTTTAAAACCTATACATGCTTAAGGTTCTGTACAAGAAGATATGTCAAAGAAATAATCAATCCTCCCATGTTTTCTTCCATATGCTACCTCTATAGCTTTTCTTCTTCCTTCCTAATTACAACCCTTAAATAGAATTCGAGCCTCATATCGAATTTACCAAGTATCATAATTCCTCCAGGTGGTAAAGATACCTCGAGACAAGTGCTGGGCATAGAAGCCACAGGGCATAAATCTGCAAAGAACTAAAAAGTTAACCTTTTCAAACAATATGGCTTCTCTCTCACTTACCAACTTTACGTTTCCCTGTATGGCCCCGGAAGATGACTGGTTAGCCAGAGACGGGTAAGATTCCTCAAGGGAGGAACAACCTAAGACAGGCACAGTCGCAGGGGGGCCATCAGGTGAGAAATTGGGGATCAACAGATGTGAGGCTCAGAACCTCACCACCACCCCCTGTTTGAGAGAAATCTTCTGCATCCGTGGATGTCTTGCTGCCCTTGTCTAGCTTGGATTAATACTTAGCCCATAGGCACACACCTGATTATCTACATTTGCCGTCTTACAGCACTAAACTATATTTTCTACCTTTATCTTGCATCTACCTACCACTTCAGCATTTTATTAAAAATAAAAATAAAAATAATTATAAAGGAAGAAGTGTGGGATCCACATATAAGTCAAGTATAAAAATCAAACGAATATTCATATTTGACCTGATTGTTTGTAGTTCATAATGCGTGATCAAAACCGAATGTTTCTGTGATGAATGCCCTTTTACTGTTCACCATGTAAGAATTTATTCACTATGTAAGAATTCGTTCACCATGTAAGAAATTGTTCATTATACTTCAGAAGATTGGAGACTGATGAGAATTAAGTTGAGATGGATTAATGATTATGCATTGAGCATTGACCCCCGTGTATAGAATTTTATTGTTGTTAACAACTGTCTGATCAATAAATATGAGAGATGCCCTGTCAAAAAAAAATGATAAAGACATTCCAAACACACAGTCCTGGCTTCTTTTCTCTCCCAAGTTCTCAATGAAATGATTAAATGATGTAATTGTAAAAATTGTATACATTACTGACCGTAGAGAAGGGACCACAGTGTTAGGAGACAGTTCTCCGTGGGTTTCTTGAATTTGTGCACATCTTATGAACAGAGACCCAGACTGCATCTGTTCTAGACAATATTTTCAAGGATGTTTGTATAGTAAACAGTGTTGGGAGACAGAGATAATCTCTCCCTATAGAACAAAGAGCCAGCATGCTTATGGTCCATAATAAAAAATTTGAGTTCCCTAAAAAAAAAAACAAAAATCAAACGAATATTCATATTTATCCTGATTGTTTATTCTTCATAATGCGTTATCAACACCGAAAGTTTCTGTGATGACTGCCCTTGTACTGTTCACCATGTAAGAACTTATTCACTATGTAAGAATTTGTTCACCATGTAAGAACTTGTTTGTTATGCTGCAGAAGATTGGAGACTGATGAGGATTATGCTTGAGATGGATTAATGATTGTGCATTGAGCATTGACTCCCCTATACAAAATTTTGTTGTTGTTAACAACCATTTGATCAATAAATATGAGAGATGCCCTCTCAAAAAAAAAAAAAAGGAGGGGAAAGAGTAGAGTAATGCCTATATGGTCAGTGCTCAGATGACATATATTTGGCACAATTACTTTTTTAAATGGGGAAAGCATATGCAAAAAATTAACAATTTTCAGTAATTGGTGACAATATTAGTTATTCCAAGACTGTGTAGTATGAAATAATATAAATGGGTTATTATGAAATTGTCCTCTGTCCTTAACAACCAAGACTTAGTGTGGAAGAATACAGATGTAATTCAAAATTTAAATTAGAAATGAAACAACCCTGTAGTCCTGAATATGAACTCATGAGAAATATTTTATTTAAAAGTCCACACACACACACACACACACACACACACACACACACACACACACACACACACACACACAGCTTTGCTTTATCGACTGAAAACACTTAGAAACAATGAACAGCCCAGTAGCAAAGGACATATCTATTAACACAGACTATTAGCTTCAAAAACTACTCCCATTAAAAGGAGCCAGTATGTCTTAGAGAAAGAGCTAATTCCAAGTCTGGGGCAGAAGACACACAAGATAAGCCTGGAACATCCTGTCAAAAGATAGGGAAGAAGCTCTCAAAAACCACTAGCATCATACCAGAGGGACTCAGAAGCCAATTTGAAGATGTTTCTGCTAGGTTGAGACAGTTTGGCCTCAAAAGGGATAATTGCAAGCAACAATAAGCACATCCAGTGGCCAGATTGTGGTTTCTGATACCATTCCCCAATTAAAGGAACCAGGGTTCCTTAGAGAAATAGCTGATTCTAGGGCTAGGGTGGGGAATATACAAGATAAGCCTGAATCTTCGTGTAGTATTAGAAAATAAAGATGAACTTGTAGGGAAAAAGATGAATTGAGGTCTGTTAATGGAGCACAAGGGTCAGCTGAAAAAACTTGCTGGCCAACTGAAGGAATTTGAGCAGGGAAATGACAGTATTGGATTATAACACAAGGAATAAAGTAAATATCCATGGGTCTATAAGTAACAGAAACAAATGGTTAAATAAATGTGGGAGAAATGACAAATTGTCTTGAAGAAAAATTCCGAATAATCTGTGTATATACTCCTTTCTTGAAGAGGTGGAGCCATACCTCCTCAGCCCTGAAGCATGGGCTCTGTTTAGTGACTTGCTACCAGAGACCACAGTGTGGAAGGAGGAGAGAGAAGTGGCTTTACAAATGGGAACCCTGCAAACACTGGTGATCCATGCCAACATCAGTAGTGATAAGTCATGTTGGCGTAAGCGTCCCCTCTGTAGTATCCTCCACCAAAACTCCAAACCGTCGCCTACGGGGAAACCACCAGGCACCCCGAAACTGAAGCATAGTCTGCAAAATATCTGATGAATAGTCCTTAAAGTTGTCCAGGCCACCAAAAACAGCAGAAGGCTGAGAACGTGTCACAGCCAAGAGAAGGGAGAACTAAATGTACTGTATTCTGGCTGGGATTCTGGAGCCAAAACAGGACATTAGGTAAAACTGAAGGACATCTGCATAAACAATGGACTTAAGTTGTTAATAATATATCAATTTTGGTTTATTAGTTTTGACACATAAACCACAGTAATGTAAGGTGTTAACAGTAGGGAACATTTTATGTGGATGTGTAAGAACATCTCTACTATCTTCCCAGTTTTTCTGTAAATCTAAAACTATTCTAAAATTAAAAAGCTAATTGTAATATTTTTAGAAATCATTGCAAGTGATTGAAACCCATCAAATATATTGAAATCAATGAGTTCATAATTGTATTTAGAATAAATGTTGTTTGACTTCAGAAGATAGTAGGGAACCAATTTATTACTTTGAGAAGAAAATACAATGAAAGAGTGAAGCACTGAACTTCTCTTTTTTTCTGGGTAACCAAATAGTAGTAGATGAGGCGAAGCAAATCTTTCTAAAAGCATTTGTAGATAAAGTGAAGGTTCCTGTGGTCAGGATTCTCACCTGGCCCTGGTTGGCTAGCTCACTACACACATGTGGGCAATACATCGTTATTGACGCTATATGAAGAGCCCTGCCCAGTGCTCTGAGTGACACAGTGGCACGGCTGCAAGGCTGCAGGAGAGCAGAGATGAGGCTGGAGTGGTGGCAGCACCGAGGACAGAGGCCCAGAGGATACCTGTGCAGGGGCAGACGCAACGGAGGATTACAGACCTGCAGACTATTACATGCAGACTTAACTCTAGTGCTCTACCTTCTGCCGGGAGAACAAGCCGGATAATAAACTCTTTTGCCCGAAGAACACTCTGCCGTCATTTCTTTGGTCATATTGAATCCATAGTGAACCTGCCCGGGGCTGAAACCCATTGGCAAGACAGTGTTCTAGTTAATTAAAAAAAAAGAAATGCTATGACGCGGTCCAGCCGCACCTAGTTGAGCAGGTCCTGAAGTGCTGAAGGTGGGCAAAGAAAATAAAGAACGACAGAAAGAACGGGGAGGGCTGACGTTTCCATGCATCGCCAGCAAAGCTTTATTGGGTACCAGGGTATTTATACATCAAAGACATACACAATTCCAGAAAATAGCCTTATCCAATAAACAGTCAAGCACAGTGTTGACATCAGCAGTAGCCGGTCAAAGGTAGGCACAGCAGGGCTTCTTCAGTTGCTCCTGGAATGCGTGAACAGGATGTTCTTTGTTCTCCATTCCCGCCACAACAGCAAGTAGGGGAAGGGCATAGCCCGCTCCCCACATCTCCCCCTTTTTTATTTTATAAGAGGGTGACAGTGCCTGTCTTAGGTGTTCCTGGATGACTCATATGGACTTACCCGTCATTGGTACCCACATTCCGTCATGAGGGCCCTGTCTTAGGTTGCCAGAGGTCTCCAAGACACCCGTCATTGACTATCCTGTCCCCTTCTCAATATCCGGCATCGGGAGATGACTTTTCAGCTGAAACATATGTAGCTCTGCACCAAGGTGCAGAAATGCTTTTAAACTCATTTTTAGGAAACAAGACAAGAACACAATGAGAAACATACACACAATGGCTGCGCATAATGATAACAAAATGAGGCAAGACTTTAGAACTTATGATTTAAAACTGGGGGGGGGGGGGCTTCTGCAGTTTCAAATGATGCAGGTCTCTTAAGGCTTGCCGGAAGAGTTTCCACATGCTGCGAAGGACACAAGGCCCTAGTAACAGCAACAAAAGCCATAAAATGCTTAGGGTTAAGAGAGGTGTGACAGCATGCCAGAGACTATTCAGGGGATCCCTGAACACGTCTTTTATCTGATTTAATATATCAGATGCAGTTTTGGCTGCAAATAAGATATGATTTAAATAGTTCTGTGGTGGCCGGGGATATAACTGCCCCTTTTTTGTTTTTCCAAATGAGCTTTAAGGGTGCCATGGGCACGTTTTATAGTGCTTTGCCTTGTGGATTACATGGTATCTTAGTTTTGTGGGAAATATGCATTACATAGCTGAGATCGAACGTGTTGAAAGACAGACATAATGAATATATATATACATATAATAGGTTTTAACAAACTACTAGTTAAATTGCTTACATACATTAACAGAATAGGAATACAGTTACGTAACAAAGGCAGACTTAGAGTTACTAGTTATCTCTAATGAAATTATAAAAAACTAGTTAGATAGCTTAGGCATTTGTAAAAACTTATTGACAATATGAGGGATATCATCTAATTGATTTTGGGTAGTTTGAGAAAAATCAGACAAATTGAAAGCACATTTTTGGAAATTGTTCACATCTTACATGTTCTTTTAACAGCAGACAGACCACAGCAGCGCGATTCTGAAGCACCACAGCTCACAATTCTCTTAGTTCTTGGTTGAGTTCAGATAATACAGAAGCAGTCAAATTTGTTGTTTTGCTATATGCACAGGCCAGCTTAGATATCTCCTTCAGCATTCCAACGACAAGTCCAGGAACCGGCAGGAGGAACACAGCTGCAACTGCAACAGCAGCAGGATCTCAAAGTTTCAAGTTTTTAAGACAATCAGATGGCAGAGCTATGAGAAGCTTCTTGTGCTTATATCCAGGTGGTCTATTAGAGCAGGAAGAATGCATCCCACCTCACAAACACCTTGATAGTGTGAAGAAAGGGCTTGATATGTTTTGTTATTACACAAAAATACCCAACCATTTGGAAGTCTATATCTAGAAGACTATTTTACAGTGATTGAAGAATTACAATAAGAGGGTACACGAGTACAATTAATACATACACAATCAGTAATTATAGTAGTATTAACAGGTAAATTTAATTGGGCATCAGGAGCAAGCACTTTAGGGGGAGGAGTGATGTTTATGCCTGAGATATTAGTAAACACCGTAAGAGAAAGTCTTATGCCTATTAAATTCTTCTTCAACAGTTCAATGATAGAGGAATTTCTAGCTACACAAAAAGATTAATTGTGCAACTTTTGGCTGACGAGTTGTTGTAACTACAAGTTAGGTGAAGAAAAATTATTTTCTGGAATGAGTGATATATTTAAATACACCTAATTACTCTTATACAATATGACAGGAGTTCTTTATTGAAACTTTTCACAAGTATAACTGCCAATGTCTTCTCGGG
This sequence comes from Manis javanica, assembly GCF_040802235.1. NCBI lineage: Eukaryota > Metazoa > Chordata > Mammalia > Pholidota > Manidae > Manis > Manis javanica. The sequence continues at coordinate 6,159,953 of NC_133175.1, forward strand.
ACAAAACTGCTTTATAAATATCATAATAATCACCATCTCTAACAGACCAATCAGCAATATCATTCTATCTAAGTTTTCCTCTATCATCTGTCTATACATTTCTTCTGTAGTATGTACATACATAAATGCCATTATTGGAAATAAAAAAAGATACTATTATTTAATGGGCTTCAATTTTCCGTGTTTGACATGCAGACTTTCGTTGAGGTTTTCTGATGGTCACCTTCTGGAATGACTCCTCCAGAGGATGTTGATGTTAGAAGTTCTCCTTCATATCATATCTGAATTCATTTTCTGGGTGGCCAGATCAAGCACTGATCCTCTGTAAAAACACAAGCAAACCCCTTGCCCCACACCTTGATATGATCTTTATGCCATAGTGAAGAACCCATTGGAGACTACCACACAGGAACTGTTGTTGTTTCACAAAAGGAAATATTATCAGTAAAATGTACCTCTACCGCTGACCATCTATCACCCTCCAGAAGATCAAAATTAAGGATATGTAAAGCATGCACCAATCGTCAACTTACAACTAATTTTATCATATTGGGGAGTAATCCCACCTCTTTATATTAATAAATAATGTTTAAGAATAAGATGACAATATTCAGTGAGAGCTTGACTTGTAGAATTGTATGAAATGCCTGTTTTATGAGTGATTTTATATAGCTGAAAATATGTATGTAACACAGAGGAGATGTAAACTGGAGGGTTGTCAGTCAGCTTAAGAGATAAAGCTTAAAACATTTTATCAGCAACACTTGAAACAAGAAGGTACAAAATCATTTTTCTTTAGTTTACTTAATTTTAAGTAACTAGTACTCATTTTGCTGAAATGCAGTTCTTTACTAGTTTAGTGGTAATTAAACAGTGATTATAAACAAGAAAATATTTACAAATGACAATGGTTAAAGATTTGATGAGAACTTACAGTAAAATAGTTGATATATGGAAGTTTGGACATTTCTGTAACATAAAACACTCAGTAATAAAATCGAGCATTATTCCTTTTGACAGCACTTTTTAGGTAAGTATATATCAGGTAAATAAGCCAAATTAGTCAAATATTTTCTTTGATGAGGAGAAGGAATTCTACTGATATGTTCCAGGGGCCCTCTGGAAAATATCAGAGTTAATTGAGAGGTAAAAATACCTTTTTAAATTTTGGTTTTGGGAAGCTGTCAAAAGTTTTTAAGGCACTTGCCTAAATAGAATTATAGTTATTAAATAACACATTATTTAACTAGAGTGATAATAAGGAAGTTTAAAAGCAAATGCAGAAGGTTACATAGTTAACACTTAGCTTAGTCTTTTTAAAAGTAAAATCTTATTTTCTTAAATACTCAGACAATTCATTAAGACTTTAAGCATAAGAAACTGTTTTAATAAAACAATTACGGAACCCTTTGCAATCTTTCAATATTAAGAGCAGACTAACAGTTAAAGAATACTTTGTCTTTCCAACTGAAAACAAAACTCCAATTTTGCTGTGTACTCGACATTAAGACCCACTTGCTTTAATTTCACATAGCATGATTATATCTGTAAGAATATACTAATTTATTCTTCATTTGCCCGATGGTCCCAAGCACACAAGCCTGTGAGAATTATGCCTGGGCTTGCCTGGGGCTTGACTGGGTCTATCCTGCCTTATCTCTAAACATCTTGAGCCTCCCCCAAAGCAACAGGCTGAGCGGATCGGCCACAACAAAAGGCACCACGCTGCTGCACCACACTGCTCTCTCTCTTTGTCTCTGTCTCTCTGTCTCCCTTTAAATAAATAGCTGTACTTTAGAAAAATTAACCTTCTTTTACTCTCAACAAAACGAATTTCCATTCTTTATACTTTCTCTTATTAAAACACACATCTTTAACATACCAAACTATTTTCCTTATTATATTAAGTCGTTTTCATTGAAACTAAAACCATTTGGTACCTTAACCTTCAGTGAACACTGAAAAACAGGCCACTGTAAACTGTTACACCCTCATTCTTCAGATTGATACATCTATGAACATATTTTATCATTTTTGGAAATGTGCCTTATAGCACAATTTCTTATTAAGCACAAAATATGTCTGTATAACTTAGCAAACTTTAAGAATTTTGGTTACCACAAAAATTCTCAGGCTGTTTGCAGATATATACACTGTTATACATTAATATAGTATTATTATTAAAAAGTTTATTTGCTACACTTGTTTACTTATTTTTAGCAATCATGCTAAATTACTAACAAATCTTTTACCAAACATTAGACAAAGTCAAGCTTTTCTTTAAGTATTTTCTTGGAATATTTAACAGGTAACATCAACTGAAATGACTTTAAGTAAACTATGGCAGCTAATAACTATAAGGACATATCCATATCAGTTAAGCTTAAATTAGCATTAATGCATAATATTTTTTATTAGATTTTCTGGAAGTTTTAGAATGCCCAAATTTCACAAGCACTTGTTTTTAAATCAATTATTAATACCTTCCAGAGGTAGAAAATATTTTTTGTTACACATTTAGACACACAAACATACAGACCGAGACATAATGACTACAGTTAGGAACACTTTTCATATAAAAACATATACACAGACAAACTGACATAAAGATTTGAGTTTATAATGTTCAATGGTCTTCTTTCTTCTTAGTTTATTTGATTAAAAATACTTCAGTTTTCAAGAATACACTCTAAGGGCAAGCAGTTTACATAACTGGGTTAAGGTTTAGATGGCCCCAGACTAACAGGGCCAATGAAGGCCCTGAACTGATAGGGACTGTGTGTGTCCAGGGGGCTGGAAATGAAATGCAATTACAATTCTAGCTCCAGTAATTTAAAGCCAGGCTGTATTGCAGAAGACAAATTTCTTCTATCTCATGGAGTTTAGTTTAAGACTTCTCAATTCTCAAAGACAATGATGAACTTAATAAGTAGAATAGATGTTCACTAAAAGAATTTAGAAAACTAGCTCCATATTGTAGTAGTTCATGGAACTTTTGACTATTTTCTTCCCTTGTGGCAAAATATATTTAGGTGCATAACATTATATTGCATACTTCTTTTAGGGGCCAAGCCTCTCTAATCAGAGAGTTTGTACTGGGGCCAGGTTTGTGTGCAGAAGATAATATACTTCTTTTTAGAGTTTAGGGATTAAACTGCTCTCAGTTAGTTTTCCTAGTTTTTTCTGCCCAAGCTTTAGTCATTCCTCAAGAGGCCCCTGCCTGTCTGATAAATGCAGGGACTGTGTGATTTTTTGCTACTAGAGCTCTTATCTGAGTCACAAGCTTGTTTGGCTTCCCTGGGGCTGCTGAGGAGGAAATGTTTAGCTCCAGGATGACTGCCTCTAAGGAAAACATTTAATAGAATAGAGCTATTTACATGTTGATCTGAGGGTTCAGCTTAATTGCAGGCTCTATTTACATTACACAGGAGGAAGTAACTCAGGACTAAGAGAACTGCTTTGAATGGGGAGCAAGGTAGAAAATCAATCTTTAAGGTCAATGATAGCCATATTCCAGTCTTTTGGAATCATAGCCAGAAAAGGAGGCCTTGTTGTAAAGGTCCCATAGGTTTAAGAACCGCATTAATTTGCCTTAAGTCATGTAAGAGTCTCTAATTAAGGTCCACAGGCCAAATGTGTCCACCAGAACCTTTTTTGGAGTAGAATAATAAGATTCTACTCCATGGGTAGAATAATAAGATTGAAGTCCCTTTCCTACCTGATTCCACAATTCTATGTCTACTGTCCCTTCTTCCGGGAATGAAGGGCACATTTTCTCAATAAAATCTAAAAATCCTTCTAATTGGGGTTTCCCTACTTTAATTCCTCTGGCAGCTAACAACCTCTTTAGCCTGCAAACATATAACTGTTTGCTCCCCGACTGTCCTGTATTGGACTCCCAGAAAAATTCACTTACCACATCCATGTTTCTTGTGCGCCTCTTCTATCGCACATCTTCTCTGGTTACCCTGGCCAGGGCTTTCTCTTCTTGATGTGGTGGCCCTCACTTTCTCCCTCTCCTTCAGGTCCCTGTTCAGGCACCACTTGATGCGGTCCAGCCACACCTCATCAAGCAGGTCCTGAAGTGCAGAAGGGGGGCAAAGAAAATAAAGACAGAAAGAACTGGGAGGACTGATGCTCCCACGTGTCACCAGCAAAGCTTTATTGGGTACCAGGGTACTTATACAGCAAAGACATACAAGATTTCAGAAAACAGCCTTATCCAATAAACAATCAATCACAGTATTGACGTCAGCAGTAGCCGGTCAAAGGTAGGCACAGCAGGGCTCCTTCAGTTGCTCCTGGAATGCGTGAACAGGATGTCCTTTGTTCTCCATTCCCGCCACATCAGCAAGTAGGGGAGGGGCAAACACCACTCCCCACAATGCTAAAAGTAAGAGTATCAACTTTTTGAAACCCCCAGAAAATTAATGTATCTAGGTATTGAGCATCAGTGGCTGCTAACATCAGAACACCTGAGAAACAGATATGTGCAACCTGATGAGCTAACACAGCACCAGTTGTAATTATGCCAAAGCAATCAGCCCTGAGATCTAGCCTCTTTATCCACTTGCCAAGCTGTACAAATACAGAAGAACATGTTGGACGCCTCATGACTATGCCATCAGCAGAATGCAGATGTTTGGAAATTATAGGTCAAACTCCCCAGTTTCCTCAATAGATAACTTGTAGAGAAAGAAAGAAATGGAAGACGAACCTGTAGATTAAAAAGATACCCAGAGAGGTGGAGCCAGGATGGCGGCATGAGTAGAACAGTGGAAATCTCCTCTCAAAACCACATATATCTATGAAAATATAACAAAGACAACTCTTCCCATTATAAAGACCAGAGGACATAGGACAACATCCAGACCACATCAACACCTGCAAGAACCCAGTGCCTCGCAAAGGGGGTAACATACAAAAGCCGGTCCGGTGGGTACCGAGCAACATGCCCCCCAGCTCCTGGTGGGAGGAGAGGAGTCAGAGCGGGAGGGAGAAGGAGCTGAGGACTGCTGAACACCCAGCCCCAACCATCCGGACCAGAGTGCAGACACAGTGCATGCATGGGGCCTAGGGAAACAGGGCAGCAAGAACAGTGAGTGGGTACCAGAGGTCGGCGATGGAGGACAAAAGAAAAGCGAGCAGCCATCATTTTTTTTCCTGTTGTTTGTTGAGATGAGAGCTTTTTGGAAGTCTTAAAGGGACAGGGAACTCAATAGTACGGAAACAGGGCATCAAGGCCAGCGAGCAGGTATCGGAGACTGGCACCAGAGAACAAAAGAAATGCGAGCAGCCAGAATAAAGAGCACAGAATAAAACAACCAACATATAAAGAATGGAGGAGGAGGAATAAGAAGGGAGAGAAGAAAGTAATCTCCAGACAGTGTATATAAAAGCTCAATAAGCAAGCTAAGATAGGGAGTAAGATACTAAGGAGGCTAACCTTGAACCTTTGGTAACCACGAATTTAAAGCCTGCAATGGCAATAAGTACATATCTTTCAATAGTCACCCTAAATGTAAATGGACTGAATACACCAATCAAAAGACACAGAGTAATAGAATGGATAAAAAAGCAATACACATCTATATGCTGCTCACAAGAAACTCACCTCAAACCCAAAAACATATACAGACTCAAAGTCAAGGGATGGAAAAACATTTCAGGCAAACAACAGCGAGAAGAAAGCAGGGGTTGCAGTACTAATATCAGACAAAATAGACTTCAAAACAAAGAAAGTAGCAAGAGATAAAGAAGGACACTACATAATGATAAAGGGCTCAGTCCAACAAGAGGATATAACCATTCTTAATTTATATGCACCCAACACTAGAACACAAGCATATGTGAAACAAATACTAACAGAACTAAAGGGCGAAATAGAATGCAATGCATTCATTTTAGGAGACATCAACATGCCACTCATCTCAAAGGATAGATCCACCGGGCAGAAAATAGCTAAGGACATGGAAGCACTGAACAACACAGTAGAGCAGATGGACCTAATAGACATCTATAGAACTCTACATACAAAAGCAACAGGATATACATTCTTCTCAAGTGCAAATGGAACATTCTCCAGAATAGACCACATACTAGCCCACAAAAAGAGTCTCAGCAAAATCCAAAATATTGAAATACTTGCAACCAATTTTACAGACCACAAAGGTATAAAAGTAGAAATAAATTCTACAAAGAAAACAAAAAGGCTCACAAACACATGGAGGCTTAACAACATGCTCCTAAATAATCAATGGATCAATGAACAAATCAAAATAGAGATCAAGGAATATATAGAAACAAATAACAACAACACAAAGCCCCAACTTATGTGGGACGCAGTGAAAGCAGTCCTAAGAGGAAAGTATATAGCAATCCAGGCACACTTGAAGAAGGAATAACAATCCCAAATGGATAGTCTAAAATCACAATTATTGAAATTGGAAAAACAAGAACAAATGAGGCCTAAGGTCAGCAGAAGGAGGGACATAATAAGGATCAGAGAAGAAATAAACAAAATTGGGAAGAATAAAACAATAGCAAAAATCAATGGAACCAAGAGCTGGTTCTTTGAGAAAATAAACACAAGAGATAATCCTGAAGCCAAACTTATTAAGAGAAAAAGAGAATCAACGCATATCAACAGAATCAGAAAAGAAAACGGAAAAATTACAACAGACTCCACAGAAATACGAAGAATTACTAGAATACCATGAAAACCTATATCCCAACAAGCTGGAAAACTAGAACAAATGGACAACATACTAGAAAAATACAACCTTCCAAGACTGACTAAGGAAGAAACAAAAAAGTTAAACAAACCAATTACAAGCAAAGAAATTGAAATGGTAATAAAAAAACTACCCAAGATCAAAGCACCCGGGCCAGACACATTTAACTCAGAATTTTATCAGACACACAGAGAAGACATAATACCCATTCTCCTTAAAGTTTTCCAAAAAATAGAAGAGTACGGAATACTCCCAAACTCATTATATGAAGACAACATCACCCTAATAACAAAACCAGGCAAAGACCCCACCAAAAAAGAAAATTAAGACCAATATCCCTGATGAATGCAGATGCCAAAATACTTAATACAATATTAGCAAACCAAATTCAAAAATACATCAAAAGGATCATACACCGTGACCCAGTGGGATTCATCTCAGGGATGCAAGGATGGTACAACATTCGAAAATTCATCAACATCATCCAACACATCAACAAAAAGAAAGAAAAAAAACACATGATCATCTCCATAGATAATGAAAAAGCATTTGACAAAATTCAACATCCATTCATGATAAAAACTCTCAGCAAAATGGGAATAGAGGGCAAGTTCCTCAACATCATAAACCCACATCCAACATTATACTGAACAGCGAGAAGCTGAAAGCTTTTCCATTGAGATCGGGAACTAGACAGGGATGCCCACTCTCCCCACTGCTATTTAACATATTACTGGAGGTCCTAGCCACAGCAATCAGACAAAACAAAGAAATACAAGGCATCCAGATTAGTAAAGGAGAAGTTAAACTGTCACTATTTGCAGATGACATGGTATTGTACATAAAAAATCCTAAAGACTCCACCCCAAAACTGCTAGAACTGATATCAGAATACAGCAAAGTTGCAGGATACAATATTAACACACAGAAATCTGTAGCTTTCCTATACACTAACAATGAACCAATAGAAAAAGAAATAAGAAAAACAATTCCATTCACAATTGCACCAAAAATAATAAAATGCCTAGGAATAAGTCTAACCAAAGAAGTGAATGACCTGTACTCTGAAAACTACAAGTCACTCTTAAGAGAAATTAAAGGTAACACTAACAAATGGAAACTCATCCCCTGCTCATGGCTAGGAAGTATTAATATCATGAAAATGGCCATCCTGCCCAAAGCAATATACAGATTTGATGCAATCCCTATGAAACTACCAGCAACATTCTTCAATGAACTGGAAAAATAATTCAAAAATTCATATGGAAACACCAAAGACCCTGAATAGCCAAAGCAATCCTGAGAAAGAAGAATAAAATAGGGGGGAATCTCATTCCCTAACTTCAAGCTCTACTATAAAGCCATAGTAATCAAGACAATTTGGTACTGGCACAAGAACACAGCCACAGACCAATCGAACAGACTAGAGACTCCAGGCATTAACCCAAATATATATGGACAATTAATATTTGATAAAGGAGCGATGGACATACAATGGCGAAATGACAGTCTCTGCAACAGATGGTGCTGGCAAAACTGGACAACTACATGTAGGAGAATGAAACTGGACCATTGTCTAACCCCATATACAAAAGTATATTCAAAATGAATGAAAGACCTGAATGTAAGTCATGAAACCATTAAACTCGTGGAAAAAATCATAGGCAAAAACCTCTTAGACATAAACAGGAGTGATCTCTTCTTGAGCATATCTCTCCGGGCAAGGAAAACAACAGCAAATATGAACAAGTGGGACTATATTAATCTGAAAAGCTTCTGTACAGCAAAAGACACCACCAATAAAACAAAAAGGAACCCTACATTATGGAAGAATGTATTTGTAAATGACAGATCCGTTAAAGGCTTGACGTCCAAAATATATAAAGAGCTCACACGCCTCAAACAAAAATCAAAGAATCCAATTAAAAAATGGGCAGAGGACTGAACGGACAGTTCTTCAAAAAAGTTGTACAGATGGCCAACAGACACATGAATAGATGCTCCACATCACCAATTAACAGATAAATGCAAATTAAAACTACAATGAGGTATCATCTCACACCAGTAAGGATGGCTACCATCCAAAAGAGAAACAACAACAAATGTTGGTGAGGCTATGGAGAAAGGGGAACCCTCCTACACTGCTGGTGGGACGGTAAATTAGTTCAACCATTGTGGAAAGCAGTAGAGAGGTTCCTCAAAATGCTCAAAACAGACTTACCATTTGACCCAAGAATTCCACTCCTAGGAATTTACCCTAACAACGCAGCAATCAAGTATGAGAAAGACAGATGCACCTCTATGTTTTTTGCAGCACTATTTACAATAGCCAAGAATTGGAAGCAACCTAAATGTCCATCGATAGATGAATGGATAGAGAAGATGTGGTACATATACACAATGGAATACTATTCAGCCAGAAGAAGAGGGCAAATCCTACCATTTGCAGCAACATGGATGGAGCTGGAGGGTACTATGCTCAGTAAAATAAGCCAAACAGAGAAAGAGAAATGCCGAATGATTTCACTCATCTGTGGAGTATAAGAACAAAGGAGAAACTGAAGGAACAAAACAGCAGCAGAATCACAGAACCCAAGAATGGACTAACAGGTAGCAAAGGGAAAGGGACTGGGGAGGATGGGTGGGTAAGGAGGAATAATGGGGGGGGGAGAAGAAAAGGGGTATTAAGATTAGCATGCATGGTGGGGAGGGAGAAATTGGGGGTCTGTACAAGACAGAGAAGATAAGTAGTGATTCTACAACATTTTGCTATGCTGATAGACAGTGACTGTAAAGGGGTTTATAGGAGGGAACCTGGTATTGGGGAAAGCCTAGAACATAATATTCTTCATGTAAGTGTAGATTAAAGATAACAAAAAAAAAGAAAGAAAGAGAAGGGGCATTACTCCCTTACAGGATAAAACGATAAAACTAACTGTAAATCAACGATTAATGCATGCTTTAAATATCCTTAATTTTGATCACTTAAAGGGTGTCAAATGATCGGCTATGGATGTACAATTTTCTGATAATATTCCTTTCTATTAAAAAAAAAGAGCAGTTACTGTGTAGTGACCTCCAATGAGTTCTTACACAATGGTATAAAGGGCATATCAAAGTGTGGGCAAAGAGTCCGTTTGTGTTTATAAAGAGGATCAAAGCCTAATTTGGCTACCCAGAAAATGAGCTAAGATACAATATGAAGAAGAACTTCCAACATTAGCACTCTCTGGAAGAGACATACTAGAAGATGATCATCAAAAAACCCCAACAAAGATCCAGGCAGTGCTGCAGTTGTAGCTGCATTCATAGCACCAGTTTCTGGACTTGCCATTGGAATGAAGAAGGAGATATCTAAGCTGGCCTGTGCATACAGTAAAACAACAAATTTGACTGGATCTATACTGTTGGAACTCAACCAAGAATTAGGAGAAATGCAAGTTGTAACATTCCAAAATCTTACAGCTACAGACTATCTACTGTTAAAAGAACATATGGGATGTGAACAGTTCCCATAAATGGGTTGTTTTAATTTGCCTGATTTCTCTCAGACTGTTCAAGTACAGTTGAACAATATCCATTATATCATAGACAAATTTTCACAATGTCTAGGGTTCGTAACTGGTTTTCTTGGCTTCACTGGAGATGGCTGGTAATTATAGACCTGCTTTGGTTATGTAACTGTACTCCTATTATGTTAATGTGTGTACGCAATTTAATTAGTAGTTTAAAACCTATACATGCTGAAGTTACTCTACAAGAAGATATTTCAAAGAAATAATCAATCTTCCCATGTTTTCTTTCGCCTGCTACTTCTATAGCTTTTCTTCTTCCTTCCTAATTACAACCCTTAAATAGAATTCGTGCCTCATATCGAATTCACTGAGTATCATAATTCCTCCAAGTGGTAAAGATATCTCAAGATAAATGTTGGGCGTAGAAGCCACAGGGCATAAATATGTAAAGAAGTAAAAAGCTGATCTTTTCAAACAATATGGCTTCTCTCTCACTTACCAACTTTACATTTCCCTGTATGGCCCCGGAAAATGACTGGTTAGCCAGAGACATGTAAGATTCCTCAAGGGAGGAACAACCTAAGACAGGCACAGTCGCAGGGGGTCCATCAGGTGAGAAATTGGGGGTCAACAGAGGTGAGGCTTAGAACCTCACCCCCCTGTTTTGAGAGAAATCTTCTCCATCCGTGGATGTATTATTGCCCTTGTCTCGCTTGGATTAACACATAGTCTACAGGCACACACCTGATCATCTACATGTGCTCTCTTACAACACTAAACTATGTTTTCTACCTTTATGCTGCATCTACCTACCACTTCAGCATTTTATTTAAAAAATAATAATAATAATAAAGGGAGAAATGTGGGTTTCACATGTAAATCAAGTATAAAAACCAAACGAATATTCATATTTGACCTGATTGTTTATACTTCATAATGAGCAATCAAAACGGAAAGTTTTTGTGATGACCGCCCTTGTACTGTTCACCATGTAAGAATTTATTCACTATGTAAGAATTTGTTCACCATGTAAGAACTTGTTCGTTATGCTTCAGAAGATTGGAGACTGATGAAAATTAGTCTGGGGTTGGATTAATGATTGTGCATTGAGCATTGAGTCCCTATACAGAATTTTATTGATGTTAACAACCATTTGATCAATAAATACGAGAGATGCCCTCTCAAAAAAAAGGGTACCCAGATATTTTTACATGGGCAAGACTAGCCTCAAAAACATTATGGTAAATCAAAGATGTCAGACACAGATATATAGCTTGATTCCATTTATGTGATATGTCCAGAAATAGGACATCTATAGACAGAAGGTAGATTAGTGATTTCAAGGGGCTGGGGAAAGGTAAGGAATGGGAATTAACCATAAATGGACACAAGGATCTTTTGGGGTGATAGGAATTTTGTTTCATTGGATTATGGTGATAGTTGCACAACTCTACTAAAGGCTGTTGACTCAAAAATGGATATATAACTCTGGTGTCTAGGGATGCATACATATGTAGCTATAATAACCTCCAGGAAATTACTACTATGAAAGGTGGTAAAGTGGTTACCTGTGGGGTGGGAGGAGGGTTGTGATTTGGAAGGTGCTCATGGAGAAGTTTTTGGAATGGGAACAAGATCTATTTCTTGAGCCCAGTGAATGCTATAAAGGTATAGCCTCCTTATGAAAACTTAACTTACATGTATTTTGTGTGATTTCCAGTATTTTTTATTTCACAATAAAAAGGTTGTACAAAAGAGAATACAAGCCGCCTACACTGTTAGATCAGATCCCCACATGTTTCATTCTTATCATAGTAGCGAGAGTATTTCTCACAGGCAAACTCAGGGTAGCCAAGGCATGCTCACAAAGGGGGAAAAAAGTTACCATGAAAGAGACAGAGGGAGCTGTTGGTTTAAATTTCTTTTGGGGGTACACTACATGACAAGAGCCATTTGGACTTCAGACCCTGTTCCAAACATGTACAGAATAACAGATATTCCTTTCTGGACACTGCCCTGCAGTTTCTAATTACACACACACACGCACAGTGGTAAAACTAATGTAATGAAAGAAATGGACGGAGGAGGAAAAGTCACCTGCAGTGCTACCTCCCTGCAGTTCTAATGCAGATCATGAAATCGTGAATATTTTGTAGTTTAGTGTTTTGGTCTGCTGGTGTTTTGTTGGTTGGTGTTTTTGGTTTTTGTTGGGGAGGCAGGGCAGGGGGTTTGACCGTTTTAGCAAGAATTGTATCCCAAAATAGAATGCATTCCAAGGACAATGTTTTTGCCTCTTTGTGCAAACCACTCAGAGCATCCTTTCTCCTTATGGCTTAACATATCTGTTCAGTAGTACAAGTACTGTCCCCAATTCTGGACACAGGGTAGGCAGCTAGCTCTATTCCTTGTCCTCATTTTCTGTGGCTGTGTGCAGGAGGAAGCTGAGGCCCTTGACATTCCCTCTATTTCTCAACCCTGCTTTCTTGTTTTTTCACTGTAGTAGAGCAACAGGAAAATCAGGAACAGAAGAAGGAGGCAGATGATAAGCTGACACTCCACAGAGCTCGGGAGTGGGATGAATGGAAGGACACCCACCCTAGCGGCTATGGTAACCGGCAGAACATGGGTTAGTCTTCCCACAATCAGACGGGACTGCAGGGACTCCTATCTTCCCTGCCAAGGACAGCTGCATGGCTTTTCCCTTCACTGGGCTTCTGCTTCAGCTTTGTACATCGTTGGAGAAGAAGACGCTTAACCTTGCTCTGCATTCAGTAAAGTGTCAAAACAATTGTGTATTTGTACTCCAGATGGTGAGCCAGCAATCGTGTTTGGATATCATCATCCTCATCGTTTTGTATTCCAATTTCTTAACTGGAAAGGAACGAGTACTGATTAATGGCTCTGTATAATCAATACCTGTGTGATTTCTCTTTAACAAATAATAAAGTCCCTTCTATTAATGAACCTTTGCAGAAATATGGGTATCAGCTGCCTTTTTTAGGTGAGGAAAGGGTCAGCTATGAGTTCCTGGCCTTATGGAGAGACTCTGATCATCTCCCTCTGCTCTGGGCAGTAAATTTCCCAGCATACAAGCTGACCAGAGTGGCTAGAGCTGGCTTTCTCCTTTGTACATGAGCATTGTGAACCCAATACTCTGCTTTATAAGGACTGAGCACAAAAGCCAGGACTCGCCCTGCCACATGGCACTGTTTTCAGGAACTAGAATTGTAAATGAACGCACCATACCTGTCCCATCTACTGGTCTTCCTTGTCCTGGCCAGAAGAAATGAGGACAACTGGAACGTGCTGGGAAAGCCATCCTTGTGTGTGTACCTGAGGCCAGGGCCTTGAGTCTCAGAGGACTGTTTGCCATAGCCTTTAGGGGGAAGAACATCTCAGGCTTTGCTCTTAAATGGACTGCCCTCAGACCACTGTGGCATATGCTGCCTGTGCTTTGTACCACCTGGCACCATCTGAAGCACTAAGTGTGCCATAATGGTCACTTTGCCGGTCAGTAAGGTGCCTGCAGTCAGGCGGATTAAATAACTGGATGTGGAGGAGGAGGATGGCACAAGTGACCCTGAACGGTACCTACTTTCTGCAGTAGAAGACATGCCCCCAGCTCTTGGGTCATACCCTCAAAAAGCAGCCATGTGTTGGCATGTGGAGGTCACATGGAAGACAGTGTAGCCCAGAGAAGACAAGCAGTGACTCTGTGGCATCTCACTACACTGATGGGACAGTGACTGCAGTGGGGTATCGATGGGGAGTTGATAATATGGGTGAATGTAGTAACCACATTGTTTTTCATGTGAAATCTTCATAAATGTCTATCAATGATACCTTAATAAAAAATATAAAATAAAATAAAATAAAGCAACCATGTGTTCACATGATCTGGGCAGAAAACATACTTTGGCTCTGTGTGACTTCGGTACACTGACGTTTTCTTTCAAGAAAATGACCGCATTCCTGTTCTAGCTTCTGCAGTCCAGCTCAGGAAAGGGGTTTGAAAAGGAGTCAGTTCCCTCTTATGTGCAGGGTGGTCAGTGCAGGACTGCCAGACAATGTGTAGGAGATTATGTTTAGTGTGAGAAAAGAGAAGACTACCAATATATATTTGTGTACTACTTGATAAAGGATCATCTCACCCTCACAGCATAAACTACTGAAACCAGTAGAGCACAGATTAAATTCCCCGAGGATTTGGGAAGCAAGCATTCATTGTCAACTCTCAATTACTGCCAGGCTGTTTCTAGCAATGGCCTATTTCCCACCCTTGAAACTCCACCAGGAGTTCATTTGCAAAGTGGGCTAGGTTGGGGCTACTGCATTAGTCCGAGTGTATTTTAAGGTGGGCCTTCCGGAAGAGTCAGCTGGATTAAGCTCCCTCACACATTCTGATATCTAAGAGGCAAAGTAGAAAAGGTGGGCTTGAATTCTGGCTTTAAAAACTGCATACGGTGTGACCTTGGGCAACAAAACTTCCCTGAACTGCTCTCCTGTTTCCTGGATGCCTGTAGATGAGCTGTCTCGTGGCATGGTTGTGAGGAGTAAGTGAATAATGGCAGCCGGTATAATATACTAAAACAACCAAAGAAGTGATTTCTGATTGTCGGAGCTCAGTGATCACAGTCTGTCCACCAGGAAGGGAAAGGGAGTGACCAGGTAGTGGGAGTCTCTTCTGTGCCAGGCACTGGAACCAGCAATTTCACATGCTATTAATACAATTATCCTGCAAAATAGGCAGCATTTTCCCCATTTCACAGAGGAGAAAATAGGCCCAAAGAAGCTGAGTGATTGCCTCAAGTTCACTCTAGTAAGTAGCTGTGTTTCCATCATTTTTCTGTATGTTTACACCAAGATGAGATTGTTAGCTTTGTCTCCTTGCAAAATGGCTGTGTCTCACACCTGCCCATCACTTCCTCATGGACTGCCTCTAACCCATCCATGCAAAGCATAGCTCACCCTAGCCCAGTTCACTCCTGCTCCATAACAAGGAGACACATGTTCTAATCCCAGCTCCCCAAGATGCAGACAAGATATGCCCTCCTTACCTCACAGGCCAGACTGAGGAAAAGAAGTCTGGGGAGAGGATATCCCAGGGCAAAATACCTCTAAAAATGAAATCAAAGGGAGAAATAAAGTTTAAAATTAATTTATTGCTTACAAACTTCAGTCCAGGGCCTTCTCTCTTTCCTGCTCCAGCAGAAACAAAACTGGCCCTCCCCCTCATCTCTCAGGTACATATAAGCCCTGCATTGCCCAGGTAATTATGCACTGATATGGAGATGAGCTTCTCTCCACCCCTGAGGAATGATGCACGTGCACTAAAGCCATACTTCTCTCCACCCCTGAGCACCTATTGATATGCATATGTACTAAAGCCACATGAGATATTCTGGAAATGTTACAATTTTATCCACAGGAGCAAATGAAATGAAGAATGTGAAAGCACATTAAGTGCTTATAAAACAGGGCATCAAAGTAGGGAGCTGGAGTAGCAGGCTCTTTGGAAGCTCAGGGGACAGAGAAGGGGAAGCTTGTTCAATCCACTGTCTGTCTATCACCACTAGTGAAGAGGTTTATGGAAAGCTTTTCTTTCTGTGCTGAGACAACCAGAAAGGGAGAGAATTGTTATGTGCAGTAGAAATGCAGAATGGGTTTTACATATCTGCCCACCAGGCCACCTTTGACACGTGTGTGTAGAAGGCTGGTGAGAAAGTCTTAGACTTCAGTTTCTTGTTCACAGTGGCAATAAATCCCTCAAAGAAAGTACAGCTCAGCCATGACTTAGGCCAGGCTATTCTCATGTGGTAGCAAGAATAAAAATTATAACTGCCGTGTTTGAGCACCCTACTGTAGACTAGGAACTTTCTATTATTTCTAATCCTTACAACAGCCCAAGGTAGATATTATTATAGCCTCAGTTTGTAAATGAGGAAATTTAGGCTCAGAGAAGTGATTTCCCAAAGATCACTCAACCCTAAATGGTTGAGCTGGGCCCACATTCCAGGCCCATTGCACGGCCTCCTTGCAAAGCACAGGGGACATGGAAGGTGGGCAGTGCACTCTGGTGGTGATGCCAGGGTTCTTGTTTGCAGAGTCCAAGAATGAACTTAGCAGTCAAGGTAGGAGAGCCAGGGCAGAGGCTTGTATTGAGAGATACAGTGAGAGGAAAGAGCTCCTGGTTCATGCCAGGAGGGGACAAGAGAGCCCGAGGTGGTGCATTGTCTAGGGAATTTATATGCAGTTGAGGACTTTTGGGAACTAAGGGCTTAGGGTGTGGACTTGTACCACCTGCCCTCAAGGTGGGCTGGGTTATTTTCTGTTTGCTAGGGCTGTTTACAGTGAAGTCATGGGTTATGCTGAGACACCTTTGCAGAACACCCAAACATTCCAGGCCAAGTTTCTCCTGGCCTTTTGACCTTTAAAATTGATCTCACTGAAGATGTCTATATTCCTACTCTGGTATCTTTACCCTAGAGAATTAGTGTGACCTTGACTTTGCATAATATTGAACACAGAATTTCAATAGGGACTCTACGTTGTTACATTGCCTTGACTGTAAATATCTTGCCTTGCTTTTTCTGGAGGCCCTCACCCTACTCTGTCTAAACTCTTAGTCCCTGTCTCATTCCCCACCCCTTCAGATAGAAACCCTAGTTGCTGCTAGGGAAAGGGGGAGATGACCGCTCTTTCTGTGTCATGCTCAAAAGGGGCGCAATAAAGGGTGCAGCTAGGTCCCCTTCAGTGGTCAGTTGAGAGGGCCTCAGAAGATGGGCACTTCTATTCCAGGTTCCATTTCTATTACTATTTGCAGTTTTGCGGCTTCTAGGCAAGAGAGAACAAATTGTGTTATTAGGTTTCATATCAGCATCTAGAGTTGGATTTTCCATTCTGGAAGGACAAACTTGATGAGATTAAACATGCATTGTTGAATGAGAACTAGAAATGGTAAAACTTTAATTGAAATGATGGGAGAAAACTAACACATATGGAGAGAATCACAGCCAGATATTTTGGGGAAACTAGAATTCTGAATCTAGTTTATGTCCCAATGACTAGTATTAGGATTTAGTATAGATAAATGCAGCATTACTGAAACAATACTTTTCTGTAACATGACCCTCAGTTTTATTAGAAGTAACCAGATTAAGAAAATAATTAACACTTGGCTTGATAACACTTGCAACAAGAAGAGCAATTGGCTCTTTTAAATGTGCTTTGCTGGTACTTTTTATAAGGAATTTCAGATTGGAATTTTAAAGGCCTCTCAAGGCCAGAAAGCCAAGCCAGACTTGCCATCAGGTTTTTCCTGCAGTACTTTCAGATTTGGGTGAATTCCTCTCTTCGAGGTCCCCAGACATCCTGAGGTTCCTGCACTTGCCAGGAGGTGACCTTCCATACTCACCTGATAAGGCTGCTGGGAACCCTGTAAGCAAGGTACCAAGCCTGTTCTTCCAAGGGGCTTTGTTGGCTTTATAAAGTCAACCTTAGTTCCTTAAAGCTGTTCATATCTGAGTTTATGCACATGTCTTTCAGGTACGACATTCCAGTCAAAGCCTTAGTAATATAACCTGAGTTTTTAATTGGTCCTCTTACAAGGAAAATAGATTCTTATTGAACTTATACAAATAAACATACTGCCATTAAATATGAAAATAGTGACAGAGTTTTTAAATTCTGGAGAGACCAGGTAGAGAGAAAAATAAGTGTTTCAATTCTGCTTATAAAGATATCGTCATTTCCTAAACTGTTGTCAGCTTAAGAGAAGAAGCTTAAAATACTTTATCAGCAACATTTGAAACAAAAAGTCCCAAAATTATCTTCCTTAGTTTACTTAATCCTATTTAACTAATACCTGTTCTGCTGAAATCTAGTTCTTTACTAGTTTAGGAGTAATGAAACAGTGACTATAAGTGACAAAAGACTTACAAATGACAGTGGTTAAAGATCTGATGAGAGCATATGGTAAGACAGTGACAAAAGGAAATTCGGATATTTCTGTAACACAAAACATTCAGTAACAAAGTTTAGCATCATTCCCTTTGAAGGTAATTACATATCAGATAAATAAGGAGATTAGCCAAATACTTTCCCCAATAAGAAAAAATTCCTCTGACATGTTCCAGGGGCCCTCTGGAACATATCAGAGTTAACTAGAGGTAAAATCACCTTTTCGAATTTGATTTTGGGAAGTTGTCAGAAGAAAGTTTCTTTGGCACTTGCTTAAATGGGATTATAGCTTGCCATGAAACAATACTTACCCATTTATTATTTTTGAGAGGGCATCTCTCATATTTATTGATCAAATGGTTGTTAACAACAATATAATTCTGTATAGGGGTCTCAATGTACAGCCATTAATCAACTCCAAGCCTATTTCTCAACAGTCTCCAATCTTCTGAAGCTTAATGAACAAGTTCTTACATGGTGAACAAGTTCTTACATAGTGAATAAGTTCTTACATGGTGAACAGTGCAAGAGCAGTCATATCACAGAAACTTTCAGTTTTGATCATGCGTCATGAACTATAAACAATTAAGTCAGATACGATTATTCATTTGATTCTTATACTTGATTTGTATGTGAATCCCACATTTCTCCCCTATTGTTATTATTATTCTTTAAAATAAAATGCTGAAGTGGTAGATAGATTGAAGATAAAGGTAGAAAACATAATTTAGTGCTGTAAGAGGGCAAACATAGATGATCAGGTCTGTGCCTATAGACTAAGTATTAATGCAAGCTAGACAAGGGTAACAAAATATCCATGGATGCAGAAGATTTCTCTCAAAATGGGGGGGGGTGAGGTTCTAAGCCTCCCCTCTGTTGATCCCCAGTTTCTCTCCTGATGGCCCCCTGCGACTGTGCCTGTCTTAGGTTGTTCCTCCCTTGAGGAATCTTACCCGTCGTTGGCTAACCAGTCATCTTCTGGGCCATACAGGGAAATGTAAAGTTGGTAAGTGAGAGAGAAGCCATATTGTTTGGAAAGGTTAGCTTTTTACTTCTTTGCAGATTTATGCCCTGTGGCTTCTATGCCCAGCACTTGTCTCGAGGTATCTTTACCACTTGGAAGAATTATGATACTCGGTAATTTTTTATATGAGGCACGAATTCTACTAAAGTGTTGTAATTAGGAAGGAATAAGAAAAGCTATAGAAGTAGCAGATGAAAAGCTATTGAAGTAGTAGAAGAAAACACGGGAAGATTGATTATTTTTTGACATATCTTCTCGTAGAGCAACATAATCATGTATAGGTTTTAAAGTGTGAATTAAATTGTGCACACACATTAATATAATAGGAATACAGCTACATAACAAAAGCAGACCTACAATTACCAGCCATCTCCAGTGAAACCAAGAAAACCATTTAGGTACCCTAGGCATTTGTGAAAACTTATCAACGATATGAGGGATATTCTCTAACTGAATTTGAATAGTTTGAGAAAAATCAGAAAAATTTAAACAACACATTCCTGGGAACTGTTCACATCCCATATGTTCTTTTAACAGTAGATAGTGTATAGTCGAACGATTTTGGAGAACTGCAACTTGCACTTCTCCTAATTCTTGGTTGAGTTCTGACAGTATAGATCCAGTCAAATTTGTTGTTTTACTGTATGCACAGGCCAGCTTAGATATCTCCTTCTTCATTCCAATGGCAACTCCAGGAACCAGTGGGATGAATGCATCTACAACTGCAACAGCGCCAGGATCTTTCTTGAAGTATTTTGGTGATCATATTCTGGAATGACTCTTCCAGAGGATGCTGATGTTGGAAGTTCTTCTTCATATCGTATCTTAATTTGTTTTCTGTGTAGCCAAATTAGGCTTTGATACTCTGTATAAATACAAACAAACCCTTTGTCCACACTTTGACCTTTATACCATTGTGAAGAACCTATTGGAGATCACCTCACAGCAACTGCTTTTTTTAAAAATTTTAACCGAAAGAAATATTATCAGAAAACTGTACTGCCTTAGCTGATCATCTGACACCCTTTAAAAGATCAAATTAAGGATATGTAAAGCATGCATTACTCGTTGATTTGCAGTTAGTTTTATCCTATCAGGGAGTAATCTCCCTTTTCTTTCTCTTTTTTTTGTTATCATTAATCTACAATTACATGAAGAATATTATGTTTACTATGCTCTCCCCTATACCAAGTCCCCCTCACAGACCCCATTGCACTCACTGTCCATCAGCATAGCAAAATGTTGTAGAATCACTACTTGTCT
Organism: Manis javanica; assembly: GCF_040802235.1. NCBI lineage: Eukaryota > Metazoa > Chordata > Mammalia > Pholidota > Manidae > Manis > Manis javanica. The sequence goes on from NC_133175.1 coordinate 6,180,448, forward strand.
TCTCTGTGGTAGATATGGAGGCATAGTGGATCTATCTAACAGAAGGAGGGAAACACAGAGATCCAGGTAAAATGAAAAGAGTGAGGGATATGTTCCCAACAGAAGAACAAGACCTACAAGTGCAAAAATGAAACATAGATAAGCAATCCTCCTGATAAAGGACTCAGAGCAATGGTCACTAAAGGTGTTCACTGACTTGAAGGTAAGAACTCAGTATCTCAGAAGAACTTCAACAAGAGAGAGAAAATACAAAAAGGAGACACTCAGGGCACACAAAGAATACAATATAGGGAATGAACAGTAGGCTAGAAGAGGCAGAGGAATGTAACAGTGAGCTAAAAGACAGGGTGCTGAGAAGGAACTGAGCTGAGGCCCAGAGAGAGTAAATAATTCTAAAAGTGTGATCATGGTATCAGAACAGTGCAACATCTCCACATGAAATAATATTCACATAATAGGGATCCTGGAAGAAAAGAGAAGCAAAGGGATAGAAAGTTTATTTACAGAGATATCTGGCAAATTATTTCCTATTTCCCCTACCTGGGGAAGGAAACAGACATTCAGGACCTGGAAGCCCAGAGAGCCCCTAACAAGAAGAACACAAGGAGGTCCACACCAAGACAGAAAGAAATTAAAATGGCAAAGATCAAAGACAAAGACAGAATCTTCAAACCAGCAAGAGAGGGGCAGACAGTTACCTGCAAGGCAAACAGTTATTACCAAAGGCCATCAGCTTTTCCAGTGAAACATTATAGAGCACAAAGGAGTCGCATGAAATATTCAGTCCTGAAAGGGAAAGATTTAGCCACCAAAAACTCTCTACTCGGCAAGGTTTTCATTCAGGATTGGAGGAGACACTGCAAGCCTTCCTGATGAACAGAGGTTATAGGAATTCACCTCCTGCAAACCAGTCTCACACGATGTGTTTCAGGACTTGTTCAGATGGAAATGTTTTTAGGTTTAAATGGTTTTCATTTGTGAAAGCAAACCTACAGTAAAGGTAGTGCAGCAATCACTTGTAAAGCAATTATGGTGTTCAGAAGGGAAGAGTAGTAAAATTACCCATACACGAAATAAGCCAGGGATACACAAAAGATGTTGATTATGACATCATACATACAGTGTGGAGGAGGATGAAGGAAAAGTGCCTACATGCAGACAGATGCAGAATAAGGAGGAATGAATCCAAGCATAACACTAAAGGCAATCACCAAATCACAAGAAAGGAACTGCAAGAACCATAAGATGACTAGCAAAATGCCAATAACGACGCAGTTATCACTAATTACTTTAAATGTAAGTGGACTAAATACCCCAAACAAAAGACACAGTGTGGCAGAACAGATTTAAAAAGGCAAATCTATCTATATGTTGCCTAAAAGACTCACTTTGATCCCAGACATACACAGACTAAAAGTGAAGGGATAGAAAAATTTATCACACTTAAATGGAAGAGAGAAGAATGAAGAAGTAACATTACTTATATTAGGCAAAACAGACTTCACCACAAAAATATGTCACCAGAGTAGGACATTACATAACAGTGGAAGGGATCAGTGCAAGAAAAGCATATTACAATTATAATACCTATGTGCCCAACACAGGTAAATCTAAATATATAAATCATATACTTTACAGGACTACAGGGAGAAACTGCCAGCAAAACAATGAAGGAGGGAACTTTTAAAACTGACTAACACCAGTGCATAGAACATGCAGACAGAAAATCAGTAAGGGAACAGTGGCACTGAACAATACATCAGACCTGGAGGACTTGACAGTTATATATGTATCATTCCACCCAAAAGTAGCAGAATGCACATTCTTCTCAAGGGAACAGGGAATCATTTCCTGAATAGATCACATGTAGAGAAGAAAAACAAGTCAACAAATATATGATTGATATTCTATCGAGCACCATTTGAGACCACAATGCTATGAAACAAAAAGTCCATCACATGAAAAACAAATGGTGAATAAAACTCAAACAAATGGAGGATAAATAACATGCTTCTGAACTTTCAATGGATCAGTGGGCAGATCAAAGAGGAAATCAAGGGACAAAAGGAAACCCATTAAAACAGAAATACAACAGTTCAAAATACTTCAGACGCCCACAAAAGTTCTAAGAGCAAATACAACGCTGCCTCAAGAAATGAGAAAAAATTTAAATAGGCAATCTCATAGAAGAATAAACAAAGACCAAAGCTGGTAGAAAGAGGGACATAATAAATGTCAGAACATAAAATAAAAGATATAGAGACTAAGAAATGAAGACAAAAAAATGAAACAATGAAACCAAGACCTGGTTGTTTGAAAAGATGAACAGTATCGAAAATACCATCGCCATACTTAACAAGAGAAAAGGTCAGTAGGTCACAAATAAACACGATGAGAAATGGGAAGGGAAGTTACAACAGACACCACAGATACTTAGAAATCACAGAAACATTCAAGGGCAATTTTATGCCAATAAACTGGATCCCTTACAAGAATGGGATAAATTCTCAGAAACATGTAGTCTTCCAAGACTGACCTGAACAGAAAGAGAAAATCTAAACAGACTGGTTACTGACAATGAAATTGAATGTGTAATCAAAACACTCCCAAGACCTGAAACCCGGACAGCTTCCCAGGTGAGCTCTAAATATATAAAGCATATACTTTACAGAAGCCATTACTCTCTAGACCATGAGGCATAGCAGGCAGACACAAGAGGTGAAAAAGGGCCACTCAGAGCTGAAGAAAACAGTAAGTAAAATGAAAAACATAACAGAGGAAAGGAATATATAGCCTGCTGCTAAATAGAGGAGATATTTACTGACATGGAAATGAAAGAACAGGGAAAAGCAAAGCTGAGAAACAAAGAGAAAAGCAAATTCTAGAAGTGGAAGAATAATTCTCCAATTTAAAACACTTTAAACAAGTCTTTTGTTATTCCTTCTTTCCTTAAGTGTCAGAAAATACAGAAAAGATAGTAATACTTTCAAACTCATTCTATCAGGTCAATAATAGTCTAATGTCAAAACTAAAAATACTTAAAAAAGGAAAATTACACACCTGTAATTCCTGATGAACACAGAGGGACAAACCACAACAAAATATTATCAATATATGTTCAAATACGTAATCAGAAGAATCACCAATCATGACCAAGTAGGGTTTTTTGCAGTTATACAAGCATGGCACAATATTTGTTAATCAATCAATATGATACACCACATTAACAAGAGGATCATAAAGGATATGATCATCTCTATAGCTGCCAAGAAATTCATCTTAAAAGTTATGCATCCTTTTAAGTTAAAAACACTCAGCATAATGTGTAAGAGGGAATCTACCCCAACACCACAAAGGCTGTGTATATGATTAAGCCACAGCCTACATCCTATACAATGGTGAATAGCTGGAGGCTTTTCCTTTAAGATCAGAAACAAGACAAGGATGCCCAACCTTGCCACTTTTATCCAATCTAGTACTGGAGGTCCCAGGCACAGCAGTCAAATGAGACAGAGGTAAAAGTCATACATATTGGAGAGGAAGGAGTTGAATCATCAGTGTTTGCAGATTACATGACACCATATAAAGAAAAAGACCCTAAAGACTCCAACATAAAACCATACGAACTAATAATTGGATTCAGCAAAGAGGCAGGGTACATAACTGGGAGAGTAAATTCAACACACTCCATCTTCTTTGCAGTTAACACATCCCAGCAACATGTGTGCTTTCAGAGCCATGAGCCCAAACCACACGCTGTGTTGCCCCAGCAGTACCCCATCACTGCAGAGCAGACAGACGGCAGTCCTGCCCATAATGATCTGGCACAAGCACCACTTAAGGGCTCAGAAAGGACTGGCTCACCCACCTGTATCAATGCAAAGGGAGAGACACAAGCATGGGCAAAAGAAAGAAAGGAGGCCACACCAATAGCCTGTCAATGACAGTGGAGGCTTCCATGCAAAAGCATGCCAATTACTAAGGTGTAAAATATCTTGAGATTCTGGGCACCAGAATCTGGACACCTTCATAAAGTCATTACTCCGTAGACCATGAGGCATAGCAGGCAGACAGAAGAGCTGGAAAAGAGTCACTCAGAGCTGAAGAAAACAGTAAGTGAAATGAAAAACATAACTGAGAGAATGAGTATATAGCCTGCAGCCAAATAGAGGAGATGTTTAATGACATGGAAATGAAAGAACATGGATAAACAAAGCTGAGGAACACAGAGAAAAACAAATTCTAGAAGTGAAAGAATAATTAGAGCTGTGTAAAGAACCTTCAAACCAGCAAGATTATCATTCAGATTTGAAGGAGAGATTGAACATCTCCCAGAGACATAAAGTTTGAAGGAGTTCACCTGCACTAAGCTGGCATTACAGAGAATGTTAAAGGTACTTCTGCAGATGAAAGTATTGGTAGGCCTAGTTTTCACCAGGGAAAATAAATGTGCCGTATGTGCCATAAAGGCAGTAGACCAATTACTTAGCAATAAATGGTGAAATTAAAACAAAACTAGTACAACCAATTATACACAATCAATCAAGGGATACACAAAAATGCATATTACAGCATCTAATACATTACATGTGGATGAGGAAGAAGAATGAAAAAGTGCTTTTATACTGTGATTGAAAAATAGCAATTACCATCTTAATATAGACTCCTGTGTAATTAGGAAACTATGAATCTTACAATAAACACAAACCAAAAGCTTATAACAGGTACAGAATAAACTAAAATTGTGAATTCCAATCACAACAGTAAAGAAACCCATCAAATGACAAGGGAAGAGTGTAAGACACAAAGAAAGGAACAAACAACAGCTACAGAAACACTCAGAAAACAATTACTAAAATGGCAATAAGTGCATAGCTATCAAAATTTCCCTTAAATGTAAATGGACTGAATGCTCCAATCAAAATAAATGGCATGGCAGAATGATAAATTGCCAAAGCACGTCTATATGGAGCTTACAGGAGACTCATTTCAGCCCCCAAAGATATACACAGACTGAAAGTGAAGGAATGGAGAAGAAGGCACTCCATGTAAAAAATAGGGAGAAAAAGGAGGACTAGGAGTACTTATGTCAGAGAAAATAGAATTCAAAACAAAGGAAGTAACAACAAAGGTGGATATTACATAATGATCATGGGGTCAGTCCAACAAGAGGGTATAACAATTATAAAATCTATGCACACAACACAGGAACAACTACATATATAAGACAAATAACTAACAGAGTTAAAGGGGGAAATAGACTGCAACTTACACACTTTCACACACCTCTCACATGAATAGATAGATTCAACAGATAGAAAATAAATAGGGAACAGTCTCTGAACCATACATTTGATAGATGGACTAAACACATATCTACAGAACATCCCACACAATAGCTGCAGTATACACAATTATTCAGAAGGGAATATGGAATGTTCTCCAGAGCAGATCACACACTAGGCCACAAAAAGCCTCAAAAAATTCAAAAACTTAGAAATTGCATCAAGTAGCTTCCAGACCACAATGGTATGAAACTAGAAATAAATTACACATGGAAAGGAAACATGCCTACAAACGCACAACAGGCTAAAAAACATACTTCTATGTGATCAAGGATCAATGACTGAATTAAAACATATATCAAGTAATACATGGAGACAAATGAAAACAACTCACCAGCTCCAAATTTGTGGGATGTAGTCAGGCTTCTAAGCGGAAAGCACACAGCAATACAGGCTCACCTCAAGAAAGAACAACAATCTCACATAAAGAGTCTAAACTTAACATTAAAGAAACTAGGAAAGGAACAGATGACAACCGAAGTTAGTAGAAAGAGGGAAATAATAAATACCAGAGAAGAAATTTTAAAAAATGTATAGAATGAAGCAATAGAAAAAGAATCAAAGAGCTGTCTGAGAAAATAAAAGGGACCAATCCTTATTCATATTTTTCCAGGAAAGAAAAGAAAGTACATAAATAAAAAAAAAAAACAGAAAAAGAAATAGTCACAATGGACACCACAGAAATGCAAAGATTTGAAAATACATGCCAACAAATTGTAGAATCTAGAAGAAATGGGCAAATTTCTAGAATAACACTCCCATCCCATGTGGACCTACGAGGAAACAAAATCTCAGTAGACTATTTAGCAGTAATGAAATTGAATGGTAATCAAAATATACCCAAGAAACAAAGGGACAGGGACAGATGGTTTCATAGCTGAAAGAGACCAAACATTTCAATGAGAGTTAAGACCATTATTCTTAAAGAATTCCAAAAAGGAGAAGAGTTGGGAACACTTCCAAGTTCATTCTATGGGAACAGCATCACTCTTCAACACCAAAACCAGACAAATACAGTACAAGAAAGAAATGTGTATACCAATATCTCTGATGAATGTAGATGCAAAATCCTCAACAAACCATGGGCAAAACACATTAAAAAAATAGGGCAAAAGTATCATCCATCCAACCTTGTGGGAACACTTCAGAATTACAAGGATGGCACAGTATCTGTAAATCAACGTCACCCAACACAACACCTTAACAAAAAGGATAAAACCACACGATTGTCTCAATAGATGCCGAAAAGCATTTGATAAAATGCAGCATCCATTCTTGGATAAAAATTCTCAACAAAATGGGTACAGAGGGTAAGCACCTCACCATTATGAAGGTCATATATAACATACCCATGGTTACTATCATATTAAATGGCAAAAAGCTGGAAACTTTCCAAGATATGGAATGAGACAAGGATGTCCACTCTCACAACTTTCTCACTATTCTACATAGTACTGGAGGTTTCAGTCATGGCAGTCATCCAAGTTGGTGTGTATATATACATACATACATGCAATACCACACTGCTAGGAATGAGACACAGGGACCATGGCACCTCAACTCACTCTTAGGATTGAGGCTGTGAACAGCAAGGATTTAAAACTCAACCAACAGATATTCTACCTCTAAAAGGTTAGGGATCACTGCCTTAAGTTTAAATTATCTATTAAGATACTGTAAAGTTGATAAAGCAACTGAATAACGTACATAATTGTATATGTCATGTTTTAAATAGGTTAAGGTTGTGACCTTTGTTTCTATAAATAATAAGTAAGTTGTAGTTTGCTCCTTGTTCTTTACTTCAAAGTAATAGTTTCTACTGAGCAATGTAGTGCAAAATTAAGTAAGGTTGGTCTTGCTCTGAATTTTAGGAAACCATATTTTTGTGCCTTGTGAGAAGATAAGCAATAACAATGATAGCTATCGAAAAAATTAATACCCAGAGAAATATCATTTGTAGACCTGGGTGCCATCTTCATATTTAAGGATTTTCCATGGGAGAATGAGAAAATACATGTAAAGTATTTAGCCCCTGGCACAATGTGCCTGTAAAAGATAGTATTTTTAATGTTTTATTATTGTCACCTATCCAAACTCATCTCTCACTCTTCTCCCACTGAGGGCTCTACTCCAGCTGTACTGGCTTCCTTGTGTTTGAACCTATCACACACATTTCCATCTCAAGCGTTCTTAAAAGTGCTCTTCTGGCTTCCTGGAAAAATCTCTCTGTAAATTCTCCCATCGCTTACTTCCTACTTTATAGAAAGAATATTACAATAAGTTCCACTGTTTAGTACTTTGCATTTGTCTTTTTTTTGTATCATTAATCTACAATTACATAAGGGACATTACGTTTACTAGACTCCCCCCAACACCAAGTGCCCCCAAAAACCCCATTACAGTGACTATCCATCAGCGTACTAAGATGCTGTAGCATCACTACTTGTCTTCTCTGTGTTTCACAGCCCTCCCGGTACCTCCCTCCACATTATATATGATAATAGTAACTCCCCCTTTCTTTTTTCTTCCCCTTTTCCCTCCCTTCCCAACCATCCTCTCCAGTCCCTTTCCCTTTGGTAACTGTTAGTCCATTCTTGGGTTCTGTGATCCTGCAGCTGTTTTGTTCATTAATTTTTTTCCCTTTGCTTATACTCCACATATGCGTGAAATCATTTGGTACTTGTCTTTCTCCACCTAGCTTATTTCACTGAACATAATACCCTCTAGCTCCATCCATGTTGTTGCAAATGGTAGGATTTGTTTTCGTCTCATGGCTGAAGAATATTCCATTGTGTATATGTACCACATTTTCTTTATCTATTCATCTACTGATGCACCTTTAGGTTACTTCCATTTCTTGGCTATTGTAAACAGTGCTGCAGTAAACATATGAGTGCATATGTCTTTTTCAAATTGGGCTGCTCCTTTCTTAGGGTAAATTCCTAGAAGTGAAATTCCTGTGTCAAATGGTATTTCTATTTTGAGTTTTTTGAGAGACCTCCATACTGCTTTCCACAATGGTTGAACTAGTTTACATTCCACTAACAGTGTAAGAGGGCTCCCCTCTCTCCATACCTCGCCAACATTTGTTTTTGTTTGTCTTTTGGGTGGTGGCGATTGTTACTGGTGTGAGGTGATATCTCATTGTGGTTTTAATTTGCATTTCTCTGATGATTAGCGTTGTGGAGCATCTTTTCATGTGCCTGTTAGCCATTTGATTTCTTCTTTGGAGAACTGTCTGTTCAGCTCCTCTGCCCATTTTTTAATTGGATTATTTGCTTTTTGTTTGTTGAGGTGCATGACCTCTTTATGTATTTTGAATGTCAACCCTTTATTGTATCTGTCATTTATGAATACATCCTCCCAGACAGGAGCATGGGATGAGTTTCCATTTGGTAGTGTCCTCTGTAATTTCTCTTAGGAGTGTCTTGTAGTTTTCAGGGTATAGGTCTTTCACATCCTTGGTTAACTTTATTCCTAGGTATTTTATTCTTTTTGATGCAATTGTGAATGGAATTGCTTTCCTGATTTCTCTTTCTGTTAGCTCATCATTAGGGTATAAGAAGAAAACAGATTTCTGTGTATTATTTTTGTATGCTGCAGCTTTGCTGAATTCAGGTATTAGGTGTAGTAGTTTAGGAATGGAGTTTCTAGGATTTTTAATGTACAGTATCATGTATTCTGCAAGAGGTGACAGTTTGACTTCTTCTTTACCAATCTGGATACCTTGCATTTCTTTGTTTTGCCTGATTGCCATAACTCAGACCTCCAGTACTATGTTGAATAACAGTGCAGAGAGTTGGCATCCCTGTCTTGTTTTAGATCTTAGAGGAAAAGCTTTCAGCTTCTCTCTATTAAGTATGATGTTTGCTGTGGGTTTGTCATATATGGCCTTTATTATGTTGAGGTACTTGCCCTGTATCACCATTTTTTGAGAATTATTATCATGAATGGATGTTGAATTTTGTCGAATACCTTTTCAACATCTGTGGAAATGATCACGTGCCTTCTGTCCTTCTTTTTGTTGATGTGGTGGATGATGTTGGTGGATTTTTTAATGTTCTACCTCCTTGAATCCGGGAGATGAATACCACTGGGTCATGGTGTATGATTCTCTTGATGTATTTTTGAATTTGGTTTACTAATATTCTGTTGAGTATTTTTGCATCTATGTTCATCAGGGATATGTGGCTGAAATTTTTTTTCGTGGGTTCCTTGCCTGATTTTGGTATTAGAATGATGCCAGCTTCATAGAATGAGTTTGGACGTATTCCCTCCTATTTTTTGGAAAACTTTAAGGAGAATGGGTGATATGTCTTCTCTATATGTCTGATAAAATTCATCAGTGAGTCCCTCAAGCCCAGGAGTTTTGTTCTTGGGTAGGTCTTTTATTTCCAATTCAATTTCTTTGCTGGTAATTGGACTGTTCAGATTTTCTGTTTCTATCATGGTCAGTCTTGGAAGGTTGTATTTTTATAGGAAGTTTTCCATTTCTTCTGGGTTTTCCAGCTTGTTAGTATATCTGTGGGGTCCATCATGATTTTTCTTTTCTCATTTCTGATTCTGTTGATGTGTGTAGATTCTCTTTTTCTCTTAATAAGTCTTGCTAAGGGCTTAGCTTTTTGTTTATTTTATCAGAGAGCCATATCTCAGTTTCCTTGATTTCTTCTATTGTTTTACTAGTCTCAATTTTATTTATTTCTTCTCTGATCTTTATTATGTCCCTCCTTCTGCAGACCTTAGGCCTCATTTGTTCTTCTTTTACCAGTTTCAATAATTGTGATTTTACTCTATTCATTTGGGATTACTCTTCCTTCTTTAAGTAGGCCTGGATTGCTGCATTCTCTCCTCTTAGAACTGCCTTTGGTGCATCCCACAGAAGTTGGGTTTTAATGCTGTCATTATCATTTGTCTCCATATATTGCTTGATCTCTGTTTTAATTTGTCATTGGTCCATTGATTATTTAGAATCATGTTGTTAAGCCTCTATGTTTTTGGGAGCCTTTTTGTTTTCTTTGTACGATTTATTTATAGTGTCATGCCTTTGTGATCTGAGAAGTTGGTTGGTAGAATTTCAATCTTTTTGAGTTTATTGAGGCTCTCTTTGTGGCCTAATATGTGGTTCATTCTGGAAAATGTCCCATGTGCACTTGAGAAGAATGTGCATCCTGCTGCTTTTGGGTGTAGAGTTCTGTAGATGTCTGTTAAGTCCATCTGCTCTAGTGTGTTGTTCAGTGCCTCTGTGTCCTTACTAATTTTGTCTGGTGGATCTGTCCTTTGGAAGTGCTGGTGTGCTGAAGTCTCCTAGAATGAATGCATCACATTCTATTTTCTCCTTTAATTCTGTTAGTATTTGTTTCACATACGTTGGTGCTCCTGTATTGGGTGCATATTTATTTATAATGATTATATTCTTTTGTTGGACTGTCCCCTTTATTATTATATAATGTCTTTCTTTATCTATTGTTAATTTCTTTGTTTTGAAGTCTTTTTTATCTGATACAAGTACTGGAACACCTGCTTTTTTCTCCCTATTGTTTGCATGAAATATCTCTTTCCGTCCCTTGACTTTTAGTCTGTTTATGTCTTTGGGCTTGAGGTGAGTCTCTAAGCAGCATATAGATGGGTCTTGCTTTTTTATCCATTCTATTACTCTGTGTCTTTTGATTGGTGTATTCAGTCCACTCACATTTAGGGTGATCATTGAAAGATATGTAGTTATTGCCATTGCAGTCTTTAGATTCATGGTTACCAAAGGTTCAAGTGTAGCTTTTTTACTATCTAGCTGTCTAACTTAACTCTCCTATTAAGCTATTGTAAACACAGTTGGCTGATTCTTTATTTCTCTCCATTCTTATTCTTTCTCCTCCATTCTTCATCTGTTAGTATTTTATTCTGTAATTTTTTGTGTTTCCTTTGAGTCCTTTTATGAGTAATTGATTTCATTTTTTGCTTTTTTAGTTAGTATTTGGTTGGTCTGCTTTCTTTGGTGTGATTTTGCTTTCACTGTTGACATCTATTTAACCTTAGGAGTGCTTCCATTTAGAGCAGTCCCTTTATAATATCCTGTAGAGGTGGTTTGTGGGAGGCAAATTCCCTCAAACTTTGCTTCTCCAGGAATTGTTTATTCCCTCCTTAATATTTAAATGATATTCATCCTGGATACAGTATTCTTGGTTCAAGGCCCTTGTGTTTCATTGCATAAAATATATCATGCCATTCTCTTCTGACCTGTAAGTTATCTGTTCAGAAGTTTGATGAGAGCCTGATGGGTTTTCCTTTGTATGTGACCTTTTTTCTCTTTCTGCCTGCCTTTAATACTCTGTCATTGTCTTTAATCTTTGCTATTTTAGTTATCATATGTCTTGGTGTTGTCCTCCTTGGGTGCCTTGTGTTGGGAGTTTTGTGGGCCTCCATGGTGTGAGAGACTATTTCCTCCCCTTGTTTGGAGAAGTTTTCAGGAATTATTTCTTCAAATACCCTTTCTATCCCTTTTTCTCTATTCTTCTTCTTCTAGTACTCCTATAATGCGAATATTGTTCTGTTTAGATTGGTCACACACTTCTCTCAATATTCTTTGCTTTCTGGAGATCATTTAATCTCTATCTGCCTCAGCTTCTCTCTATTTCTGTTATCTCATTTATATTCCATTAATGGCTTCTTGCACCTCATCCAGTCTGCTCTTAAGAGATTCCAGAGATTGTTTTATTTCTGTAATTTCCCTCCCTACCTGCTCCTTTAGCTCTTGAATATTTCCCTGCTGTTCCATCAGCATGGTTATGACCATTATTTTGAATTCTTTTTCACTAAGAATGGTCAAATATATCTCCCCCAGTCCTCTCTTGCCTCTCTTGGGGGTTGTCTGTGTAGTTCTGGACTGGACCAAATTCTTCTGCCTTTTCATGCTGATAGATGTAGCTGTAGGCAGGTAGCACTTATGTCAGCTGGGAGAACAAAGTCCTTTCCTGATCGCCTTGCCCTACACTGCTGCCTATGTTGGTTATCCACACACTGGGAACAGGCTCTGGATTAATCCCCTAAGCTTCCATGGGTGGGGTCCCTGTCTGGGTAGCCCAGAGCACTTTGGGGAGTGACAGGCACACTGGGGGTGCTCTTAGATCAGCACCGCTTCACACGTTGCCTGGTTTCTTCTGCCTGTGCCAGGAAGTTGCACGCTGGTAGCTGCTTTTGGGTCTGACCCAGGTAGCTGCACGCTGGGAAGATTCTCGGCAGCTCCTGGGGGTGCGGCCACCCCCGGGCCACTCTGCTGTGGGAACACACGCCACTCCTGGGCCACTCCATCACTGCCAACATCAGGCTACTGGGCCACTGCGTCAGGGGCTGTGCCAGCTGGGGGAAAGACTGGCAGGCTGCTTATTGCCATGAGGGGCTTCAGAGCTACACTGCCACCCAGGAGGATAGGGCACCTGGAGTTCCTTGGGATTCCCAGGTGCTGGGCCGACTGTGCCAGGACAACTCTGTCCCTTTAAGGTCCGTGTCCCTTTAAGCCTTTGAAAGCACTTGCTTTTCCTTTTTCCCAGGGAGCCAGTTGTGGGGACACACCCATAGATTTTGCTTTTCCATTTCTCTAATAGCCAGCACACTACGCACTGTGTGTCTGTGTTTCCAGTGAGGATGACTAGAGCTGTTTGTTTAGCAGTCCTGGGCTTCCACTCCCTCCCCGCTCCAACTCCCTTTCTCCTGCCAGGGGGCTGGGGTAAGGGAAGCACTCGGGTCCTGCCAGGCTGCTGCTTGTAACTTACCCCATTCATGAGATGCTGAGTTTTCACAGATGTAGATGTAGCCTGACTGTTCTACTGAATCCACTGCTCTCTCTTCTAGGAATAGTTGTATTTGTTGTATTTTCAAAAATATATATGTTTTTGAGGAGATTTCTGCCACCCTACTTGCATAGCATCTTGGCTCCTTGACTTTGGATTATTTTTATGCATAAATATTTCCTGGGCACATTCTATATTACAGATAGATCTGTGTTGTGGATGAAGATGCACAATGCTTTGGCCATCTCTGAATAGTTTTGTAAGGAAAGCAAATATAACATCATGTGTCTGTTTTCATAAATGGCATAGGTCTGTGTACATGAGGCTTATGGCCTGCTAGCTGAATATACAGATCCCCAGAGGACAAAATGGCATCACAGTTATAGGATGGCTGGGAAGTCACCTCTGTGGCCATGGGACATCATGTGATCTGAAAAATTAGTATAATGAACAACAGGTCAGGGGCATATTTTCTAGACCACCAGTTAAGGATGCTTTGCACATTAATTCATGTACTGTATGGGACATGTGGTATTGATATGAATAGAAAAAGATGCATGATGGTTAAGGGCTTCCCTGTGCCATAGCAGCAGTGACCTCTCACTTGTGTCAAATTTTTGAGTCAGACATCTCTTCACATCATTTAGATCTCTGCTCAAATGTCACCTCATCACAAAGGTCTTGCCTGTCTGAAGGAGTATCGCTTCTTCACTCTCTTCCCTCTATTTTGTGTTCGCATTACTTACAACCACTTAAGTATTAGATACTTGTTTTAGTTTAATAGACCCTCTCTCCTCAATAGAATGTATACTCCATGAAAACAGGTTTCCTGTTTTGATCCTGTTTTATCCTGGGCAACTAGAAATGTGCCTGATGAAACACAATGGGTGCTTAATATTTGTGGAATCAATTATGAATGAATTCTTAGTCTTATTCAACTAATCTTCCTTTCTTTCAGATATCACAGTGTATGAAGATAGCTGCTCTTTTTTTCTATGTAAACCTCTTAAAAATTGGAAAAGACTTGGGTGGAAAGGGAATTTGGAGTCTTGTGTAAGCAACTCTGGCAAGGATATGCCAAATCACCTAGGATACATTTGGTAAGTTCTGCAAAACGTAAAGCCCCAACAGTTAGAATGAGGGTATAATACCTCTTTATTGGCAATTCCTTAAAACTAAACAGCTCAGCTTTGTGCTGAAGAGAGTGTGGTTCTGGGCCCATATACAGGTCATCAGCATTTTAATCAATGATCTCAAGTACAAGGAGGAGGTAACTTCAATGCAGTTTAAAACTTTGACAAACACCTTGGTGCTAATTCAATTATATCTTTATGAGCAGTAGAAATATTGTATTATATATGTGTATATATATATTTGTATATATATATGATTATTGTGTATATATAATTGAAAACAGATTGTCATATAAGAAGCATGATAATAATATACCATTAAATTATTTGTTCTGATCTTTTGAATGCTAGGGGTGAAATAAAAAATTAAAGGGCACTGAGCAAGGTATTTATGGGAAAGAAAAGATGCAGAGTTAGTAGGAAACTGTAACAAAAAGGAAATGACAAGTGAGCCCAGTCTCTGATGACTGACACACTGGTGTGTGCATATTAACACTGTGGTGTCATGATGTAGAGCTGTTCCTAAATGAAGTGCATACTTATAATTACATAGGAATATATTTGCATTTTTAAATCCCCAAACCAACATATTAATCTAACTTTAATACCTGTTTTTGGAATAATTGCAAGTTATTCAATTGTATTGCATTTAGTAATTTAGTCCATTCTCTATTCATTCCCTGATATATTTGTAGACAGGAGGATGGCTTTAAAGATCCTAACTTTTCCCTTAATGTCAGAGCCAGTTTTGTACTAGTATAATAATTCTCCACACTTACTGGCATTTTCATTTGTTTGCTTAACCAGAAGAGTTCAGTTGAGGCGATGGCAGGCTGCTGCCAACTTCTCAGGATCCTTCCCCCTCCCTAATCTTGTTGAAGAAGAGAGGCAATAGAGAAGCAGGCCATAGAGAGCTCCTTCTCAAACTCTCCTTAATCAAGACATAACAATTCAGAATGGGTAATGTGAAATAAGTGAATCATCATAATTCAGTTAAAGGTCCTCAATTTTCCCCTTCCCTTCTGCTTAAAATATTCTTGGCACATCTATGAAACCATTTCCTATATATATTTTAAGAAAATATTGACTTCCCACTGTAACCACAACATATTTATCAGAACATTTTAGAATGTGCAAACTGTCAGGAATAAATGAAAAGATTAATAAAATTTAAAAAGTATTACTTAGGGGTACTTTTGTTTGACATTCAGAATTTTCTTTTAGCAACTGATTAAATATAAATATATTATAATGCAGAAAAATCAATTCTGGATTCCTCAAAGACATTTGTCAGGATCTCTCAGTGCATAATTTAATGTTCTCAACAACAGTCAAATGTTTTTAATATTATCCTCCAAATTTATCGATTTTTAAAATTTTCATTCATGGTGAGGAGAGATCATTTCAAAACCTGCTAAATCTGAAAGCACAGATTGCATGTTACTTTGAAAGTACAGTTGGCTGTACTAAACACAACCTTCAGTCCCAACAGTTATATAGCATCTTTGTGGGTAATCACACACACACACACACACACACACACACACACACACACACACACACACACACACACACACACACAAACATGCATGCATATACACTTTTTTCTTAAGGTATCTCAAGCATCCCAAACACTCTAATACTATACTTAAAGTCATTTCACAGTCTTTTGCATGTTTACATTTCAACAAAAAGACTAAGTTCCTATACAGACATCATCTTCCACAGCTGGTGTCTCTTTTGCTGCAACTCTTCTATGTTGCTTTTTCTACTGATATTGTGTTTTGATTTTAGGGAAGCAAGGACCTGTCGGGCATATATGTTGAAAAAAATTATATCTAGAAGCAAAATTTGCCCTCTTTCTCCTCTATAATTACATAGACACAATATACCAAATATTCAGATTTCCAAATACAATAGCATAGCTTCCTGTTGAACTATTATATAATTTAAAATATATCAAAAATGCTTATTTTTCTGCACTTTTTTACAGCCTCGTTACATTGCCAAGATACTCAATATTGTCTACAGTGTGCTGGGCAAATAAAACCTGATAATGAAACATGAAAAGAAAGCATAAAGACCATAAATCCATAAACTGGGTAATTTAGGTTGGACAATGCTTAAAGACATAAAATAATCCTCATACAATACTAGTTGTCACATAGGAGTTGAAGTCAAATATTTTATAAACTATACTGCAACTATACTTTATTATTACTTCTTATTCCATTTTACTGTTCTGAAGTAGACAACAGGTTCCATTTCCTACTTTTAAGATCTCACTGCTGCAAGCAGAATTTCATTACCTGCTTTATGCAAAATTTGTTAATGATTGAAAACTAACTATGAAACTAATGCATTCTGAAATGAATCTCAAATGCCAAGGGAAGTTGTTCTGTATTGTCACATAAAGACAAAATATTTGTCAAGTGTCAATAGAGCAACCATGCACCAAGGGACAGATAAGGATGTGCTGAGTAGTCAGAGTCTTTATTTACTCAGAATTGTGAGAAAGAGTTCTATTTGTGTGATCACACTTACACAAAGAATCGCAGCTGTTTGAACATCCATGCCACCCAGGATATTTACAGAAAATTAGTAATTATAATAAACACCTCTTAGAACTGAAACAGAACTCTTAATGAAATCAAAATGGAACAGGAGAAGTAAACACAACCCTAAGACATGTGCCCCATTAATTATCAAAATGCATATATTGTTACTGGTTTCCTTTATAGACAGAGGAAGGGGTTTCTAGGAGATTCTCACTGGCTGCATACAAGTTTGGCATTTATGACAGCCCTTTTTGTTCAACGCTAAATGAGAATTTTCGAGGATAAATTATGCTAGGCTGTGACTTTGAGATATACGATTGAAAACTCCTAGCTCTGTAAAATCCTCTGTGTTGTCATCAGCCATTATCTCCAAATCTTGTGAGTGTTTTCTTACAAGCTTCTTTCAACAAATTCTCTGGAATTGCTTTAGGAGTATCTTCTTTTGCTTGAAGATGTTCTATCAGGGTTTGCAGGTGCCAGTTCTGAAGGACTCTTTGACGGGCAGGAGCCGGTTCTGGCACTGGTGCCAGTACGCTGTGGATAGGACTGTTGCTTTTCCTCAGTCCGTCTCTGAGCCAAAAGTCGTTCTTCAAACTGCCAAGTTCCGGGGCCCCTCTATGCTCAGATCCTTCCTGCTGAAGGCAATTTCCAGTGTTGGGCGAACTTTGAGAAGGAGGGCTAAACCACCTCCAGCGTAGCCTCCGGATCTGTTTCACATCAAACTCCTTCTTGCCAGACATCGACATTGTGGCAAGAGGAAAGACAAAAGCCTTCTCTCAGAGAAAGGAAACGGAGCCTTTGTTGTCTCTGTTTCTCTGCCTCTTCTGCACAACTAACTAAAGCACAAGTGCTGAGAGCAGTCTGTCTTGCTTCCTCCCCTCCCCCTTTGCCCCGCGGTACATGGTGAATTCTCCTAGCTTTCTAGCTGAAGGAGAAAAGGAAAGCAGCTACCACAACACACTCCAGGTGCTAGACTGCATGGTCGCAGCCCTGCCCTTCGGACTTGCAAATGTCCAACCCAGCTTTTTCCTTACCTAAGTACAGTAGCTGTAGTGTAAAGGCAAGTGAGCAAAAAGAAAACCCTCCCCCTGCCAGATTCCCTTCCTAATAGCCCACTTCTAAAACTGTGCCACTTTGTCGTAGGAGAATTGGTAACAGGGCATTCATTATGATCTATTTTGGGGTTCCTGTTGTCTGGGTAGGTATCATTCCAAGGAAACTCCTTAGAGTCAAGATCTGAGTTCTGGACCTGTGTATTCCTCACTGTGCGTACAACACAATGTTGGACATAGAGTAAGCAAACTGGAAATGCCACGCAGAATGAATATCGTGTTATAACAGGGGAAAAACTGCGTGGTGTGTGTGTTCATTTGTCCTTTTTTTTAGCATATATATTCTACATGTAAGTGAAATCATATGGTAACTTTCTCTGTCTGAAGTATTTCACTTAGCATAATACCTTGTAGACCCATCCACTTCGTTGCAAATGGCAGGATGTCTTTTCTTTTTATGGCTGAATAATATTCTATTGTGTATATGTACCAACTCTTGTTTATCCATTCATCTGCTGATGGACACTTAGGATGCTTCCATATCTTGGCTACTGTAAATGATGCTGCAATAGGCATATGGGTGTACATATCTTTTCAAATTGGTGATTTTTCTTTGGATAAATACCCAGAAGTGGAATTAGTGGGCCATATGGGTATTCCTATTTCTATGAAAAGATGCTCAACATCATTAATCATCAGAGAAGTGTCATTCAAATCCACAATGGTGTATCAGCTCACACCAGTCGGAATGGCAAGATTAGAAAGACAAGAAATAGCAAAGTGTTGGCGAGGATGCAGAATCCTCATGCACTGTTGGTGTGAATGTAAAATGGTGCAGCCACTGGAAAACAGTTTGGAGGTTCCTTATTGTTTTCTAGTTTAAACTAAAGCCTGTTATCTAATTTCAGAAAGAAAACTTAAAAAGGGGAACGCAGCATACAATGGTGGAACAGTTTCTTTTGTTTGTGTTTTTACATGGGTATGCATGTGTATATATATGTGTACATGTGATGTGCTATTTTTGACAGGATCTTTTACTTTGAAGGGTGTTTTTGGCCTCTTTGAAGCCTGCTTTCAATACCAGATACCTCATAAATAATAAAGAAACAAAGTATTATACAAGTGAAGCAGGAAAAGCCTAAAATTGAATTATCTGTAATAATTGACAGTTACAGATGAAAAGTCAAAATTTAAATCTCACAGGAATTTTAATGATATTCATTTTATAAATATTTTAGAAACAAGAAAGGATGCTGGAAAAAACCTGAAAGGGGATTAAGAAACTTCAATGTATCAAAAAAAAAAAAACAAGGTTTCCAGGTACAGAACAGTAAGGTGCTTTAGAAATACAAAGCCTGTGGTGGAGATTTCAGATGGTGTTTGTGTGTATTTGTAAAAGAAAACAGAGGAATAGATGTACATATAACATATGCCAAATCATGTCCCATTGATGTTGAAAACTTCAAGCACTAAATTCTATGACAAATAGTCAATAAGAATGTTTTCCTATACCCTATACAAGCACAAAGATAAACACACAGACCTTGACAAACACACACAGACATATATATATATATATATATATATATATATATGCTGATAAGCACATACATATGTGCCCCCAACACACACATACACTGACTTGGCATACCTAGAAATTTTAGAAAGTAAATAACTTTAGTATCTACTGGAGTCTAACAATTGAATGAACATACAAGTCAGACCTGTAAAATCACAGTTATCTGTTTAGCCACATAAGCTGTAAGAAATTTCATTCAAACAACACTTATGGACATATGTACATGCACTATGTACATTCTTGTAATCATCACATAGAGACAAAAAGCTGAGAATCATGACTGATCAGAAAAATGCAAATGAAAACTGAAAGTGAAATATTTAATATCCAACAAATTGGCACAAATTAAAAAGCCTTAAGGTACCAATATTCGGCTAGCATGAAAGGTTATGTAATAGGAGTTGCATTTAAATGATTAGTAAAGTCATTTTGCTAATAAAGTTGAAGAAGCACACATCAAATAACCCAGGGATTCCACTCCTTGCTTCGTGACTTAGAGACACTCTCACATACATACATGAGGAAACATGTACCAGAAATGTTCATTGCAGAATTTCTTGTAATAGAATAAAACTGAAACATAAAACAAATGCTTACCAATATAGTAAGAGAAAAATATGTTTTTATATAGTCATACAATAAAATGCCACATAAAATGGAAAATAAACTAGAGATAAATCAGTCATTTTGGAGATAAATTTAAAATGATACCACCAAGTAGAATAACGTGATTATTCACAATAAAGTGTGCAATGGAATAATAACTGGCAGGAAATTTCCCTTATGACTACAGTGTTTCTGATACAGAAGGATATTTGAGAGTTTGAGAGAACAAGGCTATACAGTGAGATACGAAGGTAAAATGTTAAGACTTACTACATGACAACATTAAGCAGGACAAGTTGATATGTGTGTATACATATGCATGTGCTTTGTGTACATATACGTACACATAAGTACATATAAGTATACACACACCCACAGAGTTAATGAAATTCTTATCAACTCCAGCAAAGATTTTGTGAACATACACATACTTTTAAAATTTATAAAGAAAGGCACAGTTCCTTTAAGAACTATTAGGGTGTGAATGTTTGCATCCCCCAAAATTCATATATTGACACCTTGACCCCCAGTGCGATGGCATTAGGAGATACGGCCTTTGGGAGGCGACTAGGTTTAGATGAGTTCATGGGGGTAGATGCTGCATGATGGCATTAGTGCCCTAATAGGAAGAGGAGGAGATACCTGTGTTTTCTCTTCCTCCACCATGTGAACATACAGTGAGAACGAAGCTGTCTATGTGCCAGAAAGAAAGCTGTGCCTCGACTTGACCATGCTGGCAACCTAACTGAGAACTTCCCAGTCTCCTGAGCTGTGATAAATAAGTATCTGTTACTTAGGACACCAAGTCTGTGTTATTTTGTAATAGCAGCCCACACAGACTAAGACAGTAGCTAAAATAATCTTGGAAAAGAATCACACTTCCCAATACCCAATAGTAAGTCCTACTACATGGCTGCAGCAGTCCAGATTGGGTGATATTCGCAGAGAGAGCTATACACAGATCAGTAGAAAATGGAAAACCCAGAAATAGACACACAAAAATATGCTCAACTGATTTTTGGACAGTTGCAGAAGCAATTAAATGAGCAAAAGATAATCTTTTCAACACCATTATCAGAGAAACTGGACATCCAGAGTACAAAAATGAATCTTAACCTAAATATCACACTTCATGAATAAAGTAACTCAAAATGCAACATGGACTTATATATAAAATGTACAACTGTGCAAAAGTTTTAGAAAAAGAAAACATAGGAGGTAGACTAGAGATCTACTGGTACACAAAGAGCGCGTAGACTTGACACCAAAAGCATGATCCATAAAAGGAAACTTTGAAAAACTGCACTAGGTCAAAGTGACAAACTTTTCCTCTACATAAGAGCCTCCTTAAAAGGTTCTTAAATGAAAAGACAATCTACAGAGGAAATATTTGAAAAGACATACCCAGCAAACGATTACAACCTTGAATATATGAAGAATTCAACACTCCAAAAAAATCCAATTAAAAAATGGACAAAAAAAAATGAATGCATTTCCCCAAAATGGGTATAAATGTCAAACAAATATATGAAAAAGATGTACAGCATGATTAGCCACTGGAAAAATGCAAATTTAAATTACAGTGCAATATGACTACATATTTATCAAATTTGCTGAAAAGAAAAAGTGACAAATACCAAGTGTTGGTGAGGATATGGAGAAAGATCACTCATAAGTTGCTGGTGGGCATATTAAATGCTACAGCCATTCTGGAAAATATTTTGACAGTTCCTTATAAAACTAAGTATGTGACCACCATATTGATGCCTGGGATCTTGTTTATAAAGCCGAAGAATGAGCTTCACAAATAGTCAAGCTAGGAGAGCAAGGTACAGGCTTTTATTTAGAGATAAAGTGAGAGGACCGAGATCCCGGCTCATGCCATCAAGGGAAAAGAGAGTCTGTGGTTGACTCATTGTCTAGGGATTTTATGTGCAATTGAGGATTTTCAGGAATGAGGGTAAAGGGTTAAGGGTGCAGACTTGTTGAGCGGTCCCAGAATGCTCATTCTTGATGAGTAACAGAAGAAATTTTCTGCACTGATTCTCTCTCAAGATAGCAGCCTGCCTCCAAGGTGGGCTGGGTTGTTGCCTGTTTGCTGAAGTAAGTTAAGAATCTTACTTCTTAACTTCTTGGGCTGTTTATAGTTGGGTTTGCTTACTAAACCAGTCTTTTTCCTAGCTTGCAGATGACTTGGTCAGGATCAGAGAAGGAAATACAGCACATAGGTATGGCTTAAATGAGCTGGACCTTTTAGCAGGCTAAGGTACATTTTACAGTGTCAGGATGTAAATTGCTACAGTGAAGTCACGGATTATGCTTAGACACTTTTCTTTATCTGCAGAACACTCAAGCATTCCAGGTCAAGTTGCTGCTGGCCTTTTGAGTTTTAATTATCTCACTGAAGATGTTACATTCCTAGTCTCGTATCTTTGCCCTAACGAATTAGTATGACTCTGACTTTGCGTAATGCTTATCACAGAGTTTCAATAGGGATTTCTTTGTACATTGCTACATTGTTATGACAGTAATTACCTTTCTCTGCTTTTTCTCTGGAGGCCCTCACCTTACTCTGACTACACCCATGGTCCCTGTCTCAGTATTACCCAGCAGTTCTTACTCTTGGTTATTTTCCTCAGAGAACATAAAACACATTTTCACACCAAACCTGTACAGATGTTTAGAGCAGCTTTATTTGTAACAGCTAAAAACTAGGAACAACGTAGATATATTCCAACAGGAGAATGGTTAAACAGGAATGTGTTCTATCCATAACATAGAATGTTATTCAGCAATAAAGATAATGAGTTATTGATATACAGAATCTGGATAAATCTTGAGAGAATTGTGGTGAGTGAAAAAAGACATTCCCAAAAGTTTAAATATTATATGATTTTATCTATAAATAAAACTGGGAAAATGCAAATTTCCTTTACAGAAAGGAAAAAATATACATAAATGGAGAACAGATTAGTTCTTTCCAGGGACCAGTGACAAAAGTGGAGTGAGTTTGGGTATAAAAGGAATCCACATAGTTAAAGAACTGTTCTTTTTATCTCCTCTGTATCCATGACAACATCCAACATCCTTGTTGTGATACTGTACTATAGTTTTGCAAGATGGTACCACTGGGGAAAACTGAGTAAAGGGTATAGAGAATGTCTGCATTAATTATAACAGGGGCATGAAAAGATGTATATATAAACAAGGGTTTAAATTATAAAATTCACCATAATGTAGAATAACTATCGAGTCATTCATATTTAGGGAAACTTTGGAAACACTTACAAAATACAACTCAATAAAATAGACTCATTTTCTCAAAAAATAGAATGATGGTTGTCACTGCTGGGGAAACGGGAAATGAGGAGTTCCTAATCAATGGACATTGCGTTTTAGGCAAGCAAGATGAATAGACTCTAGGGATCTACTGCTCAATACTGTACACTTAAATTTTTTTTTTAAAGTAGGTCTTATGTTAAGTGGTCTTATCACAAAAAGTTAAATTTCAAAAAAAATACAATGGCATTTCAGGAATAATCTCTTTTACAAAGTATCTGAGTATTAAAGTTCATTAAATATATTGCTGCATGTATTTATCATTTTACTAGTTTGGCGCCTCAACTGTAATGAAAGAAAATCTTGAGAGAATATACCTAAAGTTTTGGTTAATAAAAATCATTGTGGACCAGGTATAGGTTGTATATTTTTGCTTCTAGACTATCACCATTCGTGTTGAAAGCACGACCTGTACATAAGAGTTAGACAGGCAGAATAATTACTGGATGACATTAGCCGACCCTAGTTTGAGATTCTATTTTAATTAATAATATTGTATACGTTCTTTGAGAACTAACTCTGTGCAAGGCACTTTTCTAAAAACTCTCCAAGAATTTTAGCCTTTAGTCTATCAGATAGTCCACTTCTAATGGTGGTAGGAGAGGTCTTATTGAAACAGCTTTCCTGCAGATAATTACTGTAAATAAATCTGGACAAAGCATTAAAAAGAAGTACTTAAAGGCTATTAGAGAGTGGTAAAAGCAAACAGAAACTGGGGAGGAGTTTATCCTTGGAAAAAGGGAAGAGCATTGAGTAAGTTTTTCTTTTTTTAAGTTTTTGAGCCTGAGGGTAGCATACCTTACACATATGTAGGATAGCTACACCTTTGATATAAACATATAGTCTTACTGCTTTCAAGACCCAAGGAATGTGTTTCAGAGTACCCACAAAAAATGGATGGGAAGGGAGAAGAGCCTAATGAGAGACAAAGATGATCCCACAAATTCTGAGTATAAACACTACCCAAATTTCTTATTGAATTATACATGTGTGGTGCTCATTCTAGGACCCAGATAAGGCTAAAAGAGCTTCACAAAGAAATAAGCTGCTTCAACTGCAAGTATGACAGATTTTAAGGCCTCACTTCAGCTGAGATAAATGATTACTAACTAACAGGAATAAAAATGGTACTCCGGGAAAAGACATGACAATCCAGCATCCATACAGATGAGTGATCACAATGTCCGAGATAAATTCCAAAGTACCAGATATAAGAACACAAAGAAATGACCCATACTCAAGAACAAGAGAACCAATGGGGTCAACCCAGACATAAAGCAGAGGTTTGCATTGGCAGATAAGAATTTCAAAGCAGCTTGTTACAACTATGTTCACGAATGTAAAGAAAAGTGGGAAACAGCAGATAAATAGAGGTCATTAAGTAGAACCAAATGAAAAGTATGAAGCTGAAAATAATACGATATTTAAAATTCAAAATTCCATGGATGGGCTTAACGACAGAAAAATATAACAGAAAAAACAGGGAATCTGACTGTAAGAATCTAGGAAGTAGCCAATCTGAAGGACAGAGAGTAAAAAGAATTTAAAAGAGCTGCATTGCTCCGTGCGACAATATTAAAACATCTAATTGAAACTCAAAACGACAGAAGGGGCAAAAATTATTTGAAGAACCATAGTCAAATACTTCCTCAATTTGATGAAAAACATTGTTACACACTCAAAAAACCTTCAACCCCAAGAAGAATAAATACAAGGAAACCACATTTAGGCATATTATAAATAAATTGTTGAAAAATGAAAGAGAAAATGGGGAGAGGAAATCCTGACAATTGAACTCAGATGAAAAAAAAAAAAAAAAGAGACCCAAAGACAGTGGAACATCATATTTAAAATGTGGAGAGATAAAATAAGTCAACATAGAGGTTTATATTTACAGGAAACATCATACCAGAATGAAGGCCTGATATGTCCATTTTTAGGAAAATTAAGAGAATCCACCACCAGCAAAACTGTAGTACAAGAAAGAAATACTAAGAGACATCTTCAAGATATGGGAAAATGATACCAGATGGCAGTGGTACTCTTCAGGAAGGAATGAAGAACAGTAGAAATGGCAGATGTCTAAGTCAATATAACTTTAAATACAAATTCAATAAGTTTAAGTTACATATGACTTGTCAAAGCAAAAAGGAAATCTAAATGGAGGCTATCTGGGCATTAAAGGATAAAGAAGTTTTAATAAATTAGTGAAATTATTCCATGATAAGGAAACAGAATCTGCAGTTACACTACTAAGTTCAATATGAATTATCATGAGAACAGTGAGGAGATTAATGTGTTTGGTGGTATAACATACATAGGCAAGTCAATAAGACAGGTAAGTATCTGCAACTAGTTGAATTGTAGCATATATAAAATGTTGAATCACTATGTTGCACACCTGAAACACTTATATTATAACAACTATTCTTCAATTTTAAAAAGGCTGAATGTATCAGCATTTCACGAGCACATCTTGTTATCTTCTGCTCTATTTTGTTTAATAGTTTCTGTGAAAGACTTGACTGGGGGCTTAGATGGTCATTCACATATGCTGTGAAACTGAGAGTGTCATCAAATGCATTAGTTGACATATGTAACATGCAAAAATATCTTAGCAGGTTGAAGAAAATGGACAAATCTACAGAGATTTAATATGCTTCAAATTGAACAAGTTCAAAATATAGTGATATGTTTTATAAATTTCTGTGAGCATTATTTCAGGATTGTATTATCAATTAATTCTCTGAGCCTCAGTGTCTCCATCTGCAAACTGAGGTGAATGGGTTGAAATATTTCAATGGCTCCTTGAAAGTCTAAACTGCTATGATTCTGTCTATCAATAGTTGAATGTGATTACAGAAATAATCAGGGTGATCTTAGGTAAATTAAGAAGCCTTTGACATATAGAAAAGAATGGTACACCGAATCTACTCTGCTGGCCAGACCACACTTGAGCACTTTTCTTCTAAGATCATAATGAACTGAAGTTTCTATAGATGGAATAGATTAAATGGTAAAGGACGGAAAAACTATTTTAAGTGAGATATCTTGGGATATTGTTCATCATATTTCAAAGGTTTTCCACTATACTTTGGATCAAGTACAAAAAATACAAAAACTAACTGAGGCCTACAATGTCCTACCCGGTATGGCTCATACTATCAAAGTCAAAACTAGAAATGTACCCATGGGACACCTCAACCAGTGAGGGCCCATTAAGATTATCTTTCGTGGGCATATCACTAAAGGGAGAATTTTGAAATGGACTTTAATGATGTTCAGGAAAGGAAAGACTTAGGGTCTCTCCAAATCCCTGCCTGGTAAATCCTGCCCTCTAGCATCACCTTGATTGACTCTACCTGCGGCTCACCGAATTTCAGCCACACTGGCTTCTGTCAGTTAAATAAACCAAATTCTTTCCAATCTCAGAGCATTCACAGGTCTGATTTCCTTTGTTTAGACAACTCTTGGCAGTTTTTCAGATGGCTGAATCCTATCTTTCAGGTTACAGTCTAAAAGTCACTTCCTGAAAGAAATCTAAGATACACCATTCTAAATCAAGTCATCTTGTTATGATCCGTTTAATTAATCATAGCACTCTTTAGTCACACTCTTTGATGTTCTTTCATAGTAGTTTACCATGAGTTATAATTGCATATTCACTGGACACTCTGAGGTCAGTAACTTGTATTTGTTTTTCAGTGGGGAGTTTTACATCTGGAATCCTTTGTTCACTGTTTACTAGAGCAACTTGAAGGAGTCTTCCTACAGCAGAAGTCCATACATAGAAAGAAGGGCAACAGGAGAGAATTGGAGAGGTAAATTGTTTGCATAACAAATTGAGGGTGGTTCTGCATTTCTAGGCACAGTCTGAGAGAGTGGGAATGAGGTGCCAGAAAAATGGAAAAACAGAGATGTAAGAAAAATGAAATTAGGTAGGCAAAGACTTAGGAACCGGCTCAATAGTGGAAGAAATGGGCAATGAGAAATTCCAGGCTATATGACAAGGGCCAAGGGATTTTAAGAATAGAGGTCAACATTTTGGTGGCAAGTGAAAATGAAATGTTACCTAGAAAGTTGCATGGTTTCCTAAAATGGTTGTTTAAAGCTTGGGTTCTAATATCTCACTCTGGTGGACCTGTGCACAATGTCGATGTACCTCCTTTAAGTTACCAAGAAAAGTTAGTGTGTGTGCACCACATCCCTCCACGTGAGAAGCAGGGATGGAAGGAACGGGAAAGCATGCAAAGATGGGGAATCTAGATCATTGGCACTGTATCATACGCACCACGCAATTTCCATGTATGATATTCAGCATAATCTTTGAATGTCACATTTTTCCTTCTTTCTAATGGCTGAAGAACCCAATTACCACCTGTAAATGAAACTGTTCAAAGTTTACTTAGTAAAATGGAGGAACTGAGATACTATCCAGCTCAAGATTGTGGGTTCTTACTCACATTTATCTGTGGCTAGGTAGTTCTTCAAAATTAAATTTGATGAGGCTGAGGAAGGAATGTCCAAGCACCGTGGTCTTCACATGGAGAATTGGGCTGACTGATTCATGAACCATATATAAAAACTTCTAACATAATAAACCTGTACCTAAATACCTAAAATACATAAAACATAATCAAGTGAATCATCACCTTCTGGTTGCTAGATACCAAACTCCTTATTAATCTAAGTAATTTGTTAACTTTGTATATCCATTTTAATTCCCAAACATGAGGGAAAAAGCCTGCTCTTAATTAAACTTCATTAATATTAATTACGGCAAACACTTGCATTTCTCGGGATGTGTGCTAAAACTAAAAGGCACTTGCAAGCTTTCTGTTGTCATTCTTTTCACAACACATTTCCTCATGAGCACAATATTTAAATTATTTTCCAAAACCAGCCCAAAATTACAACATAGTCAAAAACAATTTCAAGTGAAATAAAAATTCACCTATGGAGAGGAGGAGGAGCCAGGATGGTGGCGTGAGTAGAGGAGTTGAAATCTCTTCCCCAAAACACATAGATCTATGAAAATGTAACAAAGAAAACTATTCCTAAAATAGAGACAAGAGGACACAGGACAACATACAGAACACATCCACACCTGCAAGAACCCAGCACCTTCCGAAGGGGGTAAGATACAAGCCCCGGTCCAGCGGTACATGAGCCCCCCTCCCCCCAGCTCCGGGTGGGTGGAAAGGAACCGGAGCGCTTTTTCTTTTTGGTGAGTGCTTTTTGGAAGCCTTAAAGGGACAGGGACCACAGTGCTAGGGAGGCAGGGCGGCGGGACAGTGAGTCGGTGCCTGGGACTGGCGCCTGAGGACAAAGAATATCGCGCGTTTTTCCCTGTGGGACTGGTTGGTGGGTGCCTGAGACCGGCGCCTGAGGATGGCGGAAATCGCGCGTATCCCCCCTTTTTTTCCCTCTTTTTGGTGAGAGCTTTTAGGAAGCCTTAAAGGGACAGGGACCCCAGTGCTAGGGAGGCAGAGTAGCAGGACCGGTGAGCAGGTGCCTGGGACCGGTTACTGAGGACAAAGAATATCGCACATTTTTCCCTAAGGGACCGGTAGGCAGGTGCCTGAGACCGGCGCATGAGGACGGAGGAGATCGCGTGTTTTTCCCCTTTTTTTTCACTTTTTGGCGAGTGCTTTTTGGAAGCCTTAAAGGGACAGGGATCCCAGTGCTAGGGAGGTAGAGCAGCAGGACCAGTGAGCGGGTGCCTGGGACTGGCGCCTGAGGACAAAAACAAATCGCATGTTTTTTCCTTTTTTTTTTCTTCTCCTGTTTCCTCTCTCATTGTTGCTGTTGTTGTTTTGGTTTGGAGAGTGCTTCTTGGAAGTCTTAAAGGGTCAGTACAGGACACTTAGAACAGAGGCAGGGAATCTGGGGATCTCTGGGCACTCTAACCCCCTGGGCAACAGGGAGCACAGAGGCCCATTAGGGAGATAAATAGCCTCCCAGCCACTGCCCCTCCAACAGGGCTCCACCACATTGGAGGAGCAGCCCCAGCCAGGCCACGCCCACAGCAACAGCGAAGATAAACTCCATAGCAAATGGGCAGGAAGCAGAAGACCTGTCTGCACACAGCTGACAAGCATAAGCCAATAGAGGTCGCTATTCTCCCAGGAGAGGAAGGCCACAAGCAAACAAGAAGGGAAGCTCTTACAGCGGTCACTCGTACAGGCTCTGCAAAATATCTCTATCACCATGAAAAGACACAACTACAGGCAGACAAAGATCACAGAGACAACACCTGAGAAGGAGACAGACCTAACCAGTCCTCCTGAAAAAGAATTCAAAATAAAAATCATGCTGACAGAGATGCAGAGAAAAATGCCAGAGCAATGGGATGAAGTCCAGAAGGAGATCACAGATGTCAGGAAGGAGGTCACAGAAGTGAAACAATCCCTGGAAGGATTTATAAGCAGAATGGATAAGATGCAAGAGGCCATTGAAGGAATAGAAGCCAGAGAACAGGAATGTATAGAACCTGACATAGAGAGAGATTACAGGATCTCCAGGAATGAAACAACACTAAGAGAACTATGAGACCAATTCAAAAGGAATAATATTCGTTTTATAGGGGTGCCAGAAGAAGAAGAATGAGGAAAAGGGATAGAAAGTCTCTTTGAAGAAATAATTGCTGAAAACATTCCCAAACTGGGGGAGGAAATAATCGAACAGACCATGGAATTACACAGAACCCCCAACAGAAAGGATCCAAGGAGGACAACACCAGGACACATAGTAATTAAAATGGCAAGGATCAAGGACAAGGAAAGAGTTTTAAAGGCACCTAGAGAGAAAAAGGTCACCTATAAAGGAAAACCCATCAGGCTAACATCAGACTTCTCGACAGAAACCCTACAGGCCAGAAGAGAATGGCATGATATACTTAATGCAATGAAACAGAAGGGCCTTGAACAAAGGATACTGTATCCAGCACTAGTGTCATTTAAATATGATGGTGGGATTAAACAATTCACAGGCAAGCAAAAGCTGAGGGAATTTGCTTCCCACAAACCACCTCTACAGGGCATCCTGCAGGAAGTGCTCTAGATAGGAGCACTCCTAAAAAGAGGACAGAAAAAAGCACACAACATATGAAGAATGGAGGAGGAGGTATAAGAAGGGAGAGAAGAAAAGAATCTCCAGACACTGTATATAACAGCTCAATAAGCGAGCTAAGTTAGGCAGTAAGCTAATAAAGAAGCTAACATTGAACCTTTGGTAACCACGAATCTAAAGCCTGCAATGGCAATAAGTACATATCTCTCAATAGTCACCCTAAATGTAAATGGACTTAATGCACCAATCAAAAGACATAGAGTAATAGAATGGATAAAAAAGTCAGACCCATCTCTATGTTGCTTACAAGAATCTCACCTTAAACCCAAAGACAAGCATAGACTAAAAGTCAAGGGATGGAAAAACATATTTCAGGCAAACAACAGTGAGAAGAAAGCAGAGGTTGCAGTACTAATATCAGACAAAATAGACTTGAAAACAAAGAAAGTAACAAGAGATAAAGAAGGATACTACATAATCATAAAGGGCTCAGTCCAACAAGAGGATACAACCACTCTAAATATATATGCACGCAATACAGGAGCACCAGCATATGTGAAGTAAATACTAACAGAACTAAAGAGGGAAATAGACTGCATTCCGTTCATTTTAGGAGACTTCAACACACCACTCACACCAAAGGATGGATCCACTGGGGAGAAAATAAGTAAGGACACACAGGCACTGAACAACACACTAGAACAGATGGACCTAACCGACATCTACAGAACTCTACATCCAAAAGCAGAAGGATATACATTCTTCTCAAGTGCACATGGAACATTCTCCAGAATAGACCACATACAAGCTCACAAAAAGAGCCTCAGTAAATTCCAAAATATTGAAGTTCTACCAAACAATTTTTCAGACCACATAGGTGTAAAAGTAGAAACAAATTCTACAAAGAAAACAAAAAGGCTCACAAACACATGGAGGCTCAACAATATGCTACTAAATAATCAATGGATCAATGAAAAAATAAAAATAGAGCTCAACGACAACACAAAGCCCCAACTTCTGTGGGACGCAGCAAAAGCAGTCTTAAGGGGAAAGTATATAACAATCCAGGCACACTTGAAGAAGGAAGAACACTCCCAAATGAATAGTCTAACATCACAATTATCGAAACTGGAAAAAGAAGAACAAATGAGGCCTAAAGTCAGCAGAAGGAGGGACATAATAAAGATCACAGAAAAAATAAAAAAAATTGAGAAGAATAAAACAATAGCAAAAATAAACAAAACCAAGAGCTGGTTCTTTGAGAAAATAAACAAAATAATTAAGCCTCTAGCAAAACTTATTAGAGAAAAAGAGAATCAACAGAAATCCACAGAATCAGAAGTGAGAATGGAAAACATCACGACAGACTCCACAGAAATACAAAGAATTATTAAAGACTACTATTGAAACCTATATGCCAACAAGCTGGAAAACCTAGAAGAAATAGACAACTTCCTAGAAAAATACACCTCCCAAAACTGATCAAGGAAGAAACAAAAAAGTTAAACAAACCAATTACGAGCAAAGAAATTGATACAGTAATCAAAAAACTACCCAAGAACAGAACCCCAGGGCCGGAAGGATTTACCTCGGAATTTTATCAGACACACAGAGAAGACATAATACCCATTCTCCATACAGTGTTCCACAAAATAGAAGAAGAGGGAATACTCCCAAACTCATTCTATGAAGCCAACATCACCCTAATACCAAAACCAGGCAAAGACCCCACCAGAAAAAAGAAAATTACAGACCACTATCCCTGATGAATGTAGATGCAAAAATACTCAATAAAAAATTAGCAAGCAGAATTCAACAGTATATCAAAAGGTTCATACTCCATGACCAAGTGGGGTTCATCCCAGGGATGCAAGGATGGTACAACATTTGAAAATCCATCAACATCATCCACCACATCAACAAAAAGAAAGACAAAAACCACATGATCATCTCCATAGATGCTGAAAAACCATTTGACAAAATTCAACATCCATTCATGATAAAAAGTCTCAGCAAAGTGGGAATAGAGGGAAAGTACTTCAACATAATAGAGGGCATATATGATAAATGCACCGCCGCCATTCTACTGAACAGCGAGAAGCTGAAAGCATTTCCTCTGAGATCGGGAACAAGACAGGGATGCCCACTATCCCCACTGTTATTTAACATAGTACTGGAGTGCCTGGCAATGGCAATCAGACAAAACAAAGAAATACAAGGAATCCAGATTGGTAAAGAAGAAGTTAAACTGTCACTATTTGCAGATGATATGATACTGTACATAAAAAACCCTAAAGACTCCACTCCAAAAGTACTAGAAGTGATATTGGAATACAGCATATTTCAGGATACAAAATTAACACACAGAAATCTGTTGCTTACCTATACACTAACAATGAATCAATAGAAAGAGAAATCAGGAAAACAATTCCATTCACCATTGCATCAAAAAGAATAAAATACCTAGGAATAAATCTACCCAAAGAAGTGAAAGACTTATACTCTGAAAACTACAAATCACTCTTAAGATAAATAAAAGGGGACACTAATAAATGGCAAATCATCCCATGCTCATGGCTAGGATGAATTAATACCATCAAAACGGCCATCCTGCCCAAAGCAATATACAGATTTGATGCAATCCCTCTCAAATTACCAGCAATATTCTTCTATGAATTGGAACAAATAATTCAAATATACATATGGAAACACCAAAGACGCCGAATAGACAAAGCAATCCTGAAAAAGAAGAATAAAGTAGGGGGGGGGGTCCACTCCCCAACTTCAAGCTCTACCACAAAGCCATAGTAATCAAGACAATTTCGTACTGGCACAATAACAGAGCCACAAACCAGTGGAACAGATTAGAGAATCCAGAAATTAACCCAAACATACATGGTCAATTAATATTTGATAAAGGAGCCATGGACATACAATGCCAAAATAACAGTCTCTTCAACAGATGGTGCTGGCAAAACTGGACAGCTACATGTAGGAGAATGAAACTGCACCATTGTCTAACCCCATATACAAAGGTAAACTCAAAATGGATCAACGACCTGAATGTAAGTCATGAAACCATTGAACTCTTGGAAAGAAACATAAGCAAAAACCTCTTAGACATAATCAGGAGTGACCTCTTCTTGAACATATCTCCACGGGCAAGTTAAACAACAGCAAAAATGTGCAAGTGGGACTACATTAAGCTGAAGAGCTTCTGTAGAGTGAAAGACACCATCAATAGAAAAAAAAGGAACCCTACAGTATAGGAGAATATATTTGAAAATGACAGATCCGATAAAGGCTTGACATCCAGAATATATAAAGAGCTCACATGCCTCAACAAACAAAAAACAAATAACCCAATTAAAAAATGGGCAGAGGAACTGAACAGACAGTTCTCTAAAAAAGAAATACAGATGGCCAACAGACACATGAAAAGATGCTCCACATCGCTAATTATCCGTGAAATGCAAATTAAAACTACTATGAAGTATCACCTCACACCAGTAATGATAGCTGCGATCCAAAAGACAAACAACAACAAATGTTGGCAAGGCTGTGGAGAAAGAGGAACCCTCCTACACTGCTGGTGGGAATGTAAATTAGTTCAACGATTGTGGAAAGCAGTATGGAGGTTCATCAAAATGCTCAAAACAGACCTACCATTTGACCCAGGAATTCCACTCCTAGGAATTTACCCTTAGAACGCAGCAATCAAGTTTGAGAAAGACAGATGCACCGCTATGTTTATCGCAGCACTATTTACAGTAGCCATGAACTGGAAGCAACCTAAATGTCCATCGGAAGATGAATGGAAAGAGAAGATGTGGTACATATACACAATGGAATACTACTCAGCCATAAGAAGTGAAAAAATCCAACCATTTGCAGCAACATGGATGGAGCTGGAGAGTATTATGCTCAGTGAAATAAGCCAAATGGAGAAAGAGACATACCAAATGATTTCACTCATCTGAGGAGTATAAGAACAAAGGAAAAACTGAAGGAACAATACAGCAGTGGAATTACAGAACCCAAAAATGGACTAACAGGTACCAAAGGGAAAGGAACTGGGGAGGATGGGTGGGCAGGCAGGGATAAGGGGGAGAAGAAAAAGGGGGGTATTAAGATAAGCATGCATGGGTGGGGTAGGGCGAAAGGGCAGGGTGGGCTATACAACATAGAGATGACAAGTAGTGATTCTACAACATTTTATTAAGCTGATGGACAGTAACTGTAATGTGGTTGTTAGGGGGGACCTGATATAGGGGAGAGCATAGTAAACATAGTATTCTTCATGTAAATGTAGATTAAAAAAGAAAAAGAAAAAAGAAAGAAAGAAAAGGGGGATTTCACCTTTATAGGATAAAACTATTTGGTAAATCAAAGATCAACGCATGCTTTAAATATCCTTAATGTTGATCACTTAAAGGGTGTCAGATGATCGTCTATGGAGGTACTCTTTTCTGATAATATTCCTTTCTCTTAAGAAAAAAAATAAGCAGTTACTGTGTGCTGACCTCCAATGTGTTCTGCACAGTGGTATAGAGGGCATGTCAAAGTGTGAGCAAAGGGTCTTTTTGTTTCTATGCAGAAGATCAAGGCCTAGCTTGTATACCCAGAAAATGAACTAAGATACGATATGCGGAGGAGCTTCCAGCATCAGCACTCTCTGGAGGACTTGTGCCAGGGGATGATCATCAAAAAGCCTCCACAGGGATCCGGACGATGCTACGGGTGTGGCTGCATCCAGCCCACCATCTCCTGGACTTGCCATAGGAATGAGGAGGGAGATGTCTAGGCTGGCATGTGCATACAGTGAGACAACGAATTTGACCGGATCTGTACTGTTGGAACTCAACCAGGAGTTGGGAGGGGTGCAAGTTGTAGCACTCCAAAATCTTATGACTATGGACTATCTACGGTTAAAAGAACGTATGGGATGTGAACAGATCCCAGAAATGGGCTGCTTTAATTTGTCTGATTTCTCTCAGACTGTTCAAGTACAGCTGGACAATATCGATCATATCATAGACAAATTTTCACAAATGCCTAGGGTGCCTAAATGGTTTTCTTGGCTTCACTGGAGATGGATGGTAATTATAGATTTGCTTTGTTTATGTCACCGTGTTCCTATTATGTTAATATGTGAGGGCAAATTTGTTGGTAGTTTAAAACCTATACATGCTTAAGGTACTCTACAAGAAGATATGTCAAAGAAATAATAAATGCTCCCATGTTTTCTTCCATATGCTACCTCTATAGCTTTTCTTCTTCCTTCCTAATTACAACCCTTAAATAGAATTCGTGCCTCATGTCGAATTTACCGAGTATCATAATTCCTCCAGGTGGTAAAGATACCTCGAGACAAGTGCTGGGCATAAAAGCCACAGGGCATAAATCTTCAAAGAAGTAAAAAGGTAACCTTTTCAAACAATATGGCTTCTCTCTCACTTACCGACTTTATATTTCCCTGGATGGCCCCGGAAGATGACAGGTTAGCCAGAGACGGATAAGATTCCTCAAGGGAGGAACAACCTAAGACAGGCACAGTCGCAGGGGGGCCATCAGGTGAGAATTTGGGGATCAACAGAGGTGAGGCTCAGAATTTCACCCCTCCTGCTTTGAGAGAAATCTTCCGCATCCGTGGATGTTTTACTGCCCTTTTCTAGCCTGGATTAATACTTAGTCCATAGGCACACACCTGATCATCTGTTCATCTACATTTGCCCTCTTACAGCACTAAACTATGTTTTCTACCTTTATCCTGCATCTACCTACCACTGCAGCATTTTATTTAAAATAATAATAATAAAAATAATAATAAAGGGAGAAATGTGGGATCAACATATAAATCAAGTACAAAAATCAAACGAATATTCATATTTGACCTGATTTTTTATATGTCATAATGCGTGATCAAAACCGAAAGTTTCTGTGATGACTGCCCTTGTACTGTTCACCATGCAGAATTTATTCAGTATATAAGAAATCGTTCACCATGTAAGAACTTGTTCGTTATACTTCAGAAGTTTGGAGACTGACGAGAATTAGGCTTGAGATGGATTAATGATTGTACATTGAGCATTGACCCCCTATACTGAATTTTATTGTTGTTAACAACCATTTGATCAATAAATATGAGAGATGCCCTCTCAAAAAATAAAAAATAAAAATAAAATAAAATAAAATAAATAGGGGAGCAGTGCCAGGATGGCGGCATGTGTAGAGCAGCGGAAATCTCCTCCCAAAACCACATATATCTATGAAAATATAACAAACACAACTCTTCCTAGAATAAAGACCAGCGGACACAGGACAACATCCAGACCACATCAGCACCTGCGAGAACCCAGCACATCGCAAAGGGTGTAAGATACAAACTCCAGCCCCGGGTTTCCTGAGTGCCCCTCCCCCCAGTTCCTGGTAGGAGGAGAGAGGTCTGAGTGGGAGGAAGAAGAAGCTCAGGACTGCTGAACACCTAGCCCCAGCCATCCGGACCAGAGCACAGACACAGTGCATGCTTGGGCCCTGGATAATAGCGAATCAGGGAAGCAAGAACGATGAGTGGGTACCGGAGGCCAGCACCGGAGGACAAAAGAAAAGCGAGAGGCCATCTTTTTTTGTTGTTGTGGTGGTGAGTGCTTTTTGGAAGTCTTAAAGGGACAGAGACCCCAATACTAGGGAAGCAGGGCAGCAAGACCGGTGAGTGGATATCGAAGACTGGTGCTGGAGAACAAATGAAATGCGAGCGGCCACCTGTTTTTCTTTTTTTTGTTGTTGTTGTTTTGTTTTGGTGAGTGCTTTTTGGAAGTAATAAAGGGATAGGGACCCCAGTACTAGGGAAACAGGGCAGCAAGTGTGGTGAGTGGGTGCCTGAGGCTGGCACAGGAGAATAAAGAAAAGTGAGTGGCCATTTTTTTTGTGGTCATTTTGTTTGGCGGGTGCTTTTACATAGTTTTAAAGGGGCAGGTTGGGACACTTAGTCCAGAGGTAGGGAATCAGGGAATCTCTGGGCACTCTAATCCCCTGGGATACAGGGAGCATGGAGACCCCTTACAAAGATAAATAGCCTCCCAGCTGCTCCCCCTGCAATGCAACTCTACCACTTTGAAGCAGCAGCCCCAGCCAGGCCACGCCAACAGCAAAAGCAGAGATAAACTCCATAGCAGCCGGGCAGGAAGCAGAAGCCCTGTCTGCATGCAGCTACCCAGCACGAGCCACTAGAGGTCGCTACTCTCCCAGGAGAAGAAGACCACAAACCAACAAGGAGGAAAGTTCTCCAGCTCTGCAAACTATTCCTATCACAATGAAAAGACAAAACTACAGGCAAACCAAGAGCACAGAGACACCAGAGAAGGAGACAGAACTAACCAGTCCTCCTGAAAAAGAATTCAAAATAAAAATCATCAACATGTGGACAGAGATGCAGAGAAATATTCAAGAGCAAAGGGATGAAGTGCAGAGGGAGATCACAGATGCCAGAAAGGAGATCACAGAAATGAAACAAACTCTGGAAGGATTTACAAGCAGAATGGATAAAATGCAAGAAGCCATTGATGGAATTGAAACCAGAGAACAGGAACACATAGAAGCTGACATAGAGAGAGATAAAAGGATCTCCAGGAATGAAACAATATTAAGAGAACTGTGCAACCAATCCAAAAGGAACACTGTCCATATTATATGGGTAAAACAAGAAGAAGAGAGAGGAAAAGGGATGGAAAGTATCTTGGAAGAAATAATTGCTGAAAACTTCCCCAAACTGGGGGAGGAAATAATCAAAGAGACCTCAGATATACACAGAACACCCAACAGAAAGGATTCAAGGAGGATAAGACCAAAACACATAATAATTAAAACGGCAAGGATCAAGGACAAGGAGAAAGTTTTAAAGACAGCTAGAGAGAAAAAGGTCACCTATAAAGGAAAACCCATCAGGCTAACATCAGACTTCTCTACAGAAACCCTACAGGCCAGAAGAGAATGGCATGATATACTTAATGCAATGAAACACAAGGGCCTTGAACAAAGGATACTGTATCCAGCATGACTATCATTTAAATATGATGATGGGATTAAACAATTCCCGGACATGCAAAAGCTGAGGGAATTTGCTTCCCACAAACCACCTCTACAGGGCATCCTACAGGGACTGCTCTAGAAGGGA
Source organism: Manis javanica (assembly GCF_040802235.1). Lineage (NCBI taxonomy): Eukaryota > Metazoa > Chordata > Mammalia > Pholidota > Manidae > Manis > Manis javanica. The sequence goes on from NC_133175.1 coordinate 6,219,085, forward strand.
GCACTCCTAGAAAAAGCACAGAACAAAACACCCAACCTATTAAGAATGGAGGAGGAGGAATAAGAAGGGAGAGAAGAAAAGAATCTCCAGACAGTGTATATAACAGCTCACTAAGTGAGCTAAGTTAGGCAGTAAGATATTAAAGAGGTAACCGTGAACTTTTGGTAACCACGAAGTTAAAGCCTGCAATGGCAATAAGTACATAACTTTCAATAGTCACCCGAAAATGTAAATGGACTTCATGACCAATCAAAAGACAGAGAGTAAGAGGAGGGATAAAAAAGCAAGACCCATCTATATGCTGCTTACAAGAAACTCACCTCAAACCCAAAGACATGTACAAACTAAAAGTCAAGGGATGGAAAAACATATTTCAGGCAAACAACAGCGAGAAGAAAGCAGGGGTTGCAGTACTAATATTAGACAAAATAGACTTCAAAACAAAGAAAGTAACAAGAGATAAAGAAGGACACTACATAATGATAAAGGGCTAAGTCCAACAAGAGGACATAACCATTGAAAATATATATGCACCCAACACAGGAGCACCAGCATATGTGAAACAAATTCTAACTGAACTAAAGGGGGAAATAGACTGCAATGCATTCATTTTAGAAGATTTCAGCACACCATTCACCCCAAAGGATAGATCCACCAGACAGAAAATAAGTAAGGACACAGAGGCACTGAACAACACAATAGAGCAGTTGGACCTAATAGACATTTATAGAACTCTACATCCAAAAGCAACAGGATATACATTCTTCTCATGTGCACATGGAACATTCTCCAGAATAGACTACATACTAGCCCATAAAAAGAGCCTCAGCAAAACCCAAAATATTGAAATTCTACCTAACAATTTTTCAGACCACAAAGGTATAAAAGTAGAAATAAATTGTACAAAGAAAATGAAAGGCTCACAAACATGGAGGCTTAACAACATGCTCCTAAATAATCAACGGATCAACGAACAAATTAAAATAGAGATCAAGAAATATATAGAAACAAATGACAACAACAATACAAAGCCCCAACTTCTGTCGGATGCAGCAAAAGAAGTACTAAGAGGAAAGGTAATAGCAATCCAGGCACAGTTAAAGAGGGAAGAGCAATCCCAAATGAATGGTCTAATGTCACAATTATCAAAATTGAAAAAAGAAGAACATATGAGGCCTAAAGTCAGCAGAAGGAGGGACATAATAAAGATCAGAGAGGAAATAAACAAAATTGAGAAGAATAAAACAATACCAAAAATCAATGAAACCAAGAGCTGGTTCTTTGAGAAAATAAACAAAATAGATAAGCCTCTAGCCAAACTTATTAAGAGAAAAAGAGAATCAACACAAATCCACAGAATCAGAAATGAGAATGGAAAAATCGTGACAGACTCCACAGAAATACAAAGAATTATTAAAGACTTCTATGAACACCTATATGCCAACAAGCTGGATAACCTAGAAGATATGGGCAACTTCCTAGACTGACCAAGGAAGAAACACAAAAGTTAAACCAATTACGAGAAAAGAAATTGAAACAGTAATCAAAAAATTACCCAAGAACAAAGCACCCAGGCCGGACAGATTCACGTCGGAATTTTATCAGACACACAGAGAAGACATAATACCCATTCTCCTTAAAGTGTTCCAAAAAATAGAAGTGGAGGGAATACTCCCAAACTCATTCTATGAAGGCGACATCACCGTAATACCAAAATCAGGCAAAGATACCAAGAAAAAAGAAAATTACAGACCACTATCCCTGATGAATGTAGATGCAAAAATACATAATAAAATATTAGAAAACCGAATTCAAAAGTATATCAAAAGGATCATACACCATGACCAAGTGGGATTCATCCCAGGGATGCAAGGATGGTACAACATTCGAAAATCCACCAACATCATCCACCACATCAACAAAAAGAAAGACAAAAGCCACATGATCATCTCCATAGATGCTGAAAAAGCATTTGACAAAATTCAACATCCATTTATGATAAAAAGTCTCAGCAAAATGGGATTAGAGGACAAGTACCTCAACATAATAAAGGCCATATATCATAAACCCACAGCCAACATTATACTGAACAGCGAGAAGCTGAAAGCTTTTCATCTGAGATCAGGTACTAGACAGGGATACCCCCTCTCCCCACTGCTATTTAACATAGTACTAGAGGTCCTACCCATGGCAATCAGACAAAGCAAAGAAATACAAGGAATCCACATTGTTAATGAAGAAGTTAAACAGTCACTATTTGCAGACGATATGATATTGTACATAAAAAACCCTAAAGACTCCACTCCATAACTACTAGAACTGATATCAGAATACAGGAATGTTGCAGGATACAAAATTAACACACATAAATCTGTAACTTTCCTATACACTAACAATGAACCAATAGAAAGAGAAATCAGGAAACAATTCCATTCATAATTGCTTCCAAAAGAATAAAATACCTGGGAATAAATCTAACCAAAGAAGTGAAAGACTTATACTCTGAGAACTAAAAATCACTCTTAAGAGAAATAAAATGGGACACTAATAAATGGCAACTCATCCCATGCTCATGGCTAGGAAGAATTAATACCGTCAAAATGGCCATCCTTCCCAAAGCAATATATAGATTTGATGCAATCCCTCTCAAATTACCAGCAACATTCTTCAATGAATTGGAATAAATAATTCAAAAATTCATACGGAAACACCAAAGACCCCGAATAGCCAAAGCAATCCTGAAAAAGAATTAAGTAGGGGGGAATCTCACTCCCCAACTTCAAGCTCTACTACAAAGTCATAGTAATCAAGACAATTTGGTACTGGCACAAGAACAGAGCCACAGACCAGTGGAACAGATTAGAGACTCCAGAAATTAACCCAAACATATATGGTCAATTAGTATTTGATAAAGGAGCCATGGACATACAATGGTGAAATGACAGTCTCTTCAACCAATGGTGCTGGCAAAACTGGACAGCTACATGTAAGAGAATGAAACTGGACCATTATCTAACCCCATATACAAAAGTAAATTCAAAATGAATCAAAGACATGAATGTAAGTCATGAAACCATTAAACTCGTCAAAAAAAATAGGCTAAAACCTCTTAGACGTAAACATGAGTGACCTCTTTTTGAACATATCTCCCCGGGCAAGGGACACAATATCAAATATGAACAAGTGGAACTATATTAAGCTGAAAAGCTTCTGCACAACAAAAGACACCATCAGTAGAACAAGAAGAACCCTACAGTATGGGAGAATATATTTGTGAATAACAGATCCGATAAATGCTTGACATCCAAAATATATAAAGAGCTCACACACTTTAACAAACAAAAAACAAATAATCTAATTAAAAAATAGGCAGAGGAACTGAATAGACAGTTGTCCAAAAAAGAAATACAGTTGGCCAACAGACACATGAAAAGATGCTCCACATCACGAATTGTCACAGAAATGAAAATTAAAACTGCAATGAAGTATCACCTCACACCAGTAAGGATGGCTGCCATCCAAAAGACAAACAACAACAAATGTTGGCGAGGCTGTGGAGAAAGGGGAACCCTCCTACACTGCTGGTGGGAATGTAAATTAGTTCAACCATTGTGGAAAGCAGTATGGAGGTTCATCAAAATGCTCAAAACAGACCTACCATTTGACCCAGGAATTCCACTCCTCGGAATTTACCCTAAGAACGCAGCAATCAAGTTTGAGAAAGACAGATGCACCCCTATGTTTATCGCAGCACTATTTACAATAGCCAAAATTGGAAGCAACCTGAGTGTCCATCGGTAGATGAATGGATAAAGAAGATGTGGTACATATACACAATGGAATACTACTCAGCCATAGGAAGAGGGCAAATCCTACCATTTGCAGCAACATGGATGGAGTTGGAGGGTATTATGCTCAGTGAAATAAGCCAAGTGGAGAAAGAGAAATACCAAATGATTTCACTCATCTGTGGAGTATAAAAACAAAGGAAAAACTGAAGGAACAAAACAGCAGTGCAATTAGAGATCCCAAAAATGGACTAGCAGATACCAGAGGGAAAGGGACTGGAGAGGATGGGTGGTTAGGGAGGGATAGTGGAGGGGATAAAAAGAGGGATATTAAGATTAGCATGCGTGGGGTGTGGGAGAAAGGGGAGGGCTTGTACAACACGGAGAGGACAAGTAGTGATTCTACAATATTCTGCTATGCTGATGGACAGTGACTGTAAAGGGGTTCATAGGGGGGACCTGTTATAGGGGAGTGCCTACTAAACATAATTTTCTTCATGTAAGTGTAGATTAAAGATAACAAAGAGAAAAAGAAAGAAAGAGATTGGGGATTACTCCCTGATAGGATAAAAGTAACTGTAAATCAACGATTAATGCATGCTTTAAATATCCTTAATTTTGATCACCTAAAGGGTGTCAGATGATCAGTTATGGATGTACACTTTTCTGATAATATTGCTTTCTCTTAAAAAAAAAAGCAGTTCCTGTGTGGTGACCTTTAATGAGTTCTACACAATGGTATAAAGGGCATGTCAAAGTGTGGGCAAAGAGTCTGTTTGTGTTTATACAGAGGATCAAAGCCTAATTTGGCTACCTAGAAAATGAACTAAGATATGATATGAAGAAGAACTTCCAACATCAGCACTCTCTGTAAGAGTCATACCAGAAGATGATCATCAAAAAACCTCAACAAATATCCAGGTGATGCGGCAGTTGTAGCTGCATTCATCCCACCGGTTGCTGGACTTGACATTAAAATGAAGAAGGAGATATCTAAGCTGGCCCGTGCATACAGTAAAACATCATACAGGAACTCAACCAAGAATTAGAAAAAGTGCAAGTTGTAGTACTCCAAAATCTTTAACTACAGACTATCTACTGTTAAAAGAACATATGGGATGTGAACAGTTCCCAGGAATGGGTTGTTTTAATGTGTCTGATTTCTCTCAGATTGTTCAAGTACAGTTGGACAATATCCATTATATCATAGACAAATTTTTGCAAATGTCTAGGGTGCCTAACTGGTTTTCTTGGCTTCACTGGAGATGGCTGGTAATTATAGATCTGCTTTGGTTATGTAACTGTATTCTTATTATGTTAATGCGTGTGTGCAATTTACTTAGCAGATTAAAACCTATACATGCTTAAGTTACTCTACAGGAAGATATGTTAAAGAAATAATCAATCTTCCCATGTTTTCTTCCATCTGCTACCTCTATAGCTTTTCTTCTTCCTTCCTATTTACAACCCTTAAATAGAATTCGTGCCTCATATCGAATTCACCGAGTATCATAACTCCTCCAAGTGATAAATGTACCTCAAGACAAATGCTGGGCATAGAAGCCACAGGGCATAAATATGCAAAGAAGTACAAAGCTAACCTTTTCAAACAATAAGGCTTCTCTCTCACTTACCAACTTTACATCTCGCTTTATGGCCCCAGAAGATGACTGGCTAACCAGAGATGGGTAAGATTCCTCAAGGGAGGAACAACCTAAGAAAGGCACAGTCGCAGGGGGGCCATCAGGTGAGAAATTGGGGATCAACAGAGGTGAGGCTCAGAACCTCATCCCCCCTGCTTTGAGAGAAATCTTCTGCATCCGTGGATGTCTTGCTGCCCTTGTCTAGCCTGGATTAATACTTAGTCCATAGGCACACACCAGATCATCTACATTTGCCCTCTTACAGCACTAAAGAAAATATGTTTTCTACCTTTATCTTGCATCCACCTACCACTTCAGCATTTTATTTTTTAAAAAGTAAGAATAATAATAAAGGGAGAAATGTGGGATTCACATATAAATCAAGTATAAAAATCAAATGAATATTCATATTTGACCTGATTGTTTATAGTTCATAATGTGTGATCAAAACTGAAAGTTTTTGTGATGACTGCCCTTGTACTGTTCACCATGTAAGAACTTATTCACTATGTAAGAAGTTGTTCACCATGTATGAACTGGTTCATTATGCTTTAGAAGATTGGAGACTGACGAGAATTAGGGTGGGGGTGGATTAATGGTTGTGCATTGAGCATTGACTCCCCTATACAGAATTTTATTGTTGTTAACAACCACTTGATCAAGAAATATGAGAGATGTGCTCTCAAAAGAATAATAAATAGAAAAATAAATAGCTCCTTGAAGTACAATTGTAAAACTTCATCTGGAAGACCTAGAAGTGCCACAAGTGAAAAAAAATAATGATTTAAAAATCTTTTTGAAATTCAATTATTTCTGGCCTCAGGAAATCTCTGTAGTTTGATAACCAGCATTCAAGAGACTGCAGTGGAGGACAAAGGGCTCCCTAGTTGGTTTGTCTTCGTTATGTCCGGACCTTCTGTTGCCTGGGCACTTATGTATCCATGCCAGAGGGTTTATGCTGGTTGCCATGTCGGATAAACAACACAAAGAGAAACCTTTCCATTTAAAACAGAGCCTACTGGGGGCTGAATTTCCACTGATTTACAGTTTAGTAGAATGAAACAGTTCCTAAAAAGCTTGTAAACATGGTGTTTGTGCCACATATACTTGTACTGTTAAACCTCAAAACAACAGAAGAAGTTGTTCCAGAGAATTCAGACCTAGTTCTAGAGCAGCTGTCTTTTTCCTAAAACCTGAACTTCTTTTGTCCAATCCATTGCAATTACTGGTGGCTTTGCAATATTAAAACAAACAGAAAACAAAATGAAATTATCACTCCATCCCCCATTCAAACCTCTTGAATAGCTGTTAAGTTTACTGCACTTAAATTGCAATGGATCGCAAACTGTGCTGCACAGAAGGTAAACAATCTGGATTACATTTCTGTCCTGGCCGCTGAGGGGCCTTAGAACTTGTGCCAGTCTAGCATCTCTTGTGAGCTCAGTCTGCTTTTAAGTGTTTTAACTACTCAGCTATATCGTCTCTTTACTTTTCTGGGAAGATCAGCATTGATGAGTGCACAACTATCATGCCACCAGCGGTGATGAGCCATCACCTTGCCTACTGTTCATTGTTGGGGTCGGCAAAGCATTCTCATAAAGGGCCAGATGCCAGACCCTTCTGACTCTTCTGTGATTACTCAACTCTGCTGTTGAAACACTAAAAGTCTGCTTCCAATACAACTTTATTCTAAATTTTTTTTTCATTTTATTGAAGTAGGTAACTGCGACATTGCTCCCCAGGCTCCAGTTTACAGAACTCCTGTTCCACGGTTCACTTTTCAAGGACCTGGGATTGGACAAAATTAAGAGATGGAGACCTATAGTCTGCTGGTCTTTTAAAGCAGGTGTGATAGGATGAGCTGTATTTGGCTACTGGAGTCCCTACTTGTAAGATAAATTATAACCAAAGTAAGCATGTGACGAGAGGCAACAAAGGGCCAGGCAGTTTATTTGAGCACAATCCCGAGCGAGGTTCACCAGTGTGAAACAGAAGCTGGAGAAGTCGTGCCCACGAGGGGACGTGGGGAGTTTTTAAGAGAACAGGGAAGGGAGGGGGAAGTGGGTGACACTAGGGATATATGGGGAATTTTTATTGGCTCAGGGTCGGGTGCTGGACAGCCAAAGGTCTCCTCCTTCCAGATGGAGGGGTTCTGCATCTAGGGTTTGTCGACATATCATGAGTGGAATTCAGGAAGAACTGTTTGTTCCTACCCCATATGGCACACAGCTACTTGGTGCTGTCTCTGCTCTGCCTGCATTGTCCTCGCCCTTCTCCCTCTGGTACCTCCAGCTTTACACTACTTAAGTGGGTGAACTTGGGCCATTCACATCTCTGATCTCAAGCTTCTATATCCAAAACACTAGGATAGCTAAAGTGACTTTTCCTGGGCAGTGACCACTGGAACCCTCACCATCTAATTTGCTCCTCACTGCAGCCCCCACAAGGTAGCTAGTCTCTTGATTTGCTGCTCATGAGAATTGCCTGCTGAGTTTATGAGCAGCCCGGTGTCAAGCTCCACCCTTTACTATTGCAGGTGAATCGCCAGGGGGTAGTGCTGGGTGTCAGCATTTGTAAAGCTTCCCAGATGAGCACAGGCAGCCAAGTTTGAGAGGCAGTGAAGTCAGGCAGGTACTCTCATCATCTCTGTTGTATAGAGTTCCTAGGGGTAAGCCCACCAAATGATACCAGCAAGGAAGTGGGCAAAGCAGGAGTCAAATTCAGGCCATTAAAATTCCAGTGCTTATGCTTTTTTACTCACTGCGTTATTTTGATCCCCCAACTGAGGTGAGAATCACGAGCCAGTGAAAAAAGCAAGGTGTGTTTGTGTGGGGAGTTTATAAACACTGTAGCACAATGTGTATCATCATTGCTCATTGTCTGTTGTACTTAATAAATTACCACAAACTTAAAGCAATACCCACTCGTTATATTTTCTGTGGGTCAGAAGTCTGGGAAAGCTTATCTGGGTTCTCTTCTCACATCTTTATCCATTCATCTACTGATGGACACAGGTTGCTTCCATTTACTGGCTATTGTAAGAAGTGCTCTGATAAACATAGGGGTGCATCTGTCTTTTTCAAACTGGGCTGCTGCATTCTTAGGGTAAATTCCTAGAAGTGGAATTCCTGGGTCAAATGGTATTTCTATTTTGAGCATTATGAGGCACCTCCATACTGCTTTCCACAATGGTTGAATTAGTTTACATTTCCACCAGCAGTGTAGGAGGGTTTCTGTTTCTTCACATACTCGCCAACATTTGTTGTTGTTCATCTTTTGGAAGATGGTAATCCTTACCTGTGTGAGGTGGTATCTCATTGTGATTTTAATTTGCATTTCTCTGATGATTAGCAATGTGGAGCATCTTTTAATGTGCCTGTTGGCCATCAGAATTTCTTCATTGGAGAAGTGTCTCTTCAGCTCCTCTGCCGATTTTTTAATTGGATTTTTTGCTTTTTGTTTGTTGAGGTGTTTGATCTCTTTATATCTATTGGATGTCAACCCTTTCTCAGATCTCTCATTTATAAATATATTGCCCCATATTGTAGGATGCCTTTTTGTTCTTGGTGGTGTTCTTTGATGTACAGAAGCTTTCAGTTTGATATAGTCCCACTTGTTCATTTTTTTCTTTTGTTTCCCTTGCCTGGGGTGATATGTTCATGAAATCACTCATGTTTATGTCCAAGAGATTTTTTGTCTGTTTTCCTCCAAGAGTTTTATGGTTTCATGACTTACATTCAGGTCTTTGATCCATTTCGAATTTACTTTAGTGTATGGGGTTAGACAGTGATCCAGTTTCATTCTCTTACATGTAGCTGCCCAGTTTTGCCAACACCAGCTGTTGTAGAGGCTGTCATTTCCTCATTCATGTCCAACTCTCATTTATTGTACAATAATTAACCATATATGTTTCAGTTAATGTCTGGAGTCTTTATTCTGTTCCACTGGTCTGTGGCTCTGTTCTTGTGCCAGTAAGAAATTGTCTTGATTACTGTGGCTTTGTAGTAGAGCTTGAAGTTGGGAAGCGAGATGTTCCATGCTTCATTCTTCCTTCTCAGGTTGTCTTGGCTATTCGGGGTCTTTTGTGGTTACATATGAATTTTAAAACTATTTGTTCCATTTTGTTGAAGAATGTTGGTATTTTGACAGGCATTGCATTGAATCTGTAGATTGCTTTTGGCAGAATGGCCATTTTGACAATATTAATTCTTAGTCAATAGCATGGGATGAATTTCATTTTGTTAGTGTACTCCTTAATTTCTCTTAATAGTGTTTTGTGGTTTTTAGGGTATAGGTCTTTCATGTGGTTGTTAGGTTTTTTCCTAGGTATTTTATTCTTTTTGATGCAATTGTGAAAGGAATTGTTTTTCTGATTTCTATTTCTGTTAATTCATTGTTACTGTATAGGAAAGCAACAGATTTCTGTGAATTAATTTTGAATCCCCCAACTTTCCTGAATTCAGATATCAGTTCTGGAATGGATTCTTCAGGGTTTTATATGTACAATATCATGTTATCTGCTTATAATGACATTTTGATTTCTTTACTAATCTGAATGCCTTGTATTTCTTTGTTTTTCTGTTTGCCTTGGCTAGGACCTCCAGTACTATATTGAATAACAGTGGGGAGAGGGGGCATCCCTTTCTGGTTCCCTATCTTAGAGGAAAAGCTTTGAGCTTCTCGCTGTTAAGTATCATGTTGGCTGTGGATTTGTCATATATGTCCTTTATTATGTTGAGGTAACTTGCCCCGTATGCCCATTTTGTTGAGAGTTTTTACCATGAATGGATGTTGAATTTTGTTGAATGCTTTTCAGCATCTGTGGAAATGATACTTGTCCTTTTTGTTGATGTGGTGGTTGATGTTGATTGATTATCGAATGCTGTAGCATCCTTGCATCCCTGAAATGAATCCCACTTAAGCATGGTTTATGATCCTCTTGATGTATTTTTGAATTCTGTTTGCTAATATCTAGTTGAGTATTTTTGCATTGTTGTTCATCAGTATATTGCTCTGTAATTTTCTTTTTTTGTGTGGGGTCTTTGCCTGGTTTTGGTATTCGAGTAATGCTGACTTCACAGAATGAGTTTGGAAGTACTCCCTTCTCTTCTATATTTTCGTAAAACTTTTAAGAGAATGGGCATTATGTCTTTCCTGTATGTCAGATAAAATTCAGTGGTGAATCCATCTGGCTCAGGGGTTTTATTCTTGGGTAGTTTTTTGATTACTGCTTCAATTTCTTTGCTGGTAATTGGTCTGTTTAGATTTTGTGTTTCTTCCTTGGTCAGTCTTGGAAGGTTGTATTTTTATAGAAAGTTGTCAATTTCTTCTAGGTTTTGTAGCTTGTTAGCATATAGATTTTTGTAGTATTCTCTAATAATTTTTTTGTATTTCTGTGTGGTCCATCATGATTTTTTCTTTCTCATTTCTGATTCTGTTGATATGTGTAGATTCTCGTTTTCTCTTAATAAGTCTGGCTAGGGGCTTATCTATTTTGTTTATTTTCTCAAAGACCCAGCTCTTGATTTCACTGATTTTTTCTATTATTTTATTGTTCTCAATTTTACTTATTTCTTCTCTGATCTTTATTATGCCCCTCTTTCTGCTGACTTTGGGCTTCATTTGTTCTTCGTTCTTCTTTTTCCAGTTTCAATAATTGTGACTTTATTCATTTGGAATTGTTCTTCCATGTTTACATAGGCCTGGATTGCTATGTACTTTCCTCTTAGAAATGCCTTCACTGCATCCCACAGAAGTTGGGCTTATGCTGTTGGTGTCATTTGTCTCCATATATTGCTTGATCTCAGTTTTAATTTGGTCACAGATCCTTTGGTTATTTAGAAGCATGTTGTTAAGCCTCCATGTGTTTGTGAGCCTTTTTGTTTTCTTTGTATAATGAATTTCCAGTTTGATGCCTTTGTGGTCAGAGAAGTTGGTTAGTAGAATTTCAATCTTTTTGAATTCACTGAGGCTCTTTCTGTGGCCTAGTATGTGATCTATTCTGGAGAATGATCCATGTGCACTTGAGAGGAATGTTATCCTTCTGTTTTTGGGTGTAGGTTTCTGTAGATGTCTGTTAAGTCCGTCTGCTCTACTGTGCTGTTCAGTGACTCTGTGTCCTTAGTTATTTTCTGTCTGGTGGATCTGTTCTTTGGAGTGAGTGGTGTGTTGAAGTCTCCTAGAACAAATGCATTCCATTCTATTTCCGCCTTTAATTCTATTAGTGTTAGTTTCACATATGTTGGTCTTCCTGTATTGGGTGCATATATTTTTATAATGGTTATATCCTCTTGTTGGGCTGACCCTTTTATCATTATGTAATGTCTTTTTTTTTTTTTATCTCTTACTTTGTTTGTTTTGAAGTCTATATTGTCTGATACCAGTACTGCTACACCTGCTTTTTTCTCCCTACTGTGTGCATGAAATATCTTTTTCCGTCCCTTGTCTTTTAGTCTGTGTATGTCTTTTGGTTTGAGGTGAGTCTCTTGTAATCAGCATATAGATGGGTCTTGCTTTTTTATCCATTCTGTTACTCTGTGTCTTTTGATTGGTGCATTGAGTCCATTTAGATTTAGGGTAAGTATTGAGAGATAAGTACTTATTGCTATTGCAGGCTTTAGATTTGTTGGTACCAAACCTTCAAGATTAGCTTCTTTACTATCTGTCTCACTTAACTCACTTATTAAGCTATTGTAAGCAGAGTCTGAAGATTCTTTCCCTCCCTTCTTATGTTTCCTCCTCCAATCTTTATATGTTGTGTTTTATTCTTTATTCTTTCGTGTTTCCTTTGACTCCTTTTGTGAGTAGTTGATTTTATGTTTTTGCCTGTCATTGGTATTTGGTTTGTCTTCTTTCTTTGCTGTGATTTTATATGCTTGGGTGACATCTACTTAGCCTTAGGAGTATTTCCATCTAGAGCAGTCCATCTAAAATACCCTGTGCAGTTGGTTTGTGGGAGGCAAATTCCCTCAACTTTTGCTTTTCTGGGAATTGTTTAATCCCTCCTTCAGATTTAAATGATAGTTGTGCTGGATACAATATTCTTGGTTCAAGGCCCTTCTGTTTCATTGCACTGAATGTATCATGCCATTCTCTTCTGGCCTGTAAGGTTTCTTTTGAGAAGTCTAATGAAACCTAAAGGGTTTTCCTTTTTAGGTGACCTTTTTTCTCTCTCTGGCTGCCTTTAATACTCTGTCTTTATCTTTGATCTTTGCCATTTTAATTTATATCTTGGTGTTGTCCTCCTTGGTTTCCTTGTGTTGGAATTTCTGTGGGCCTCCATGATCTAAAAGACTATTTTCTCCCCCAGTTTGGGGGAGATTTCAGAAATTATTTATTCAAAGATATTTTATATCCCTTTCTCTCTCTTTTCCTCTTCTGGTACCCCTATAATGAGAATATTGTTCCATTTGGATTGGTCACACATTTCTCTTAATATGCTTTCATTCCTGGAGATCCTTTTATCTCTCTCTGCATCAGCCTCTCTGCATTTCTGTTCTTTGATTTCTACTCCATTAGTCTCCTCTTGCACCACTTACAGTTTGCCCTTAAGTCCTTCCTGAGATTGTTTTATTTCTGTATTCTTCCTCTGTACTTGCTCCTTTAGCTCTTGCATATTTCTCTGCAGATCAATCAGCATTGTTATGGCCTTTATTTTGAATTATTTTTCATGAAGATTGCTTAAATCTTTATCCCCAGGGCCTCTCTTGGGGATTGTCTTTGCAATTTTGTGCTGGACAAAATTCTTTTGCCTTTTCATGGTAATAGAGATAGCTGTAGGCAGGTAGGTGTGTGTCAGCTCAGAGAGAAAGTCCTTTTCTCCTTGCTGGTCACCTTTCCCTTCTTTGCAGCCTCCCAGTTAATCCCGAAATGTGCTGTGGGTTGTTGGCTCTCCATCAGAGTAGCACATAGCCATGTGGAGAGTGCCAAGCATGCTGGGGTTGCTCTCCTGTGATAGCAGCACCCCCACTGGGCAACACTGTGCTGGCTGCAGCCTTTGGGTGTGCCCTGGGTGGCTGTGCATCAGCCTGAGATTCTGGCAGCTGCTGGTGACATGGCTGCTCCTTGGCCACACCTCCACTGCCCCTGGATCCCACGGGCCACTTCCAGGCCCCTCTGGTGCTGCTGCTGTGGGATAACACAGACCACTCCTGGGCCCCTCCGGCACTGCCACTGCCGGCACAGATGGGCTGTTTGGCCACCACCACCACTGTGGCAGGCTTGCACAGGCCTCTCTTGGGTCCCTCTGGTTCTGCTGGCACTGGCTGGCAAGGACTATTCCTGGGTCCCTATGGTGCTACTGCCTCCAGAGTGTGCTGCCCCCCTCACACTATGGGTCCAGTGTGTTGTGGTCTGTGCCATTTGGGGGAATGAACTTCAGGCTGCTTATCACTATGAGGGTCTTCAGAGCTGTGCTGCCACCCTAGGGGTTAAGATGCCTAGAGTTCCCCAGGATTCCCAGGTGCTGGGTTGAACGTGTTGGAATGACTTCATCCAGCTCTGAGTTCCCCGTCCCTTTAAGACTTGCAAAAAGCACTTGGTTTTCTTTTGTCCCAGGGTTGCTGGTTGTGGGGAACTGCTCACAGGTTTTGCTTTTCCATTTCTCTAATATCCAGCACACTGTGCACCATGTGTCTGTGATCCCAGTGCAGATTACTAGAGCTGGTTGTTTAGCAGTCCTGGGCTTTCACTCCCTCCATGCTCTGACTCCTTTTTTCCTGCCAGGGGCAGGGGTAGTGGGGCGCTAGGGTCCCACTGGGGTACAACTTATATCTTACCAACTTCGTGTGATGCTGAGTTCTCAGAGATGTAGATGTAGCCTGGCTGTTGGACTGTATCCACTGGTGTCTCTTTTAGGAATAGTTGTATTTGTTGTATTTTCAAAAATATGTATGTTTTGGCAGGAGATTTCGTCTGAATTATTCACGCCACCATCTTACCAAAAACATAATTTTAGACATAGATGAGTTTAACATTATTAGAGACAAACAACAAGGGAGAAAATGTAAGATTGTAACCACGTCACTTTCAAATTAAAAAACTGAGTCTCATTAGTTTCTGAAATTAGTAATTTATAATCAGGTTTTAATGTGCCAGGGAGTGTGCAGAAGGGGAGTTGTAACCACATCAAAGGCAATATGCTGAGTTAGGGAAATGTTTTAGACATTCCTTATGAGGCATTTCTGTTTCTTTAATAATGATAATATGATGTAAAATATGTGTGCTTCTCAGTTTAGGTGTAATACATATTCAGAATAATATGGACTAAAGCAATATACTTCTAAAAATTTGTAATGCATTTTATATATTCTTTATTTATTTAAAAATATATGAAAACAAAATGATGTGACTTCAGAGTTTTGCCATTGATTGAAAACATTCTTATTATCAGTTTCCTACATAAACACTGAAGTTTCATTAGAGTTTGAACTACTCTCTGATATAGTTAATGGAAGCTTATAATTTTAAAATACAAAAAAGAGAGCACCAAATCAATTAAAAGGTGAAAGAACATATCCTACTATTATTTTATTTTAATGAGATGCCTTTCATATTTGGTTGCTTTAGGTGTTTGTTTTTGGGATTGTTAAGCCCAATGCTCACTTATTTCCTGTTAGGTGTGTCCTTCCTGGTAATTGCTGGCTGCAATATCACAGCTTTCTGGTTTTCAAACTCATGTAAAAATCTGATTATCTTAGCTCAGCATAGGGACTGTGAACCCTTTCACCATCACATCTTTCAGCTCTCACAACTCTGCAACCTGCCAAAATTCCCTGGATAGCAATACCTACCCTATCCCTAAAACTTTCAAATGCACCTTGCAAAGTTCCTCAAGGGAATGATCCCAGGTGCATTAATGTTTTAAGTTACAAGCAAAAAAAATTAAAAATCTCATATTCTGAATACAGTATTAATGAATACAATGATTACCCAGTGTTGATTGCACAAACACATTTTAAAATCTTCAAATTTATTTACAACATTTATAGGTAATGTGAACTTGCCATAAAATTAAGTCTGTGACAACACAGTTTACCCTTTCGGGTACTTTTGTACAGTTTAAAGATGCTGTGCCAGGGGGATAATACCCATACCACATGCGATCATTTCTCCATGCAGTATTTAATCTGACAGCCTAGAAAATTCCTAATTCATTCCATAAGACACAGTTGAAGGGTTGTCAATTCTCTGTTGCTTTCTAGCATCTTACAAGCTCCCCATTCAATTCTGGTTTCCTCTTGTTTCTCTTTTGGTTTCCCGTGGATGTTTAGGCATATTCTAGCACTTAATAGGTGTGTTTAAGTTATAGTTACTCTATTTCCTTTCTTACAGGAGAATTCTTTAAATACTTTTTGAGATACGACAGTGTCACATAAAGAATGTGATGATTTGATAACATTTATATATGCTGAATGATAACGAAAGTGGCATTAGCTAGCTAACACATTCATCACCTCATATAATTTCCAGTTCTTTTTTATGGTGAAAACATTAAGTATCTCCTCTCAGCAACTTTCAAGTATTTAATATAGTAATATCAACTGAAATGACCATTCTTTATATTGTATCTGTGGAACTTGATTTTAACTGAATATGTGTAACATTTATTACTATTTTATGTGTAATATATTAAACAATTAAATTATATTTTATCAAATAATAACTTGAATTTAGGAATTACAGCATTCTCAGTAAAATTTTCTCTTAGAGTACATACTCACAGAGATAACCCAGTTAGTGCAAGTTCTTAGCTTTCGCCAAAGATTTTTAAAGGTACAAGGGGTCTTGAGGTAGGAACATTTGAGGACTATCATTCTAGTGTATGTTTAAATTACAATTAACTTATATATAATAAATGCATTCATAATAAGGATTCATTGTAAGTCCTAATAAGATTGTCATTTTAAATGTTTAGTCTTCAAATACAAGCCACAGGAGCTTATGTTTGTACAGTCTTTGCATTAGTAGTGCATTTATATTTCTTCTTGTTTTTATATCTACAATTCTAGATTGCAGATTTATCTTTACATTTTTCGGTCTTCTAAAGTTGTACTCGTAGTTTTTCGAAGATTCATTTGTTAAGCAAACTATATTAGCCCTGTTGAGTATCAGTAGTTTTTATGTAAAACATAATCTTTATGTGAATAAACATTCTTCATAAATTTCTGATAATGTTTATGATTTAAAGAGGAATTTAGAGCAAACAGTGTTGAAAGTGAATGAAAAGAGTGAAGTTATTTTTCTAAGACAAAGAAATGTATTATTTATTGTGCGTGTTTGTTTGGAAACTGATTAGAATATACAAAAACTCTAAAAATAATGTGCTTTTCTTAAGAATAAGGTTTCAAAAGGTGGTCAATAATATAATAAAAAATCTTTGTTCGTAAATGCTTTATCTTCATTTTATTTTTGACAGATCATGATTAGGAACACTTTTCTGTTCCTAGATAGAACTTAGGTTTTTTGGAATCCAGAGTTACTTTCTATTTGGTAAGGATGACAGTGAATACTTTAAAAGAATTGTTACAAGCAACTTATAATCACCTGTTTCATCTGTCCTAACTGAAAGAAGATATACAAGAGAAAATTTGTACTTCCTTGTATCATAAAATTTAAAATTATCGGTAGGCGGATCCAGGATGGCGGCGTCAGTAGAGCAGTGGAAATCTCCTCCCAAAAACACATAGAGCTATGAAAATATAACAAAGAAAAATCTTCCTAAAATAGAGACCAGAGGACACAGGACAACATCCAGACCACATCCACACCTGCAAGAACCCAGCGCCTTGCGAAGGGGGTTAGATACAAGCCCCAGCTCGGTGGGACCCGAGCACTCCTCCCCCGGGCTCCTGGCAGGTGGAAAGGAACTGGAGCGGCTTTTTTTTTTTTTTGCCAAGTGCTTTTTGGAAGTCTTAAAGGGACAGGGCCCCCGTTGTTGGGAGGCAGGGCGGCAGGACTGGTGAGCGGGTGCCTGGGACCGGCGCCTGAGGACAAAGAATATGCTGTGGGACCGGAGGGCGGGTGCCTGAGACTAGCACCTGAGGACGGAGGAAATCACGCGTTTTCCCCCTTTTTTTTCCTCTTTTTGGCGAGTGCTTTTTGGAAGCCTTAAAGGGACAGGGACCCAGGTGCTAGGGAGGCAGGGTGGCGGGACTGGTGAGTGGGTGCCTGGGACCAGCACCTGAGGACAAACAATATCCCGTGGGACCGGAGGGCGGGTGCCTGAGACTGACGCCTGAGGATGGAGGAAATCGCGCGTTTTCCCCCCTTTTTTTTTTCTCTTTTTGGCAAGTGCTTTTTGGAAGCCTTAAAGGGACAGGGACCCCGGTGCTAAGGAGGCAGGGCAGTGGGACTGGTGAGCAGGTGCCTGGGACTGGCGCCTGAGGACAAGGAATATCCCGCATTTTTCCCTGCGGGACAACTGGGCGCGTGCCTGAGACCAGGACCTGAGGACAGAGGAAATCGGGCGTTTTTCCCCTTCTTCTTTTCTCTTTTTGGTGAGTGCTTTTTCGAAGACTTAAAGGGACAGGGACCCCAGTGCTGGGGAGGCAGGGTGGCGGGACTAGTGAGCGGGTACTTCTTGGTACTTTTTTGTATCAGGCCTGGGACAGGAGCCAGAGGACAAAGAATATCGCGTGTTTTTCCCTGTGGGACCGGTGGGCAGGTGTTTTTTGGAAGTCTTGAAGGGACAGGGACCCTGGGGCTAGAGAGACAGGGCAGCAGGACCAGTGAGAGGGTGCCTGGGACCGGCACCTGAGGACAAAAAAAAATCGCGTGTTTTTTCCTTTTTTTTTTTCTGTTCCCTCTCTCATTGTTGCTGTTGTTGTTTTGGTTCGGAGAGTGCTTTTTGGAAGTCTTAAAGCAGCAGGACAGGTCACCTAGACCAGAGGCAGGGAATCTGGGGATCTCTGGGCACTCTAACCCCCTGGGCAACAGGGAGCACAGATGCCTCTTACGGAGATAAATAGCCTCCCAGCCGCTCCCCCTCCAATGGGGCTCCACCATTTTGGAGGAGCAGCCCCAGCCAGGCCACACTCACAGCAACAGCGGAGATAAACTACATAGCAAAAGGGCAGGAAGCAGAAGCCCTGTCTGCGCACAGCTGCGCAGCACAAGCCACTAGAGGTCGCTATTCTGCCAGGAGAGGAAGGCCACAAACCAACAATAAGGGAAGCTCTCCAGCAGTCACTTGTACCAGCTCTGCAAACTCTCTGTATCACCATGAAAAGGCAAAACTATAGACAGACAAAGATCACAGAGACAACACCTGAGAGGGAGACAGATCTAACCAGTCCTCCTGAAAAAGAATTCAAAATAAAAATCATGAACATGCTGACAGAGATGCAGAGAAAAATGCAAGAGCAATGGGATGAGATGCAGAGAAAAATGCAAGAGCAATGGGATGAAGTCCAGAGGGAGACCACAGATGTCAGGAAGGAGCTCACAGAAGTGAAACAATCCCTGGAAGGATTTATAAGCAGAATGGATAAGATGCAAGAGGCCATTGAAGGAATAGAAGCCAGACAACAGGAACGTTAAGAAGCTGACATAGAGAGAGATAAAAGGATCTCCAGGAATGAAACAACACCAAGAGAACTATGCGACCAAGCTAAAAGGAATAATATTCATATTATAGGGATACCAGAAGAAGAAGAATGAGGAAAGGGGATAGAAAGTCTCTTTGAAGAAATAATTGCTGAAAACATCCCCAAACTGGGGGAGGAAATAATCGAACAGACCATGGAATTACACAGAACCCTCAACAGAAAGGATCCAAGGAGGACAACACCAGGACACATAGTAATTAAAATGGCAAGGATCAAGGACAAGGAAAGAGTTTTAAAGGCACCTAGAGAGAAAAAGGTCACCTATAAAGGAAAACCCATCAGGCAACATCAGACTTCTCGACAGTAACCCTGCAGGCCAGAAGAGAATGGCATGATATACTTAATGCAATGAAACAGAAGGGCCTTGAACCAAGGATACTGTATCCAGTACTACTGCCATTTAAATATGAAGGCAGGATTAAACAATTCACAGGCAAGCAAAAGCTGAGGGAATTTGCTTCCCACAAACCACCTCTACAGGGCATCCTGCAGGAACTGCTCTAGATAGGAGCACTCCTAAAAAGAGGACAGAAAAAAGCACACAACATATGAAGAATGGAGGAGGAGGTATAAGAAGGGAGAGAAGAAAAGAATCTCCAGACACTGTATATAACAGCTCAATAAGCGAGCTAAGTTAGGCAGTAAGCTAATAAAGAAGCTAACATTGAACCTTTGGTAACCACGAATCTAAAGCCTGCAATGGCAATAAGTACATATCTCTCAATAGTCACCCTAAATGTAAATGGACTGAATGCACCAATCAAAAGACACAGAGTAATAGAATGGATAAAAAAGCAAGACCCATCTATATGCTGCTTACAAGAAACACACCTTAAACCCAAAGATAAGCATAGACGAAAAGTCAAGGGATGGAAAAACATATTTCAGCAAACAACAGTGAGAAGAAAGCAGGGGTTGCAGTACTAATATCAGACAAAATAGACCTTAAAACAAAGAAAGTAACAAGAGATAAAGAAGGATACAACATAATGATAAAGGGCTCAGTCCAACAAGAGGGTATAACCATTCTAAATATATATGCACTCAATACAGGAGCACCAGCATATGTGAAGCAAATACTAACAGAACTAAAGAGGGAAATAGACTGCAATGCATTCATTGTAGGAGACTTCAACACACCACTCACCAAAAGGATAGATCCACTGGGCAGAAAATAAGTAAGGACACACAGGCACTGAACAACACACCTGAACAGATAGACCTAATAGACATCTATAGAACTCTACATCCAAAAGCAACAGGATATACATTCTTCTCAAGTGCACATGGAACATTCTCCAGAATAGGCCACTTACTAGCTCACAAAAAGAGCCTCAATAAATTCCAAAATATTGAAATTCTACCAACCACTTTTTCAGACTACAAAGATATAAAAGTAGAAATAAATTTTACAAAGAAAACAAAAAGGTTCACAAACGCATGGAGGCTTAACAACATGCTAATAAATAATCAATGGATCAATGAACAAATCAAAATAGAGATCAAGGAATATATAGAAACAAATGACAACAACAACACTAAGCCCCAACTTCTGTGGGACGCAGCGAAAGCAGTCTTAAGAGGAAAGTATATAGGAATCCAGGCAGACTTGAAGAAGGAAGAACAATCCCAAATGAATAGTCTAACATCACAATTATCAAAACTGGAAAAAGAAGAACAAATGAGGCCTAAAGCCCGCAGAAGTAGGGATATAATAAAGATCAGAGAAGAAATAAACAAAATTGAGAAGAATAAAACAATAGGAAAAATCAACGAAAACAGGAGCTGGTTCTCTGAGAAAATAAACAAAATAGATAAGCCTCTAGCCCAACTTATTAAGAGAAAAAGAGAATCAACACAATTCAACATAATCAGAAATGAGACTGGAAAAATCATGACAGACTCCATAGAAATACAAAGAATTATTAAAGACTACTATGAAAACTTATATGCCAACAAGCTGGAAAACCTAGAAGAAATGGAAAACTTCCTAGAAAAATACAACCTCCCAAGACTGACCAAGGAAGAAACACAAAAGGTAAACAAACCAATTACGAGCAAAGAAATTGAAACAGTAATGAAAATCTACCCAAGACAAAACCCCAGGGCTGAAAGGATTTACCTCGGAATTTTATCAGACACACAGAGAAGACATAATACCCATTCTCCATACAGTGTTCCACAAAATAGAAGAAGAGGGAATACTCCCAAACTCATTCTATGAAGCCAACATCACCCTAATACCAAAACCAGGCACAGACCCCACCAGAAAAGAAAATTACAGACCAATATCCCTGATGAATGTAGATGCAAAAATACTCAATAAAATATTAGCAAACAATTCAACATTATATAAAAAGGGTCATACACCACGACCAAGTGGGGTTCATCCCAGGGATGCAAGGATGGTACAACATTCAAAAATCCATCAACATCATCCACCACATCAACAAAAGAAAGACAAAAACCACATGATCATCTCCATAGATGCTGAAAAAGCATTTGACAAAATTGTACATCCACTCATGATAAAATCTCTCAGCAAAATGGGAATAGAGGGCAAATGCCTCAACATAATAAAGGCCATATATGATAAACCCACAGCCAGCATTATACTGAACAGCGAGAAGCTGAAAGTATTTTCTCTGATATCGGGAACAAGACAGGGATGACCACTCTCCCCACTGTTATTTAACATAGTACTGGAGGTCCTAGCCACGGCAATCCGACAAAACAAGGAAATACAAGGAATCCAGATTGGTAAAGAAGAAGTTAAACTGTCACTATTTGCAGATGATATGATACTGTACATAAAAAACCCTAAAGACTCCACTCCAAAACTACTAGAACTGATATCAGAATACAGCAAAGTTGGAGGATACAAAATTATCACACAGAAATCTGTAGCTTTCCTATACACTAACAATGAATCTATAGAAAGAGAAATCAGGAAAACAATTCCATTCACCATTGCATCAAAAAGAATAAAATACCTAGGAATAAAGCTAACCAAAGAAGTGAAAGACTTATACTCTGAAAACTACAAGTCACACTTAAGAGAAATTAAAGGGGACACTAATAAATGGAAACTCATCCCATGCTCATGGCTAGGAAGAATTAATATCGTCAAAATGGCCAACCTGCCAAAACAATATACAGATTTGATGCAATCCCTCTCAAATTACCAGCAACATTCTTCAATGAATTTGAACAAATAATTCAAAAATTCATATGGATACACCAAAGACACCGAATAGCCAAAGCAATCCTGAAAAAGAAGAATAAAGTAGGGGGGTCTCACTCCCCACCCTCCAGCTCTACTACAAAGCCACAGTAATCAATACAATTTGGTACTGGCACGAGAACAGGGCCACAGACCAGTGGAACAGATTAGAGACTCTGGAAATTAACCCAAACATATATGGTCAATTAATATTGGATAAAGGAGCCATGGACATACAACGGCAAAATGACAGTCTCTTCAACAGATGGTGCTGGCAAAACTGGACAGCTACATGTAGGAGAATGAAACTGCACCATTGTCTAACCCCATATACAAAGGTAAACTCAAAATGGATCAAAGACCTGAATGTAAGTCATGAAACCATTAAACTCGTCAAAAAAAAACATAGGGAAAAACCTCTTAGACATAAACATGAGTGACCTCTTCTTGAACATATATCCCCGGGCTAGGAAAACAACAGCAAAAATGAGCAAGTGGGACTACATTAGGCTGAAAAGCTTCTGTACAGCGAAAGACACCATCAATACAACAAAAAGGAACCCTACAGTATGGGAGAATATATTTGAAAATGACAGATCCGATAAAGGCTTGACTCCCAGAATATATAAAGAGCTCACATGCATCAACAAACAAAAAACAAATAACCCAATTAAAAAATGGCAGAGGAACTGAACAGACAGTTCTCTAAAAAAGAAATACAGATGGCCAAGAGACACATGAAAAGATGCTCCACATCGCTAATTATCAGAGAAATGCAGATTAAAACTACAATGAGGTATCACCTCACACCAGTAAGGATAGCTGCCATCCAAAAGACAAACAACAACAAATGTTGGTGAGGCTGTGGAGAAAGAGGAACCCTCCTACACTGCAGGTGGGGATGTACATTAGTTCATCCATTGTGGAAAGCAGTTTGGAGGTTCATCAAAATGCTCAAAACAGACCTACCATTTGACCCAGGAATTCCACTCCTCGGAATTTACCCTAAGAATGCAGCAATCAAGTTCGAGAAAGACAGATGCACCCCTATGTTTATCGCAGCACTATTTACAATAGCCAAGAATTGGAAGCAGCCTAAATGTCCATCGGTAGATGAATGGATAAAGAAGATGTGGTACATATACACAATGGAATACTTCTCAGCCATAAGAAGTGGAAAAATCCAACCATTTGCAGCAACACGGATGGAGCTGAGAGTATTATGCTCAGTGAAATAAGCGAAACTGAGAAAGAGAAATACCAAATGATTTCACTCATCTGAGGAGTATAGGAACAAAGGAAAAACTGAAGGAACAAAACAGGAGCGGAATTACAGAACCCAAAAATGGACTAACAGGTACCAAAGGGAAAGGAACTGGGGAGGATGGGTGGGCAGGGAGGGATAAGTGGGGGGGGGGAGTAGACGGGGGGTATTAAGATTAGCATGCATGGGGGGAGGGAGAAAGGGGAGGGTGGACTGCACAAAACAGAGAGGACAGGTAGTGACTCTACAACATTTTGCTAAGCTGATGGACAGTAACCGTAATGTGGTTGTTAGTGGGGACCTGATATAGGGGAGAGCATAGTAAACATAGTACTCTTCGTGTAAGTGTAAATTAAAGATTAAAAAAAAAAGAAAGAGAAAGAAAGAAAGAAAGAAAGAAAGAAAGAAAGAAAGAAAGAAAGAAAGAAAGAAAGAAAGAAAGAAAGAAAGAAAGAAAGAAAGAAAGAAAGAAAGAAAGAAAGAAGAAAGAAAGAAAGAAAGAAAGAAAAGGGGAATTACTCCTTGATAGGATAAAACTATTGGTAAATCAAAAATCAACGCATGCTTTAAATATCCTTAATGTTGATCACTTAAAGTGTGTCAGATAATCAGCTATGGAGGTACTCTTTTCTGATAATATTCCTTTCTCTTAATTAAAAAAAAAAAAAAAGCAGTTACTGTGTGCTGACCTCCAATGAGTTCTGAACAGTGGTATACAGGGCATGTCAAAGTGTGGGCAAAGGGTCTGTTTGTTTCTACGCAGAAGATCAAGGCCTAGCTTGGATACCCAGAAAATGAACTAAGATAGGATATGAGGAGGAGCTTCTGGCATCAGCACTCTCTGGAGGACCCGTACCAGGGTATGATCATCAAAAAGCCTCCACAGGGATCCGGATGATGCTGCGGTTGTGGCTGCATCCAGCCCACCGTCTCCTGCACTTGCCATTGGAATGAGGAGGGAGATGTCTAGGCTGGCATGTGCCTACAGTGATACAACGAATTTGACTGGATCTGTACTGTTGCAACTCAACCAGGAATTGGGAGGGGTGCAAGTTGTAGCACTCCAAAATCTCATGACTATAGACTATCTACGGTTAAAAGAACATATGGGATGTGAACAGATCCCAGAAATGGGTTGCTTTAATTTGTCTGATTTTTCTCAGACTGTTCAAGTACAGTTGGACAATATACATCATATCATAGACAAATTTTCACAAATGCCTAGGGTGCCTAAATGGTTTTCTTGGCTTCACTGGAGATGGATGGTAATTATAGATTTGCTTTGTTTATGTCACCCTATTCCTATTATGTTAATATGTGTGTGCAAATTAGTTAGTAGTTTAAAACCTATACATACTTAAGGTACTCTACAAGAAGGTATGTCAAAGAAATAATCAATCCTCCCATGTTTCCTTCCAGATGCTACATCTATAGCGTTTCTTCTTCCTTCCTAATTACAACCCTTAAGTAGAATTCGTGCCTCATATCGAATTTACCGAGTATCATAATTCCTCCAGGTGGTAAAGATACCTCGAGACAAGTGCTGGGCATAGAAGCCACAGGGCATAAATCTGCAGAGAAGTAAAAAGCTAACCTTTGCAAACAATATGGCTTCTCTCTCACTTACCAACTTTATATTTCCCTGTATGGCCCCGGAAGATGACTGGTTAGCCAGAGACGGGTAAGATTCCTCAAGGGAGGAACAACCTAAGACAGGCACAGTCGCAGCGTGGCCATCAGGTGAGAATTTGGGGATCAACAGAGGTGAGGCTCAGAACCTCACTGCCCCTGCTTTGAGAGAAATCTTCTGTATCCGTGGATGTCTTGCTTCCCTTGTCTAGCCTGGATTAATACTTAGTCCATAGGCACACATTTGCCCTCTTACAGCACTAAACTATGTTTTCTACCTTTATCTTGCATCTACCTACCACTTCAGCATTTTATTAGAAATAAAAATAATAATAATAATAGAGGGAGAAATGTGGGATCAACATAAAAATGAAGTACAAAAATCAAATGAATATTCATATTTGACCTGATTGTTTATAGGTCATAATGCGTGATCAAAACTGAAAGTTTCTGTGATGAATGCCCTTGTACTGTTCACCATGTAAGAATTTATTCACTATGTAAGAATTCGTTCACCATGTAAGAAGTTGTTCGTTATGCCTCAGAAGATTGGGTACTGACGAGAATTAGGCTTGAGATGGATTAATGATTGTACATTGAGCATTGACCCCCCTATACTGAATTTTATTGTTGTTAACAACCATTTGATCAATAAACATGAGAGACGCCCTCTCAAAAAAAAAAATTTAATTATCTTTAAAATTATATTTTACCACATGGTACCCTGGCTTGAATCTTTATTTTATCCCTTCATCTTAGTGTTAATAAACTATCTTTTAGATGAAGCATGCTACCTCTAGGACCATTCTAAGAAAATCACATTTCATATATTTTATGCTAAATTGAAAAAATCTTTGGGACCTAAAATAAGGCAGGTTTAAAAGCCTTAAAGCTATTCTAAATACTACTTAATTTTTGGAACTGTATGTGTCATTCAGTGAACTTTACTTAACTCTGAAATATTATTTAGATTTATTTCAGTCAATCCAGAAACCAAGAAAAATTTAGCCAACTGTTGGCAGATGAGTTTAATATCAAATTATATGTTCTTTTGACTGTGGATTATGTATTTACTTAAAAGCACAAACAATAGCAAAATACAATCTGAAATTTCCAGTTATAAATTACCTCTTATATAGACAGTTTCTTTTGTTAAAGGGACATGGGGCATGAATTATTTAAATCATACATAATTTGTGATCAGAACATTCAGAGCAAGACTATTCATGGGACTCTTCTATTGATTGAAAAAGAAAGAAATGGTGAGGTGGTTGATCAAAGACTTTTAAATATGCTTTCTGATTTGGAAGTGAGTAATTTTGTAACTTTTATTAAATAGAAGTGAATTTTCAACCTAATAATCTAAAGCTAGATTTTAACTGAGTTTCTTTGATTGCATCTTAGATTTACATAGACTCTTTTGAGAATAAATTGCCCGAGGAAACAAGAAAGGTCTTAGCAACAGAGGGAAGGAACTTCGTGCAAAACAAGAGGTATTTGGAATGAACATAACGATTAGCAGTTCGGTGATTCACAGAGCCTATTATTCAATGCCCTGTATAGACATGGCCTGATAGTAAGGTCTAATAATTGTGGCTTGATGTGTTTATGTGTAATAAGCTGTACCTGTTTGCATTTTATGTACGTGTGGACCTGCTTTTCGGGGTGACATTTAGAAAGCTTCTCTTATATTCTTGGTAACTTTTGCTAAAGGTTTGTTGATTTTCTTAATCTTTTCAAAGGAACAAATTTTGGCCAGTTAATGTTTTTCCGTTTGTTTTCTCATTTCACTTTGCCTTGAATTCCATTCTAAATGTTGCTTTCATCACTTGGTTCAGATTCATATTGATCTCTTCACTGTTTCTTCAGGAGCAGGGTTGGCTTTCCGTTTTTAGACCTCTCTTTTTAAAACTATATGCACAACGATCAACTTTCCTTTAAAGAGCATGCTACCTGCATTCCTTAATTTTTGGTATGTTGTATGTTCATTTTTCACTTACGTTAAAGTATGTTTGAGTTTCCCTTGTGACTTTTTCTTTAACACAGTTACTTAGAATTGTGTTGTTTCATTTCCACACATTTGTGAATTTCCCTTATTTCCTGCTTTCCATTTTAACACCATTGAAATCAGAGAAAATGAATCAGAAAAATCATACACGTTGTACAATTTCAGTACTTTAAAATTTGCTGACTAACAAGTCTGATACAGTCTACCCTGTGAAATGTTCCATGTGTGCTTGAGAAGTATGTGTATTCTGCTGGTGGTGGTGGAATGTTCTTTTGATCTTCTTAAATTTAGCATTGTTCGAGTGTTTTGTTTATTTATTTTTGTCTGGGTGTTCTATTTCTTTTATATCTTGCATATGCCCTCCTATGTATCATACATATGTATGTTCCATGTGTCCTATATATCATATGTCATACACACACATATATATGTATACACACACACACACACACACACACACACACATTTATAGGGTATTAAAGTCAATAGCTGTGATTGTTGAATTACCAGTTTCTCCCTTCTTTCTTCAGAACTATAATCGGCTATTTTACAGTTCTGTGGTAATTATATTAAAAAGTCAACCAGGGATTTCACTTCCTTTGCATTTTTTTATTTTTTAAATTTGTCATCAGTTATACAGAATGACATGAGCAAAACTGGTTAGTAGATTCGCCCGATTGTCAAGTCCCCACCACATACCCCATTACAGTCAATGTGCATCATTGTAGTAAGATGCTGTAGAGTCACTATTTGTCTTCTCTGTGCTTTGCTGCCTTCTCTGTGCCCTCCTTGTGTTATGTGTGCTAATTGTAGTACCTCTTGTTCCTGTACTCCCTCCCTTCCCAAGCACCCTTCCAGTCCCATCTCCTTTGATAACTGTTAGACCATTATGGGGTTCTGTGAGCCTGCTGCTGTTTTGTTCCTGCAGTTTTGGGTTTTTGTTCTTATGCTCCACAGATGAGTGAAATTATTTGGTACTTTTCTTCCTCCACCTGCCTTATTTCGCTAAACATAATATCCTCTAGTTCCATGCATGCTCTTCAAAATGGTAGGACCTGTTTTCTTCTTATGTCTGAATGATACTCCATTGTGTGTACACACACATATATATATATATGTGTACACCCAATGGAGTATCATATATATATATATATATATATATATATATATATATATATATATATATATATATATATATATATATATATATATATGTAACATCTTATTTAACCATTCAACTACTGATGGACACTTAGGTGGCTTCCATTTCTTCGCTATTGTATATAGATAGTGCTGCGATAAACGGAGGGGTGGATATGCCTTTTTGAAACTAGGATCCTGCGTTATGAGGGTAAATTGCCAGGAATGAAATTTCTGGCAAAATCGTATTGCTATTTTTAGTTTTTTGAGGAACCTCCATAATGCTCTCAACCATGGTTGAAGTGGTTTATCACTAACAGCAGTACAGGAGGCTTCCCCTTTTTCTGCATCCTCACCACCACTTGTTCCTAATCTTTACAATGCTGCTCATCCTACCTGGTGTGAGGTGATGCCTCACTGCGGTTTTAATTTGCATTTCATGATATTTACAGTGTGGAGCATCTTTCCATGTGCCTGCTGGCCATGTGCATTTCTTCTTTGGAAAAGTGTCTGTTCATATTCTCTGCCCATGTTTTAATCGGGTTATTTTCTTTTTAGATGCTGAGGCTCATGAGTTCCTATATATTTTTGTATTTTAACTCCTTGTCTATATGTCTTTTACAAATATATTCTCCCATACTCTAAGATGCATTTTTGTTGTGCTGATGGTGTCCTTTGTTCTACAGAAGTTTTCAAGCATTATGTAGTTCCATTTCTTTTTTATTTTGTTTCCCTTGTCTGAGGTGATGCATTCAGGAAAAAGTTGCTCATGTTTATATTCAAAATATTTTTGCTTTTATTTTATTCTAAGAGTTTTATGGTTTCATGACTTACCTTCAGATCTTTGATCCATTGTGAGCTTCCCTTTGTGTATGGTCTTGAACAATAATCTAGTTTCATTCTCTTCCATGTAGCTGTCCAGTTTTGCCAACACGAGTTGGTGAAGGGGCCATCATCTCCCCATTGTATATCCATGGCTACTGTATCATATATTAATTGACCACACATGCATACATTTTTATATGTATCTGAGCTCTCTAGTCTGTTCACTGGTCTCTGGTCTGTTCCTGTGCCAGTCCACAGAGATTATTATTATTGGGCGGTTATTGACATATAGTCTTATCTTTTTTAAAAACATACAACACAATGAATTGCACATTAGTTCCCCATGTTGTTAAGTCCTCACCCCTAAGGTGCAGTTATGGTCTGTCACCATAGGAAGATGTTACAGAATCACTGACTATATTCTCCCTGCTGTTCTACCATCCCTGTGACTAATTTATATTACAATTGGGATTTTTCAGCCATTTTCTCCTGCTCACTCTCCACCTTTAACACCCCCACAACCCTTTCATTTTGTTTTAGTTTGTTTTTATATTCCAAAATAAGTGAAGTCATACTGTATTTGTCTTTCTCAACCCGGCTTATTTCACTTCTCATAATACCCTTGTTGCAAAAGGCAGGATTTCTGTCTCTCTGTCTCTGTCTCTGTCTCTGTCTCTGTCTCTGTCTCTGTCTCTGTCTCTGTCTCTCTCTCTCTCTCTCTCTCTCTCGGCTTAATAATATTCCATCATGTATATGTACCACATCTTGTACATCTATTCATCTATGGTTCCTTCCATAGATGGTTATTTTAAGTAATGCAGTGATAAACAAAGGGTTGCACATGTGTTTTTGAATCAGGGGTATACTTTTGTTTGGGTAAATTTCTAGGAGTGGATTTAATGGGCCCTATGGAATTCTTGTTAGATTTTTGAGGAACCTCCATACTGCTTTCCACTCTGGCTCCACCAACTGACGTTCCCACCAACAGTCTGTGAGGGTTCCCGATTCTCCACATCCTCCTCAACACTTGCCATTTCTTCTCTTAGACATTGGCCATACCGACTGCTGTAACGTAATGTCTCATTGTGCTTTTAATTTGCATGTGCCTGATGGCAGAGATGTGGAACATTTTTCTTGTACCGATTTGTCGTCTATATGACTGCTTGGGAAAAACGTCTGTTCCTGTTCTCTTGTTTAAGGTGGGTTATTAGTTTTTCTGGTGTTGAATCATAGGAGTTATTTATGTATTTTGGGTACTGACCCTGTTTCAGATAAGTCATTCATGAACATATTTTGCAATGCTGTAAGTTTCCTTTTTCTACTGATGGTGCCTTTTGCTATACAGAAACTTTTGAGTTTGATATTGTCCCACTGTT
Organism: Manis javanica; assembly: GCF_040802235.1. Taxonomy (NCBI): domain Eukaryota; kingdom Metazoa; phylum Chordata; class Mammalia; order Pholidota; family Manidae; genus Manis; species Manis javanica. Next base: position 6,249,588 of record NC_133175.1, read on the forward strand.
CATTTTTTATTTTGTTTTCCATGGCTTAGAGATGTGTCCAGGAAAACAATGCTCATGCTTCTTTTCAAGAGAATTTTCCCTATGCTTTTTTCTAAGGGTTTTATGGTTTCATTTCTTACATTTAGGTCTTTGATCCATTTTGAGCTTACATTCATCTAAGAAGTCAGTAATCCACTTTCATTCTCTTGCATGTTGCTTCCCACATTTCTGAACATCAGCTCCAGAAGAGGCTGTCTTTTCACCATTGTATATTTGTGGCTCCTTATCATATATTAATTGACACAAGTATGCATGAGATTGCATGTGGGCTCTCTATTCTATTCCATTGATCTGTAGTTGTCTTGTGTGCAAGTAGTACATTGTTTTGATTATTGTAGGTTTGCAGTAGATCTTGAAGTTAGGGAGCATAATCCCAAAGCTTTGTTCTTTTTACTCAGGTTTGGTTTTGCTATGTGGGTTATTTTGTGTTTCCTTATGAGTTTTAGGATTATTTCATCTAATTTATTGAAGAATGCCATTGGTATTTTCATAGGGACTGCACTGAATCAGAAAATTGCTTTGAGCAGGTTGGCCATTTTGACAATATTAATTCTTCTATTTAGGAGCATAGGATAGATTTCATTTACTTGTGTTTTTTTAAAATTACTCTCATGAGTGCTTAACAGTTTTGGCCCTGAGGTTGTCTTTTACCTCCTTGGTGCTTTTTTCTTTTTTCCTTTTATTTTTTTGGAAGCCATTCTAAATAGAATTCTTTTCCTGATTCACTTTCTCTTAATTACTTGACAATATAAAGGATTCCTGTGTATTAATTT